>NW_026067952.1:2326563-2671563 GCF_014885135.2 Alexandromys fortis
TATATATACTAATTCTCACATGATGTGGATGGGGGAAGTTCTCAAGGCCTCAGCCCTGAACAAATAATTGTCATCGACCAAGGAAGGCTGAAGGAGAGAGAAGTCTTTCCCAGGGAAGAGCGCACCAACTGGCTGTGCAATACCCAATGGCCAGCCCTGAAAACATACACACAAGGGACATTATACAGCTTGAGCAGGTTGCATTTATATGTTTAGGAACACATACACTTAACAAATTAATGAAAAAAAAAGAGGCCATAAATTAGAAACAGCAAGGAGGAGTATACGGAAGGGTTTGGAGAGAGGAAAGGGAAGAGGGAAGTGATAAAAATACATTAAAATCTCAAAAATAAAAGAAAAACTTTTAAAAGAAAAATAATGACAGGTTCTCGGTGAAAGGAGAGGGTAAGGGCCACAGAGGCCCCGCTGGTTTGTCATAGAGACCCTGTCATCAGTCTCAGTCTGTCACACAGACACACCTGTAACACAAAGGTTTGGGGATTGGGGGTTTTGCTCTTGTTGTTTTAATTGTGTAAGAACGTTTGCTTGTAAATATAAGCATCCTGTGCATGCAGTACCTATGGAGGACAGAAGAGGGCAGCAGACCCCCCACCCCACCCCAGAGGAGATGGAGAAACAGGCATTTGTGAGCCTCCTGGGTGTTGGGAACTGAACCCAGGTCCTCTGGAAAAGGATTAAAAGCCTTGTGATAGTGCATAGCACCTAAATCTGGGTGAGGTTTTATATCTACTATCCTCACCCCTCATCCCTTTCTGAACACTGTTCAGACCTCTAATACCCATGTGATTTCATTCTTAACTTCCCAAAGTCTGGGGATAGCTCACACTCTAAGGAAAGCAAAAACATGAAAGCAACCACCCTAAGTCATCCTTATCACAGCCTCCACCCCCAACCTGCAGGTTATCCATGCTATCAATGGGGAAACTGAGGCAAAGCTAGGCTTTGAACCCAGGTCGTGTCTGTCAACAACGTAAGAACTCCCTATCTAGAGAACATGGTTGAGATTACATTAGTTCAGATCAGATTTGGGTCATTCCAAGGTGGCACCTCAGAAGGTAAGGGCTGTGGCACTAGCTAGCCAGTGAGCCCCAGGGACTCACCAGGAGTCTTTGGCATTAGGAGAAAATCTTTTGTTTTTCTTTTTTAGCTCCTTAAGGTTTGCTAACTGAGCAAGAACCTTGTATTTTTTTTTCCTTCCTGTGACTTCCCTTTCATTTAAATGGGAAAACATGCATTTCAAAGACATTCAATAGCTGTGTTGAAGTCTCAGCTTCAATCACAATGTCCCCATTGTGGCTGGGGGACTCCCTGGCCTTTAAGCTTGGGTTATAAAAATTTGGTTTGAGCCCAAAGTCTGGCTTTAATAGAATATTTTAATTTTGTTTAATGAATATTATTTTAAGTCTATTTGGCAGTTTAAAAATGTGTTCTTTTATTTTCAAATTAAGCTTTATCCATGATCCATGCTTACTTGGGGATGGGGCTACAGTGAGCAGCGGGGGCAATAATAATACAAGCTACCATTTATTGAGTGCTTACTATGTGCCAAATGCCCCGTGAATGCATGCCACCTCATTCCACGTGCGCGGTCTTTCCAGGAACAGCAGCTGCCCCCGGAGGTGGCAGTATGAGGGCACCTAGGGCACCGTGAGTGGCCAAGATTCACACCAGCTCTGTCTGAGTCTGGGGCGCTCAGCCATAGCCCACGCTTTCTCCACATGGACCTGCAGTTTCCAGGCACCTCATTGGCCTGGTATGCAATTGTCTGTCATCTTAACAGCTGGTTGTTAAACGCAGACAAGCGGGACCACAAAGCCAAAACTCTCACAGGTGGCGTCTTTAAAATTTCACCGCAGCCAACGGCAAAATCCTTATTATCATTACCATGCCCGGTTTCACAAACTGAGAAACTGAGGCACAAAGAGCTACACCATTCGCCTCAGGCCACTTGGAAAGCGTGATCGTAGCAGGACTTGTCTTGGTCATCACTCATGCGCTGCCCACTGCTGCCACAAACACTTTCTTATTATTCTCCACAGAAAGGCGCGCTATAATCCTTGCTGTGCAGATGGGGACACTGAGGCACAGAGACGTACAGACAGATGGACAAATGCCAAGTGACAGCTTCAACCCTAGCAGCCCAGGGTTCCCAGCAAGGCTTCCAGTTGGGAAAAGCTGATTCTTTCTACCCTGCACCATTTTCCAAGGAAGCAGAGAGCAACTGTCAGGGTACCAGAATGTCCCGTGATGTGCAATGCATCTTGGGACACAGAAGTTGGTGCTGAGCTGGGCTTCTTGGGGGTTCAAAGTTGCTTGAACCCTCATCCTGCCGTGGGAGCTATAGAAAGCTCTGGAAAGGGCTGGAAGTCACGGCAACACCCTCTGTCTACTCAAGGATCAACAGGGCTAAGGCTAAGGCAGGGAGACAGTTGAAGGACACTGGAGTTTCGTTCTTGTGGGTCTCTCTGATTACAGACACAGGTGTTTCACTGAAGCATGGATAAGAATGAAGGCACCGGGAAACACAGCATGTCTTTGGAATGGCTTATCAAAAGTTCAACACACACTCTTTCTTGTCAATGAAATTTATCTTGTCATACTGCGAGGGGTCAGGGGTCAGGGGTCAATGTATTTTGCTCTAAAGGGCCACAGCCAGTGTTTCAGGCTCCGTGGGCTGCACAGTCCCTATAGTAACACTGATGTTATTATACTGGGACTGAGACGGCCTGCAGGGTTGGGGACGGCCAGCTGTAGAGTTGCAGACCAGTCAGGTTGCGGGTTCCAACAGCCCGTAGCTAAAAACATGCCTAGGCTTCCACAAGGGCAGATTCGAGGCAGGCATCCTCCTCTTCCTCCTATTCTGACCCTCTGTGAATACCCATAAGGCAATACAAACAGGACTGACGTTAAAGTCTGCATCCCAAGGGCCGACGTGGAAGCTGCCTATTCTAGGGGCTTGGGATAGAACTGGATGTAATCCTGGCTCTGACACAGGCTATAGGATCCTGACCACGTGACTTTACCCCCCCCCACGGCCCCAACATTTCATTTCCACATCTGTAAAATGGAGATAATAACAGCCTCTCCATCCAGAGACAAAGCGAAGTATTTCCTAAGTGTAGCGGCTGGCACACAGCACATTCTCAATAAACAGGGGCATTGCTTGTTGCCAACAACCCTTGCATGGGCAGCATTTTTTTTTTCAAAAACAAAGACACCAAAAATTAATTCACTGAAACAAAAATATAAAAAGGTGGACAAACTTTCCAAAACAAGTTCTTAAAAGTTACCCCGAGAGTCCCAGAGGCCAGAAAACACCCCACCCTGGATCAAACCACTAGACACCCTCCCTGAGTCTGCATCGACATCCCTGTACCAGTCTGTCTTTCTTGCGGTGCCTGAGCAACGTGGAGACATTCCACGCGTTTCAGACATCTGTGAGATGAAGACATCACTCCCCACACCCCCGTCATCCCTCCCCTTTCCCTCTATACCCCAGCCATTAGCTTCTGGGGGGTGGGGTTCGGTCTCTTCAGCAAGAGGAGGGCACACAGAGCTCAGGATCCTCACAGACCGGAGGTGCATAATCTCCCAGGCTTCACTCTTTGTCACGGCTGAATGGGGCCAAAACTCTGCTGACAACACAGCACAAGCCACCACTTGCAGAGCCGTCTGTTCTAGCTGAGCTGTCCTTCTCAGCCCCCCTCGCTTCCCCAGTGGCAGAGAAGGCCAGAAGTATACGATCCCCGCCTCCCTCCTTCCCAACTAAGCAGGGAACGCAGGCCTTTGCTGGAGAGAGATGTGGTGCTAGAACATTCCAAAACAAAAGTGGCCATTTGTGCAAATAATACACACCCACAAAGGCAAACAACCTCTATAGGCTGACACCTTTTCTTTCTCTCAGAAGAGGGTTAACTCCATTGTGGAATGCCCACCAGCAACTGGGTTGGTACTAAGATCAGGGACGTGCAGACACACTGTGTGTGTGCTTCAGGGAGCCGGTGGTTAACGAGAGCGAAAGGCTTGGCTTCACGCTATGCACCCACATTTAAAAAAAAAATCACACAGGGCAGGGAACCCTGAGTGCTCTTTGGGCTGATGAGGGAGGGGGACTTGATTGGGGGAGGGGGAGGGAAATGGGAGGCGGCGGTGGGGAAGAGACAGAAATCTTTAATAAATAAATAAATAAAAAGAAAAAAATCACAGAAACAAAGAAAGTAAAGAAATGAAACAAAAACCAAAGGACCGTGAAAAACTATTCATCTTTCAACCACAAAGTGATCGTGAGATGGGGAATAAGAGGCAAAGAAATTGACCAGGAGACCACAGGGCGTTCTTAACCTCTGACTCCCACAGACCTGAACATCAGGAGAAGGCATCAGTAGTGACAGATGGACCCTGAACCCAGGTTTTCTCTAGGAAGGTGAAAGAGAAAGTTCTGGAGAAACCCGCCATTCCAGCCTCTGTCTCCGTTTACCACAAGATGTCTTTGCGAGCCCTCGGAGGACCAGATCAAGTTAGGAGCAGAACGCCCCCTCTTCTGTGTCCAATTCAACCAAACACGTCTAACAGGCAGGAATTCGGACTTGGCCCAGGGAACGAGTGCTGGTGGTTTTGTCCTGTTTTGGTGACCTTCAGTGCGTTTATTTATGTACTTCAAGCCCATGATCTAATACATGTTGGTTTGGCTTCCCTTCTCATAATAGCAGCCTGTAAAAAGCTATTGAGAATTCCCCGTGTTTTCTCATTTTGGGTCAAGAAAATAAAATCGATATCTAAGTAACCTTTTTAAAAATTTAAAGGCCTGTACCACTCCAAAATGAAAAGCGTTTGCACCTGAACGAATAAGTCTGTCTCTCAGAGCCTCTTCAAAGTGCAAGATTGGTGACCGCCTATGTGAGAATTAGCTAAGAAGGGACTTCGCCGACCTAAGCCAAACAATGCCATTTAAAACTCACGTTAAAGCAATTACCATGCAGAACCTGCCTGTGTTTTTCCCATTTCTTAAACAGAAGTGTGTATGTTTTCACATAGTTTCCTGCTGTGCTTTTTTTTTTCTTGGCACACTCACGTCGTACCACGAAACCCAAAGTATTCACGTTGCAGGAACAATAATGGCCGAAACAGACCCACTTGCTTCTGCCGTGACTTTTCTTTACCAAATTAAAATGCCCACTGGTTAATACATGGCAAATTTCAGTTCTGAAAAGCAATGCTTAGGAGATAAAGAGAAAAGAGACCGAGCCCCGCCTTCAGAGGACGCAAGGAAAAGTGTGTCGCCACACATGCGGGAGTAGGCGTTGGACCGTCCGGTTCCTCATTCTTTGGGGGGGAGGGGAGGGGCATGTCGAGTTTTATCATTTTTCCTTCAATTATAAAATCCCCAAGAGCTGACTGCTTCCCGAGTGAGTGAACGTAAGCAGATATGTTCATTTCAGTTATGTCTGTGAACACACAGACTTGAAAAGTTAATTTTCCTAGATATTCAGACAGAAGGGGAAATTTGGAAGCCGACGACACACTTTATGATGCAGGCACGATACTAATACAGACGGCAAATGACAAAATAGTTCTTAACCTCTGTTAAATTCTTCACACGTTTTAAAAGATGTTTAAATTGGCGTTATTTTGCACTGGCATTTCTGTCTTAAATTTCTGCATAGATTCGAGACTACGAATTCACATATCAAAACACCAGGAGCTGGAAAATCTCCGCTGGAAGACCTGTAATTGCCAGAAGAGAGGGGCTGCGAGGCTGAGGCCCCTGCTTTCAGCAGGACGGTCGGTGTGCTGCAACCCTGCGTTCCATCCTCGGCTTTCTTTCCAAGGATGCACCTCTCAGGCCCTATGAACAACAAGCCTGTGTCCCCACGTTCAGGCCACTGGTGGCATCCCTCGACAGCCTAAGTGGCCAAGACGAACCGCTTCTGTCACCCGACTCTCGAGACCACCTGTTCCAAATTACTTTGTCCTCCAAATGTTTATAATTGAACCCCAGGCCAGCTCCCACTCACAGTAATCCAATGCAGCTCCTTCTGGTAAAGCGGACCTGAGCTGTGCCTACCGTAAGGCTTAGGGCCTTCCCTCTGCCGGTAAGTTTATTGACTTGTTTTAGGAACAGAACTGCTCAGTGTTAATATAAAAGGGACAAATCAAATTAACCCTCGTAAATAAACAGCCATTTTCCTTGACAGAACCAGACCCAAACTGCTAAATATGACTCCCAAGGTTTCTATTCCTGCCTTCTAAATACGGAATATGACTTCTCTTCTATTTAAAATAACAGAGATAATTTGTTCTGTGCATGTTCAGAGTCATCCAAACTGCTTGTCACCCTCCAAAGGGAGGGAGAGCAGGGTTTTCGAAGGACGTGGGTGAGGCACCCACCCACTGGGAATTGAAGACTTGGGTTTCATCTGCACTTCATCTGCGGCCTACGTGAGTCATCTGCTTTGTGACTCAGTTTCCCCTTTAACAAGGCTGGGCTATTAATAATAACACCCTAAGGTCTGGCGTAAAGAACTAGTCTAAGGACTAATGAGATGAGTTGATGAATGTCCTCTGCGTTCAAGTGCTGGATGTGTGGTAGCAGCTGTATTTGTTTTTCTTGTTTTTTGTTTTGTTTCGTTTTTTTTTTCGTTTTTTAACAATGTGTGTTTCCATAAGTGAATCTTAAGTGTAGTCTATAAGTGGAGAAAAACAGCATCAGTGATCACTGCCATGAAAGTCAGTGAGAAGCAAACGGAGAACACGCATGTAAAACTGTGTAGCTCCCGTCAGCTCTAGGTGTGCCAGGCAGGTACTTTCCTACCCCGAATTACAAGTATTAGTCCCCAGTGGAAGGTATCCCCTCCCTGGATTAGAAGGCAAACACCACTAGACCAGTTAAGACAATCAAGTAGCAAATTCTCCACTAATGGTTTTCCTACCAGAAGTTCCTGTGTGTGTGTGTGTGTGTGTGTGTGGTGTGTTTGGGACTCTTGCACAGCCTCAGATGCTGAGAGGGAAGGGAGCTGCTTACACAAACTGTGATTCTGGAATCAGGAAGAGTGTTGGGACTGAGCAAGGAGAGAGAGAGAGAGAGAGAGAGAGAGAGAGAGTTAGTTTTCTGTCAACAGGCCATGTTTTCTCTACTCCTGGGTTAAGCCTCCGTAAAGGATTCCTTCTGGTCAAACGCCTCCAACTCCTTATTCAGAACAAATAGCAAGACAAATGTTTCCTGCCCACAGCAGAACCCAGTCTTGGTGGCCGGCAGAAAGTGTGGCGTCTGGGAGTGACTCTCAGGCAGACAATTCCTTCTCCCTTAAGGAATTTCTGTCAGGCCCCACAGTCTTCCTTTGTATCTGGTGCCCAGGTGAGAGGCAGGTAAATATCTCTGGCCATGTGACAGGAAGCAAGTTCTTTTTCCTAGTCTTTGTATGTACACACACACACACACACACACACACACACACACACACACACACCTCAAGTCTGTGGATATTTTCTGGGAGTTAGGCTTTGCCCTGGGCCCTAAGCATCCTTCACGGGCAGGAGGCCTGCCCAGCAAGGACCAGTCCCGGCTCCAGTTCCAGCTCCCATCTATCCTCTTAGCTGCAGGGGCTTCAGCAGCTGGCTCAACTGAGCAAGACCTTCCCCTCCCTTCTTTTTCTGACAGCCATCGGCTGTCTCTACAGCCAGAAACACATCTGCTGTGATCGCCCGGAACCCCACTCCCTACTCCCGCTCAGCGATAGCCTAGGCTTTTACTACATGAGAAGTTTATTGCTGGCTTAATGAGTTTCGAAAGGGCCACCGCAGCTGAGGACAGTCAGCACACATTGTGTGGGGGGTGGAGGGTGGGGCGCAGGGGGTCAGAGAAAGAGTTCTCGCCCTGAGCTTGGCTTGAGCTGGTGACAGTTGGATGGCCGTTAAGTTCTGGTCTCCTGTGCCCTGCACAAGTTATCTTTGGGAACGTGCTGAAAAATAAGGAAATGTTTCTTCTTTGTCAGGGATGGAGTCATCTTGTCTTGGGGGAACCAGAAGACATCTTAAGTGGACATGCCTGGACCGTGTATACAGTTTTGAAAACTGTTAGCGTCTCCACAACGTATTCAGCCCAATCCCGAAAGTGCCCAGCCACATCACAGCCCCGTTTTACGGCCGGCTTTTCTGCTCTCCCCACGGCAGCTAGCGTTTTATCAGCTTATCCATCCGGAACAAGACTCGACTTAAGGCAGCAGGGCGTTTTGAAAGCAGTGTGCTATGGGTGGTTCCCCGTTCCAAACGGTAATCCTGTAACAGGTCCACAAATCACATCTCTTTACGGGGTGTCTAACCCAACACAAAAGTTGTGGAAAGATGCTGGAACTTAGGACAATATATATCTTTTCATTTTTACTTCACATTGTTTACCTATCTGATACTACAAAAAAACAACTTATGTGTTTGTGCCTTATTTTTATACACGCAGGCGCAGCGCTATGCAAGCTCTTTAAGACCCGGGGAGAAATAACCAATTATTTTAAGATAAAACAGTTTTTCAAGTTGAGAACTAAGATACAAAGGGGCTTTGGGATCTAAAAACGACTTCACACACACACACACACACACACACACACACACACACCTCAGTTTCTCTCAGATCCAAATTGGTTTATCTACAGCTGCAAAATCCCAAGTTTCAAACACACACTCAATATTATGCTTCATCACAAACAAGATTCAAAACATTATCATTTCTTACGTAAATATCTCGTTAATTTCCCCCAGTCTAAAGATGTCTAAAGACAAGGAAATACTAGGCTTGAGGGGGCCTATGCTGGAGGGAAATAGCATTTCTTGAGTAAAACTGCAGAGTGACTCCTTGAGAAGGATTATTTTGAAAAGTCTGTGCGTGTTAGGGTCTAACTCACCGCCGAGGGTTGATGTGTTTGTTAACCTATACTCTGGTAATAGGAATTTCACCAGAGCATCAAGAGCCTATGGAATTAATAGACTCGGCTCCAAACCATTGTCCCCAGTTATAATCTCCTTGGAGCGGGTAACTTGTATACTCGTGTTAATTATTGTTTTTTAAAGTTATTAAAGGTTGTGTGGTGGAGGGAAGAGAGAGAAAGGACAGCCGGTAGTAGATCCGCCCGCCTTGCTTTCCGTAGGCAATGAGTGAGGGCTGTCAAGTGTGAGCCCGGGATAGGCTTTGGGACACTATGAACCTTGCAAGAAAGGCTCGGGTTTAACTGCTGAGCCAAGCGCGTTGAAGCTTTAGCGGTGGGATACTTCTCCCAGTCACGCTTCCCTAATACTCCTTGAGCTTGAGAGCTATTTGAAAAGCATTGAAGCAGCTAGGGCCAGTCCACAGCTGCCTGGCTAAAATAACTCCAGACTGCGCGCTCTCCCCTTACTACGAAATCCAGTCTAAGTGTTCTGATGGAAAGTTGTGTTAAGTTTCAGCTCCAACTTCAGCGTCCTGAGCTGGACCACTGCAGGATCATGAAGACTTTTCAAAAGAAAATCGGCAATCGGCGTGGAGGAGGCTGGGCCACCGGCCCCCAGTTCGAGCGGTTTGCCTCGCTCCTCAGCCATCCCATCACCCCGGCCCTCGGGCATCAGCTTGTCCCTGGGTTCTTTTTGGGTGAGATCCGAGATTCACGACGAGCCTTCTCCGAGGCCAGGCATCTAACCAAACGCAGAGACACGGCCGCGTCCTGCACTTGTCCCGCGCGCGGGAGTTGCCAACTTCAGTCACTGCGCCCCGCACCCCACTCACCTGGAACATGAGGGGAAACTGAGGCCCAGAGACTCAGAAAGATTCCGAAAGGGAATCTGCCTGCGGCGGCCGGGTCTCGACTCCACTCTTGTCGGCGGGGTCCCCGGGAACAGCGCTCCCGCCCTTCGTCCCCGAGCGAGCGCGGTACTCACCCGCGCAATGCAGAGGCGTCCCGAGCGGGCCAGGCCGGGTGACGGCACGCGGAGCGAGTGTCGCGGAGCTGCAGCGGCCGCGTGTGCGGGGGACCGGCCCCTGTCCCGGCCGCGGGTCTCCTGCGCCCCCGCCGGGCCGCGCCGTGCGTGGGGGCCGCGAGGCGCGGCGCTGGCTCCGGGCGGGGACTCGGCCCTGCAGTGCGCACTGCTCTCGCTGCCGCCGCTGCGCTCCCGGAGGAGGGACGCGCCGGCCTCCTCCCCGCGGCGACGCCCACGCCGCCTCCGGGCCCCGCAGAGTCCTCACCGCGGCCAGGCGCGGCCCCAGAGAGGCAGCAACGCAGAAAGGGACCGCGTGCGTGCATTCATCCATCCATCATCCACCCACCCATCATCTCTCCATCCATCCAGCCCACTGCCCGTGCCGGGTCAGCCACTCCACTAGAACAAGACCAACTCGTTTTCTGTGGTCTTAGAACTTTTCATTCACACCGAGAGAGGGATCATGAACAAAGAATCCAGGAAAAAGAAGGCAGTTGGAGAAAGTTGTAAATACTGAGGAGGGGAAAAGAGGGGGGCTGTAGGGGGTAGGGCACCAGAGCAATCCTGGCAGACGTCTCTGAGGAGGTGTCACCTCAATTTCAGAAAAGTGTGTGTGTGTTAGGGCAGAGGTCAACCTTAATATCTTCGTCAATTGCTCTCTACCTGTTTTTTTTTTCTTTTTTTTACTTATTTTAATCCCCAAGTCAGGGTCTCTTTTCGTCAATTCAGCCAGAGTGGCTGACCAGAAAGCCCCCGGGATACTCCTACCTCTGCCTCCCAGGCACTGCGTTATAGGCACCCACTGCCATGCCTACTTTTTTATATAGGTAACGGGGATTCGAACTCAGAACCTCATGCGTGTATGGCACTTTAATGACTGAGCCACCTCCCTGTCCAGCACGTCTCTAAGGAGCTCAGCTGGCTTCAGATGACTACTCTCACTGTCTACTCAGGTGCTAGGGCTGTAGGTGTCTCCACCAAGCTAGGCTTTGGGCCCTTTGTCAGAGGCCCTGACGGGACACTGGAAATGGGCTCCAACTGGACTCCAGTGGTGGAGGGTCTGTTCCGTTTACAAACATCAGCTTCTTTGGGCTTCTAGCCGTGGTTAGTCAAGAGCCACTGACTCTCATGACTCCAACTTGTTCCAAAGGCCACTGCATTCCTGAGCAGAATTCCAGAGGCTCAGATGCCCCCTTCTGGCCTCTGTAGGCACTGCACTCACAGGCACACCTTGCCGCCCACCTACCCATGCATACAGATAGATAAAAATAAAATTAGGGGCTAGAGCGACAGCTCAGCAGTTAAGAGTCCCTGTTGCTCTTGTAGAGGACCCGGTTCAGTTTCCAGCACTCACATGTTGGTTAACAACTGTCCTAACTCCAGTTCCAGGAGATTCGACGCTGGTTTCTGAACTCCATCAGGCATGGGTACACAGACCTTCATAGCGGGCAGAACAATCACATGCAAAAGTAAAAATAAAATTAAATCAGGACCAGTTGTGAATCCTTTCCTTAACTTAAAGGAATATTCACCTGTGTGTACGTATGGTAATTTTATACTCTTGTTATATAGGGGCCCCCAACTGTAGATGGGTCAGGCCCTGACACCCTTGGCCACATCTCCAGTTCTGTCTTTCTCCTTTTCTTCACAGACACCACACCAGAGCAAGTGTCTCCAGCTGGCATGGACGTCCCCACTCAGTGAGGAGGGACCAGGCATCTTCAGGCATCACAGTGATGAGCAGAAGGGAAATCTGCCCTGGGTCTTGATTTTCTCATCTAAGAGCTCAGACCCGAGGCTTGCTTTCCGTTGTCACCATGAGAACGCTGGGCGCTCGCCCTGCTAACACACTTCCCTCCAAGGCTGCTCTGCCGCCAACCACGCTCTGTGGATCACCTACCACTCTGGGCATTTTGCTCCTCTCGGCGTCATCTTAGAAAGCATCAAACTGCTCTCACTTGAGACATTCAAGGTCCCTTAACAGGGGACAAGCCTTGGCCCCTGAACCTCATTTTTTCTTCTAAACAAAACAAAAGCCTAGAATGAAGGGCTAGGGTGGTGGCTGGGTTAGTAAAGTTCTTGCCCTGTACGCATCAGGGCTTGAGTGTGGATCCTCAGTATCCACACAAAGAGCTGGGCACCAGGGCGGCTCACGCCTGTAATCCCAGAGCTGGGGAGGCAGAGACAGGAAGACCCCTGGGGCTCATTGTTCAGTCAGCCTAGCCTAACCAATGAGCTCCAGGTTCAGTGGGCGATCCTGCTCTCAAAACATAAGGTAGAGCGTGGGTGAACGTGTCCCTTGACATTGAACTCTGGCACATGCACGTGCACACACACACACACACACACACACACACACACACACTCACCACAGCCGGATGAGGATAGACTGGACTAGGACATGTCACATGAAATGGCACAGTGTGGGTACAGGTCCCAGATTGAAGGGGCTCGGGGGGAGGAACTTCTGTACTGAACATGGACATGCATTTTGACGTGTGGTGCTGAGGACTGAACCCGTGGTGATGTCACAGCAGCAAATGTATTTCCCCAGCCTCATCTCAGACCCTTTTTTTTGTCATTATTCCCATATCCTAGGAAATATGGCACTATTTTCATCACCTGTGATCACATTAGGTGCCCAAATAATCTAGAGTTCACAGTATATTAGGGGGATTACAAAGACCATGCAAATGTTACACCATTTTACCAATCACTTGCCTATGCTGAAGTGCTACAATACATACACACAGACATATTCTACATACATACATACATACATACACACAAATGCACACCTATACCATCTGCACGATATGCTACATACATACATAAACTATATATACACATATATACTATATACACACATTCATATACATGCATACATATACCACATAGACACATTGTATATAGACACACAATATAAACATACATACTTTATATACATATGCATAGATACACGCACATATATACCATACATATGCATAAACTGTTTTTACACATGCACATTATATACATAGACACACTATATAAACATATATATACATGCACACATACACAATGCACACATATACTACATATATATACATATACACTATGTGCCTGTATACATATTGCACACACATGCTATATATACACGTATACTATATACACACACATACACATATGCTGTATATACAATATACCAATCACATACATATATTATATACTATAACACATAAACATGTGCATGCACATGTTATATATACGCATATACTATATGCACATATACATACACACATGCTGTATATACACATATACCATGCACATACATATAGTATATAAGTGTACTATATACACACATGCTATGTACACACATATTATATATATATATACATATAAACAAAACGCACACACATGAGGACCAAGGTATGAAATGTTTCTTTCTCTGTAGACTCTGTGAGGAAGTCCTGGACATTTCATAACTCAATGAGAGTTAACACGTCCCCTTCAGACTCTGTCACCAGAACTGCCCATTATCTCCCCCTGCAGCCTCACCAGCGGAGGTGGGAGGCAGGTGTTTATTAGCTTCCTTTCTCCTTCTCCCAGGGCAGCAGTTCTCTGCACTGGTGCCCATTAGTGTCTCCAGGGGAATTTTTAAATCTCCACCCACACCAATTAACACAGCCTCTCTGGGGAGAGGGCTGGGGACTGGCGCTTTCCAAAGCTCCCTGGGCCAATCAGCAGAGAGGGAATCCTAGTCTCTGAGAAGCTCCCACTGGAAGCCATCCCTCCAGCCATGGCCTCAGTTTTTAATCTGACAGGGCTAGGGCTAGGCCATAGGGCAGTTTCTTCAGGATGCCGGCCCTTCCACATCTGCCTTGGAGGAACGTGTGTCCCCTCGTCTTCCCAGTCAGTGTACATGGGAGAGCAGAGGGACTTTGAAAACTATGAATCCCACATTACATCCTACACACATACACATCCTACACACGTGCGCACTCAATATCCCACAGTGTACAAATCCTACACACGTGCGCACTCAATATCCCACACCGTACACATCCTACACACGTGCGCACTCAATATTCCACACCGTACACAGCCTACACACATGTGTGCACCCCATGTCCTAAACTATACACATCCTACACACATACACATCCTACACACGTGCGCACTCAATATTCCACACCACACACATCCTACATACACGTATGCACCCCCATGTCCTAAACTATACACATCCTACACACAAACGCAACACACATGTGTACCCTTTGTATCCCATAAATACACATCCTACAACACACACGTGTACTTTCAATGCAGAATCGTTCCTTATTTCCACACACATTCCTTTCCCACCCACAAGACGTCGGCTGTGAAGAAAGTCCTCCAGTTTCTAACGTCCTCGCAGACCTCAGTGCTTTTCCAAAAGGATTTGACGCAGGAAAGGGATGGCGACAATAAACGGAACAAGGTTCCAGGGAAAGGCTGGGAAGGAAAGCGTCAAGGAGGAGGCTGGCCTACAGGCTGAGAACTGGGTCTGGGCACTTGTCGGCAGTGAACTGAGAACTAGATGTGAGCTTCCTGGCTGCCAACGCAAACAGGAAGATGTGATCAGTTACATCTGCATTTCTTCAGTCTAAAAGCTACTGTGCAAAGATGCCCGGCATGAGAAAAGGAGCTGAGGTCCCCGCTCCTGCGTCACCTCCTTCCTCTGTGGAAATTGTGAGGACTTGAAGGGGCTCCCGCGCTTCCAAAATTGAAAACTAGTCATTTCAAAACGTTTCACGGCGTGAAAGCCAGCCGCAAACCGAGCTGCTTTGGCACAGCAGACACATTTGACGGCTACCGATAAAGGGAGATGACCCAGGGTCCTCACAGATGCGGGAACAGGCTGCAGCATGAGGTGAGGGGGCTTGTTACAGACACCTGGGACACAAAAAACGTCCCATACCAGGAAAAAAGAGGCATAGGTGATGCCCCATGGGAAAGTGACCGATATACAAGTGTGAGGACCTGAATTTGGATCCCCAGAGCCCACAGAAAGCCAGACATGGGAGCACACGTCTGTAATTCCGATGGTCCTGTGTCAGATGGGAGGCAGGAAAAGGAAAATCTCTGGACACTCGGGGTCCAGCCGGCCTGGGGGAACACAGCCACAAACCGGGAGAGCCTGTCTCAGAGCCCGTGGAGCGCAAGGCCAACAGGCAAGGCTCTCTTGCGACCTGCACATGCGCACTGTAGCTCGCACGCACAGACGGTGGGGTGGAGCGGGGCTCAGATTTTCGTTAGCTCAAGAAGCCATACTTCCTTTAGACAGCCCTCCTGTGAGGAGCCAACAGAGAGCTCCGCTTCTGACAAACACCCAACTGCATAAGGCACAGCTTCTTGCAATAAACACGTGAATTGACGCTGGTCGCGCCCCAAACTTGATTCAATATTCCTCTCAAAACAGCAGGAAGGACAAGCGTTTATTACTGCCAGTGAGAGAACACGGGGCCACTTTTGGACTTGAAGCTGGGTCGACGTGCGCTAACAAGTTTGTTGATAACTTCAGTCGCCATTCCCTGATCAGAAAGCTGTGAGTTTTGTTAATTAACTAATTAATTATTGTTCAGTGTTCGCATACTAGTTTGATCTTTGCCGGGGACACTTGCAAGAGTTGAATACACCTCTCCAAAACTCGGTGCTGACATCAAATGGCCTTTGTACTAAGGGAATATTAAAAGTGCGCTAATCCACAAGGTTCCTTCCTCGTGAGGGGAATTAAGGCCAAAGGCATTTGTAAATAAGTTTTCTTGCCTTCTGCTTTTTGCCCCATGAAGACAGGATAGGATGTGGCTGTGAGGCATCATCTCGGCATCAGAGAGCAGCCCCCACCAGACTTTGAGCCTCCTGGCGCCTCCATCACAAATTCCCCAGCCTCTAAGCTGTGAGGGGTAAGTTTCTCTTCTTTATAACATACCCAGTCTCTGGTATCTTGTGGTAACAGAACATGTGGACTGTGGCAGTTTTTAATGTGTTAGCTCTATTTTAGAAAATAGTTTGGGGGGTTGAGCCAACACAATATGCTTTACAATTTTTCCATTTGAAAATGATGGTAAATTGGTGAGCTATTGAAATTTGGTGACCTTAGGAGTTGGGACCTGATAGGTCTTTAAGTTATTAGGGGACACCCTCAAAGGGGCTTGTGGGCCCCCCAGATCTTCCTGTCTCTGTCTTCTTCCTGGATTATAAGGTGAGCAGTTTGCTTCACCGTACACTCCTGTTGTGATGTGATCTCCGGCGGCCTCAGATGTATACCAATTAGAACATCCAGCACCATGAGCAACAGTGAACCTGTCCTTTTTATAAGTTAATGGCTGAGCCATTGACCAAGCAGTGTTGTAATTAATATAGTTTTGTGTGATTATGTGGACCTGGGCAGCCAAGAAACAAAAGAACAGCCTTTATTTACACCCTATGAGCTTATAGGAACTGATGTGACAGTGTGACATTTTTTGAAAAGTGGTCTTCCTATTATAACTTTATTTTCCCCTCATATCCAAATCTGAAAACACAGCTGATAGCTGTTTTGAAGCCACACAACCATCTCAGGATTGTGCCATTCTTAAACAAGAATTTTACCGTGTAGTCTAGAATGACTGCTGTAACTCCAGCCAACACATCTGTCTTCTAGTCAGAAGGAAGGAAAGAAACTGTGGGCTATCTTTATCTTAAGGGAACTGCGCAGAAGTTGAATACGTCACCTCTATTAAAATACTGTTGACTGGGACTTAATAGCAGCTATGCCTAGCTGCAGCAGACTTTGAGAGGAAAGACTGTGTCTAGGTACTGAGCACTGAGTATCCCATTTCTAAGCGGGGGTGGGGGGATAGGAGGGAGGAGACTGAGCAGAGCTGATCTCAGCCTTACTAATCACTAAGTTATCAAGATAATGAGTTCCGTGCACTGTGAATTCTCTCGTAATATGCCAATATTCCTTGCAAGTTCAAATATTTTGAGGGCCACTAACCAGGAAATTAGAAAATACTTTCTCAAAACGTCACATATGGGATGGGGCTGTGGTTCAGCAGCAGCGTTTGCCTAGCAGGCACGGGGTCCTGGGATCCATCCCTAGCACCGAGAGCAAAACAAATAAAATGCAACCCACTCGTTCTATTTTCCAGATCCTTCTGGGGGATGCAGAGAGCATCTCCAGGGAGCATGCGCAAGATGTTCACTGTAGTAGCACAACCGGGAAACAAGATGTGACCAGACAAGCCAAACCCACATGTTGGAGTATGAAGCTACATGCTGGGGCAGGGGTGGGGGAGGTTATTTGTAGATTAGTGAATGGTATGAGTGTGTCAAAGACAACACAGATGCACACATAACCTCATGTACATCCAGAGAAAGGTCTGGAAGAATTATATGATAAAAAGACCTGAAAAGACTAACATATTTAAAAGGAAACTTTATTTTTTTTATTAAATTATTTTCTTACATTTATTTCATGTGTGTGCATGTGTGTGAGTGTGTGTGTGTTTATGCCCTCCAGCACACACCTATGGAGGTCAAAGAACAACTCTTGGGAATTGATTTTGGGTCTGCCTTTCTGCCACGCTGGTCCCAGGAACTGAACCGGGTCATCAGCATCAGGCTTGGAGGCAACTTTACCGACTGAGCCGTCTCACCAACCCTATTTTTGTGAAGGTCTTTTCTTTGTCTGTTTGGTTGGGCTTGTTTAGATTTGTTTTTTTCTTTCTTTAATGAGCGTTTTGACTGCATGTGTGTGTGTGCGTGCAACACCTGCGTGGACAGCAGAGAAGTTGGATCCCTGGCACTGGAGTTACAGATGGTTGTGAGCCTTCCTGAGGGTACTGAGAACCACATCCCAGATTTTGCAAGAACAATAAGTGTTCTTAACTCCAGTCTCATTAATTTTTTTCCTATTTTTTTTTTAAGGCAATGTCTAACTCTGTACCCAGGCTGGCTTGGAACTTGAAGCAATCCTACTCCACTGAGAGTTGAGAGATTACGGGTGTGAGCCACCATACACACATGCAGAATATATTTACATATTAAACGTTTACTCAAAAAGAATAACGCATGCTGAACAGGCGTATGTATGATGCTGAGCACGCTAGTGTGTGGCTGAGATTCTGAGAGGCCCCGAGTCTGTGGCGTGTCCCTGTTTAGATGACCTGACATTCTCCTGGGCTTAGGTTAAGGCAGGAATCTTTTGTAAGAACACCACAAAGTCTGCAGTGTGCTTCTCTTGGCACGTGTTTTTAATTTGTCCCCTTCAGAGTGACATTAACTCTGATCCTAATTGAAGGTGGTGTCTGCCAGGCTTCCCCATGATCAAGTTACCTCCTTGCCTTGGTAGTTAATAAGGCTTCTGTGGGTAAGGCTTTGAGGCTAGGTGGGCCTCCACCTCCCCAGCCAGTTCCAATTAACAACCTCATTGATACTTTTAGCGTGCGTGTGTGTATGTGTGCCTACTTGATTTGTGTGTGTACCGTGTGTGTGCAAGGCCTGCAGAGGCCAGGAGAGAGCATCTGATCCCCTGGAGCTGGACAGACAAGTGGCTGTGAGGGTCCTGATGCAGGTTGTGGTAATTAAACCCGGGTCCTATACAAGAGCATCAAGCGTTCTGAACCGCTGCGCTGTCTCCCCAGTCCAACCACGTGACTTCTTTTTATGTCTGGCTTGTTACCCCATGTGACCAGAGGGCATCTTCATGATGGCTTCTGTGTCTTCTTGGCACAGCCCTGTCATTCTCCTCCTTGCTCCAGCACTGGGATTGGAAGTCTTTGCTCCTTTGAAAGGAAATGGTTTTAGGAGGCAAGACCTGCACCTGAGGAAGTCTGTGGTGGCTCTGATGTTACTGTGTTCCTGTCCTCTGGATAGACGCACCTGCATACACAAGACATACACACACCTGTATTATCCATTTATCATCTACTTATCGCTCTCCGTCTGTCCATCCACACCTTTATCCATTCATCTATCTGCATGTCTTTGAATATATCTATCCATCCAATTATTCATCATTTCACCCATTAATTTATTCACACATTTATTCATTTTCTTCCATCTATCATCCAAGCATCCATCTGTCCATCTTCATTTCCATCTATCCATCCACCCATTCATCCACATATCATCAATCTATCATCTATCTGTTTACCTGGGGACTCATCCATCCTTCAGTCAGCCAGTCATCAATCCCTCCATGTGTGCCTCTTCATCCATTTGTCCATCTATCATCTATCAGTCTCTGTATCTGTATGCCCATCCACCCACATAGTCATCCATTCATAAATTCATTCATCTACCTATCCATATATCCACCCATTGTTTATCCACATATTCATCTAACCACATATCTATCTATCTATCTATCTATCTATCTATCTATCTATCTATCTATCTATCTATCTATCTATCTATCTGTCTGTCTGTCTGTCTGTCCATCCGTCCATCTATATAGCCACGTATCCATCTATGTATCCATTCATTCATCCTTCCATTCATCTACACTGAAAACTGTGAGCTTCTTCTAGTGCTGTCTGAGTAGTTTGAGAGCCTAGGCTGAAACAGGAGCTTTGGGTTCTTATTGCTCTCCTCTCTCTGGACTTGTCATAGGCTCTTCCTTTGCTATTCTAGATCATGCACGGAAAGTTCACGTGGTGGTGCAGCATCTTGGAGGTGCCCACTTGCTGTCTGTTCTCTCTTCTATCACTGTCACCTTATGATGGTGCCCCTGCCAAGCAAGGAAACAAAGCCAAGAGTCTCTTCTCCTCCAGCCCATTTGTCAACCCAATGCATCAGGTACCTGGATGTCAGGTGCACAGGAGCCCTGCTGGGTGAGCTTTGGGCAGAAGTGCAGGAGAAACGGTTGCTGCTGGTTGACAAAGGGGTCAGAGAAGCCAGACAGGCTCTGTGTAGGTCCAGAACTGGGATGGAGCCTCTTCCATCCCAGGAGGATGGGAAGGTGAGACATTGGGTCACTCCTAAGCCATGGCTCCAAGCCCTTACTCATGCTCCCACTGGACTGGGCTCATGAAATGCCAATTCAGAGACCAAATTGCTAAGGGTTACAAGCTAGCAATCCTAGCCTAAGTTCAGGGTCCCTTTGGGTGGTGAGTCCTGCAATGGCACACTGGGCATGTCCATGAAGTCCTCCTGGCTTACACCGCTTGCTCCAACACCAACGCTCCCCTCACGTATTTACAGCAGTGAAGACGTGGGCGCCTTATCCCCTTGCCAGCAGTGGAGTCACCCTCCCTGCTGCCCAGCTCCCTGTTGGTTGCATACAAGCTGCACTGTCCTGCCTGAAGTTGATGAGTGGCTGAGAGCACTCAACCCCCACAGGCTGAAGAGAGGCAAGTGCCTGTGCTGAGCTGGGCATCACCCCACCCAGAGACCCCATGCCAGCTGGAACTGCAGCACTTGAGGAAAGGTTGGGTTCCTCCCTCTTGGATACAGGACGCTGTCCCAGATCACTGCATCCTGCCCTTCCACCAAAGGCGGAAGAGGGTTGGGGCATAGGAAGAGTCAAAGAGGAACTTTTGATTTTTTTCTATTTTTATTTATGTCTTCTAGGAACACACATACCAAAGCACATATGTAGAGGTCCGAGAACAACTTGCTGAACTTAGTGCTCCTCCTGCCCCAGCATGTGGGTCCCCCATTATCAGTCCAGGTAGCAGGTGCCTTTATCAGCTGTGCCATCTTGCTGACCTGGAAAGGGAAATTTTGACAGCAGAAAGTGAATTCTACTTTTTCTCTGAAGAAGGAAGGGACTGCACAGAGCATCTTGAAGGTGAGCATCAGGTCCCTGCCAGGTGTTGATGCCATCAGCTAAGCTATGATAAGAGAATGAGAACCTGCTGGCAGACAGGCAGACTAGACTAAGACAATGGGGCAGGGATCAAGGCACAAAAAGAGATTTATGAATTAAAAGCACTTGTGAAATATGAAACAGATAAATTTAACCCTTCTGACCGCATTGTTCAAGAATTTCCCTGACAACCTATATAATCTAGAGATAGTTAACAGTGTGAAGTAAATAAACTGTAAACTAGAAAAGTCAGTAACATAAAAAGGATGCTGCCTAAAAGTCAGGACTGGCCACTGTGAAGGGTGTGTGTGTGTGTGTGTGTGTGTGTGTGTGTGTGTGTGTGTGCATGCGTGTTCAGACGCATGCATGTGTGGATATATAGGATGTAAATGGGTGAGAATATAAAAACCAGAGGACAGTGCTGGGATTACAAGTTCCCCTCACTTGGCTTCATTTTTAGAGGGGCTCTTCTTACTATGCAGCCCAGGCTGCTGTGAAACTTCTTGGTAGACTAAACTAGCCTGGAACTCACAGAGATCCTCCTGTCTGTCTCCTGAGCACTGGGATTAACAGTGTGTGTGCCACTGTGCTCAGCGTGCCTGGCATTGCTCTGCCCCCAAGGCCTGGAGGTACAGTGCAGATCCTATATTTGCAAAGTAAGCACTTTCCCAGTAGAGCCAAATCCCCAGCCCGACTGACAGGCTCTTTTGGAACCCATGACTGAAAAACAAAGAGAAGATTGCCAGCAACCAGCGAGCCTGAGATGATGAGGGGACGGCTCTGCTCATAAAGTAAGAAACATACACAAAGTTGCTCACACTCTCAAAAGGAAGGCTCAGCTAAAAAAAAATGCATATATTCGCTCTATTGAAATTCGGTACTATTTTCTGTTTCAAATTCACATATGGCCATGTAAATTAAGTATGCAAACCCTTTAGTCAAGAAATGTGCTCCAAAGCTACAGAGAAACCCTGTCTCAAAAAAAAAAAGTGTAACTTTGTCCTTCTTAGAAAAACAGTCATACAGAGGCATGAGGAAACCCACACGAGACTTTTCATCCAAACAGGCTGGCTGCTCCTAACCCCCAAACTCTCAAGTTCCAAATCCTCCAGGTCCGAGACTTCTGGATGCCAGCATGTCACCACACTGGAGAAGTCTACACTGAGGAACTTGATTTCACACACAAACTCACTTTAAATATCATCCAGGACTCCGTTCAACCTCTGTGTGGACAGATGTGTTCCATGTCTAATCTTGGGTTCCATCCTCCAGAGATCTCACTTATGTCTATGCAAATTTCCCAATTCCCACCTATTGTGTGTTCATATTTGCATGTGAGCATGTGTGGAGGTCAGAGGACAACCCCAAGTGTCGCCCTTCACCTTCGGCTTTGTTTGAGGCAGGGTCCTTGTTTGCCACCGTGTACTCAAGGCTAGTTGGCTCAATAGTTTCTGGGGGTTCTCCTGTCTCAACCTCTTAATGTACTACAGGAGCAAGTTATTGCCTCTGGCTCTTTATGTGGGTTCTGTGGTTTCTTATGTGGGTTCTGGGCATTGGAAGTCATGTCTTCATCCTCTGCTCATGGGCCTTCTCCCCAAGCTCCAAATCCAAAATCAAAACACATCTGGCCCTAAGTGTTGCAATCGGGGCGAGTCAGCCTGTGCATGACTCTTGAGGGGCACCCCACTCCCTCAGATAGTGCAGTCTTGTCTGCTGTCTTTACCAAGTTCTACTACCCAAGCCACTCCAGTGCTACCCACCCTCAGGGGGAGGAGCCATCCTGGCCAATAGAAGTAGGGAGCAGAGATCATGGGCGCTGCCTCAGTGTCTTCCCGTCACAGCATCTCTTTGTAGTTCAGGCTGACCTTGAACTCACAATCTGTCAGTCTTTGCTTCCCCATTGCTGGGATTAAAGGTGTGCACCACCACTGCCTGGTTTTAAAGACCAAATCTTAATTATTTTTCTTGATAAAACTACTTTAGGTCAGGTGTGGTGGTACAGGGCTGTAATCCTGGAGCCAGAGAAACAGAAGATCAGAAGTTCAAGGTCATTCTTGACTACCTAGTGATTTCAAGGCCAGCTTAGAATACACAGGACTGTCTTTTAAAAAAAATATTTTTGTCATGGAGTAGAGAGGAGGAAAGAGGATTTCCAGGAATGTAGATGCGATGATATTTTTGTCAATTTGATGGAATTTATAGGAAACACATCTCTAGACATAGCTATAAACAGTGTTTTTCAGAAAGGTTTAGCTGAATTGGGAAGACCCACCCTTTGCCATCCCATACAAGATCCACCCTCAAAGTGGGCAGTGCCATCCCTTGCAGGACCTGCCCTGAATGTGGGTGGTGCCATCCCACAGATTGAGAAAAGGGCAGAGGGAGCTGAGGGCCAGCATTCATCTCTGCTGTGTCCTGCAGCGTAACCAGATACCTCGAGCTCCAGCTTCTACACCTTCCCCACCACAATGGTCTGGATCCCTCAGACTGTGGGCCAAAACAGCCTAAGCTGTTGTGGGTAGGCACTTTGATCTAGCAACAGAAGTTACTGATGCTGTAGGAGGCTGTTCTCCAAGAGGTATTTTGCATCAAAAAGTCAATGAACTTAACTACCCAGAGTTCTGGTTTTAAATGATTTATTCAGAAACTATTTTACACACTAATTTTAAACCATCCCTTCAAGCCATGATGCACCGGAAAATACATATTTAAACACCATGTGAAAACAAACCACCCCTAGACAATTATTTTGAAAAATTAATTCCGACCTTATTTTTTTAAATTAAGTCCATTGTTTAGATTCTATTTCCCCATCATTTTTATATGATTATATTAACAATTGAGGCTAAGGTATGCTTGGGGAGCAAAGACTGAAAGAGCAAATGAAAAAAAAGAAGGCAAGCAAAGGACCCTCTGGGGTGTGCATCTCGGCAGCTGTCATTTGCATGAAACCATTCTCTCAAAAATATGGCAACCGAGAAGCAGTAAGGCAACAAAGAGGAGGAAGAAAGAGGGGGCCCTTGGCCTTCTCAAGGGTGACTGGAGTAGAGCCCTGAGGTGGTGATGGGTGATAGGTGGTAGAGACATCGTGATGGACAGCCCCCCACAGGTGTAAAACTCACTCCTGGGATGTTACCTCATTCCCTGTCTGCAGGGGTGCACAATGCTTGGCCCAGTTACGGAGACAAAGAAACTCGTTTATTCTTTCTTCCATAAACCGGCCCAAAGAAAGGCTTTTCAGGAAGGCTTGGCCATTTTTACCCATCCACACAAAGGGCCATCACAGTTAAGGCAAAAATTTTGGCTCAGGAGCGACTTCTGCCACCAATAAGCGTCTTTAATGGGGTGACACGGAGGGCGTGAGTCTGTCCCTGGGGAGCTGCACTGCTACCTTGTGCGCATGTAACCGAGTACAGCCTGCCGAACTGCAGGGCCGACTTTGTTCAGAGTCTGGGGCTATGGCTCAGGTGGCAGAGTGCTCACCCACATCCACAAAGCCATAGCCTCCATTCCCAGTGCTGCAGAAACCGGGTGTGAGGCACAGAGCTTGGGCGGCGAGGATCCGGGATTCAAGGTCGTTTTTGACTACTTAGTGAGTTGAAGGCTAGCCTGGACTAAATGAGTTAAAGGAACAGCTGTCATTGTTAACTCAGCTCTCTGGATAACTGAAACCATCAGGCTGCGTGGGTCTTTCTTTTGCACAGAATCAGTCAGCCACTTCCAGACTCTTGTGGGATAAGTGCTTTGCCACAGAGAGGCCCATGGCTGCTCTCTCCTGCCTGTCCTGTTATGTGCCTCTGTCTCCAAGAGGTTCCTCAGATGCTGAGGGTCACCTTGTCTGGGGATCTCTGACCCTGCTGCTCCCTCCGCCTGAAGACTCCTTACCCTGCAAGATGACCTCATGTAAAAACTACGCTCAGAAGCAACTGTCCTTTGGGGAAAGCGGAATTTGTAACTAAGATTGCCAATCTGTTGGGAGCAATTAAAACTATGATTCTGAAATTCCTTTAGGCTGAAATAAAGTTATGATCAGAAGCCATCCAGTTTTAATAGCGCCCCAAGAGAAAGAGCCACTGGAAGGTCAACACGGGACTTCACGCGGCAGAGCACACAATCAGGTACCGCCTTCTGGTTTCCCTATACAGGTGAAAACGCTGTAGCGTGCAGGAAGCCGTGGGTTCCATCCCCAGCACCACAGAACCAGATACGGTGATGCACACCTGGAAACCCAGCACCCAGGAGGCAGAGACTGGAGGATTAGGCGTTCAAGGTCATCCTCAGCTACAGACTGAGTTTGAGGCCAGGCTGACCTGTATCAGCAGGGCGGGTGAGAAGACGCTTTCCGGTCAGAAGAACAGGGCATAGTCTGTATGTTCTCTAGTGGAAGCTTGGAGTGAAGTTCCCAAAGCCTCTACTATTTAACGCAGTGACAATGGCTGCACTCACTGTTATGGCTTAAATATAAAGTGTCCCCCATGGGTTCACACTTTGGTCCTCAGTTCCTGCTGGTGATTTGGGGTGGGGAGCTAGGAACCTTTGTGAAGGAAGTACTAAAAGTTCTGAAGGATGTAGATCTTGGAGGATAAGGGCTTTAGGTTTACAACCCTGATCCACCAAGATGTGAACCATCAGCCTCAAGCTCCTCCTGCTACAGCTGCCAGCCACTCTTTCCACTTTCTGTCCCACAGTAATGGACTACAGCCTCATACCGTGAGCCAAAACAAACACTTGCTCCTGTAAGTTGCTTCTTGTTGGGTATTTATTTGGTCCCCACAATGAGAAAAGTAGCTACCACACTAATTTCTTAGTCCCTTAAGTTTGAGGGGGGGGGACTTGCTTTTTTTCTTTTTTTCCTATGTAGGAATTACAAAGAAAAGAAAAGCAAATTACAGTTACAGCAGGGACCTTAAAATGGCAGAGAAAGGAGGGGAGATGGGGATGCAGTGGCTGCGTAGCCACTCCTGACTTACCACTGTCTCTAAAAAGATGAGCACGTGAAATAGAAAACAAATCTGATTTCACCCTCAGGTAGACTTGGGTTCAAATCCTAGCTCCAGAACTTTCTAGACATATGACCTTGGAGTCTGTAGTGATATTTTGTTTGTGTTTTAACAAATAAAACTTGCCTGAAGATCTGAGTTCAGAGTCACCGGTGGCCAGGCAGCAGTGGCACACACCTTTAATCTCAGGACTTGGGGGACAGAGGCCTGTTCATTCAAGGCCATCCTTGAAAGGCTACACGAAATTGCTCCAGTCTATAAGAGAAACAGAGCTCATAAAGGTGATTCCAGAACTTGGGACCACACGCCTTTAATCCTAGAACTAAGGAGGTGGAGACAGGAGTAATATGGCTGGGCGGAGAGAGGAATATAAGGCAGGAGGGACAGAAGCTCAGCAGTCTGAGAACCAGTCTAAGGTGCAGTCTGAGCAGCAACCAGTCTGAGGTGCAGTCTGAGGACAGGATGGCCCCTTCGGTCTGAGCCTTGGTAGAGGGAAGAACTCTAGTGTCTGGTCGCTCTGCTTCTGTGATCCTTCAGCTTTCGCCCTTGTATCTGACTCTGGGTTTTTCTTATTAAGAACAATTAGAATTCGTGTTAAAGGAATCTGACCTCATGCTCTGTAGAATTCTTTCCGTGTCCCAGCCATTCAGTAACCACCTTCCACTTGAGCTTTAAGCCAGGTATGTGTGCACATTGCAGTATTTAAGTATTTCTTAAATCAATTCACTTTACTATTGCAATAAATTTACTTAAACGAGAAGTATTGGGCTAAGTTGGGGATGTAGCTCAGTAGGTAGTGTTTGTCTAGTATGCACGAAACTCTGGGCTTGATCACCAGAACCATATAAACCAGGTTTGGTGGATCAGGTCTGTGATCTCAATAGTCCAGGAGATGGAGGCAGGAGGATGAAGATCAACTTCCACCATCTAGGGTTCATGATACTCTGTCTTAAAGAGGGATCTGGGGGGCTGGAGAGATGGCTCAGAGGTTAAGAGCATTGCCTGCTCTTCCAAAGGTCCTGAGTTCAATTCCCAGGAACCACATGGTGGCTCACAACCATCTGTGATGGGGTCTGGTGCCCTCTTCTGGCCTGCAGGCATACACACAGACAGAATATTGTATACATAAAAATAAATAAATAAATATTTTTTAAAAAAGGGATCTGAGGAGAAAAAAAGGGTCAATTAATCCAGGAGTTACAAAAGTGTCACAGACTAGCCCAACGCGCTGTGTTCTGTTGTTATCTCAGAACTTAGGAGGCTGGGGTGAAAAAGTCTGGAGACTGTGTCTCTGGGCCTAGCTTGTTTAATTTTCTAGAATGCTAACCTAGATCAGAAAGGCAGACACTGCCATCGTATCCAGAAGCCAATAACAGATACAAGGTAAGAGAAGAGGGCTTAAGGAGGCTAAGGTGGCTCAGTGGGTCAAAGAGCTTTCTTTGCTGAGCCTAGTGACCTGAATTCAGTGCCCCCCCCAACTCCCAGAAATTGTCCTCTGAGCTCTTTGCATGAGGGTGAATATAGACACATGTGCGCATGCACACACACACACACAAACACACACACAAATTAATTACTTAGTTAAATTTAAATAAATAACTCTTGGGAGGCAGAGGCAGGTGGATCTGTCTGGGCTCAAGACTAGCCTGGTCTACATAATGACTCTCAGGACAGCCAGAGCTACATAGTGAGACCCTTTCTCAAAAATGAAGGCTTGTGTGGGAAAAAAAGAGATAGACAAAAATAAAGACAAGGACTAGAGATCTCTCTCAGTGGTTAAGAGCACTGAGGACCCATTAATTCCCCGCGCCTACATGGCAACTCATAACTGTCTGTAACTCTAGTCCATTGAGATCTAGTGATTTCCTCTGACCTCTGTGGGCACCAGACGCAAAGGTGATACACAGACATTCGTGCAGGTAAAACACCCATACGAATACAATGAATCAATGTGAGAGTAGAGAGAGCAGGTGAATTTAGCAGCTAACACAGTGTGACTGTAAGGTGTGCTCTGGTGACTCCAGGCTTCCCAAAAACCTGTCAGGGACCCATCAGATCAAAACAACTTTGCTTTAATCAAACAGTCTTGGGACACTATCAACCTGCACTGTCTCGCCCCCAAAAGTGCAATGACACCATTCTTGATGGAATAGCTTCCTTGAAACTTGGTGTGCAGAAAACGCAAATGGATTGGATCCTGTAGCAAGTGAAGGGAGGGAGGGCCTGGAGCTGCTGCTTGCAGGAGGGGTCAGAGAGGTGAAGGCAGAGCTCCATCCTCTAGGTTCAGGCGTGGTCCTGGGTAGGACAGAGGTCCAGGACAGAGGTTCCACGCATGTGCAAAGACCAAGAGGCAGAAAAGAAACAGGCAGGTCAAGGTAGGGAGGAGCCTGGTCTTGTTTGCTTGGAAAGTTCAGGGTAGAGACATCCTGGGATTAGGGTTAATAGCACTCCCAGCCATTGGTGGTCTCTGAAGCCGAACTCCCAGGTTCCTTTTGGCTGGCCCAAGAAAACCAAACAATCTGGGTTGTGTTCAGTGAGTGTTCCCTCCCGCTGCTCCTGGGAGCCCAGACCTCACCCTGGGGTGAGGGTCTACAGTCAACCACAGAGCTGAGAAAGTCCAAACAGTTTCTTTTCTTTGGACGGCCTCTGGAAACAGGAAGAGGGGCAGTTTGCTGGGTTTGCCAAGAGTTAAGTCATCTCTAGCTGATGCAAACAATTTCTCAAGTTACTCTTTAGGGTGCAGGAACATTCCTGAACTACGCAGGGTTTGAACTCTTCAACCCTCAACTTCAATCTCTGGGGTCAACGGCTTGGGTAGATGGATACCTCCATGGTCTTTGCCTGGGTTCCCTAAAACATGGAGGAGCTGTTGATGGTCTCCGCAGGGAGACCATAGAGCAAGGCTTCTATGGAAGCTGCCTGGTTTCTAGACCACAGAGCCAGGGTTTTTTGGGGGCTTGTGGGAAAGGCCTGATGCAAAAATAACTGAAGAAAGTACATCAAACCAGGAAGCAAGGTTTATTGAGTTTCTACCGTGCCCCATTTCCCGCTCTAAGCTTGTGAATATCAGCACATTTAATTCTCATGGTCACCTCAAAGGTCATAGGTCATGGCATTCCACTGCTCTTGTGTCCTTCTTTCCCCAAGATGGCCTCAACACCATCTCCTGTCTCTTGCCTTCTTCTATTGTTCATTGAGAGGAGTTCTGTCTTATGCTACTATAACAGAGCCCCAGAAGCTGTATATGGTATAAAGGACAGAAGTTTCTTTCTCGTTGTTCTGGAGGCTGAGAAGTTCAAGGCCAAGTGTCCAATGAGTGGCCAGGGTTTCCATGCTGGCCCAGAATGCATTAGAAAGCAGAAGAGCGCCTGCTTTTAGAGTAAACCCATTCCTGCAGAAGGCCTTAATTCATCCACAAAGTCAGAGCCCTTGTCTTCCAATTTCTTTTCTCTTCCTTTCCCCATGTGTGTGAAGGGGGGTGACTGCATGAATGTTTTTGCATGTGTATATATGCATGTGTGTTTGTGCACACATGTGTATTTGTGTGCACATGTGTGTGCATGTGTGTTTGTGTACACATGTGTATGTGTGCATGTGGAGGCCAAAGGGTAGTGTTGAGAATCCTCGGGCACAATCTTTATTCATACACCTACCATATTCATGGAGGGATTGGTTCACAATCAAACCCAGACATGGGGGGTATGGCCAGTCTTGTTGACGGGCTCACTCTGGGGATGCCCTGTCTTCACTTTCTGGGGCTGGAATCTGAGGCAAGTCATCACCTTATCCAACATTTATATGAGTTCCTGAGGATCCAAATCCAGGTCCTCACTTGGAAAGCCAGACTGCAAACGCTGAGCCATCTTTCAAACCCCTCATGACTCACTCTGAAAGCTTCCACTGCAACACTGTGGATTGAGTTTCTAACACATAAACTTTGGGGTCCCATTCAAGCCGCAGCAAGCCCTTTCTTCCAACTCCAAGGGCCTTGCTTGTGTGTAACCAATGGAACACAGCAGACCGAAGGCTAAGAGGCCTACAAGACTGGGTTAGAAAGGGACATTCTGTCCCCTTTGCTCAATAGAGTGTTTCTACCCAGCCCAGAGGCCTCCATGTGGTAAGGAAGCCCATGCCACAGAGGAAGGTTGTGAGCAGGTGCCCTGACTGGAGCACCAGCTGTGTGAAGAGTCAGAAGCACCCACACCCAGACGACAGACAGTGAGGACAGTCTCAGACCTGTGGGACTTCAGAAGCTATCTCTTCAGGGTACTTGCTGAAGGCCCAGCCCACATGATATATGAGTAGACACAATAGTTGCTGTTTGAAACCCTGACTTTTGAGTGGTTTTACACAGGGACAACTACAGTGTCCTCCCAACTCAACTCTCTGTATTTCCTTGTGTGAGTTACTTTACCTTTCTGGGTCTGGGGCTGATAATCAGGAGAGATAATTATATTAGATTCTTCATAGATCCGTGGGGAGATTAGACCAGACAGTGAAAGTCGGTGCTGAATACAGAACCTGTCACAAGACAAGCATTGATGACAAGCTTTTATTATCGACTTCTGGAGATCGAACAACAAATAGAAATAAAGGAAGAAATTGCTTCTCATCCCTCAGCTTCCCTGCCCCATTCCCTCTCTACAATGTTTGTAAAAGGATTGTCAGTATGAGGGGCTGTCACATGCCAAATGCAGTGATAAACGCTTGACCCATTTCATCTTCCTCTGAACCCTAATATGTATGATTGCCTTTAATTTACAGATGTGGAAACTGAGGCTCAGAAAGATGACACAGTTACTCAAGGAAGAGCATATAGCTGGTGAGTGATGGAGCAGACAGTCTGACCCCAGCAAAATCTCACATAGTCACAACAACTGCTTAGCATTTGTGGGGTGAATCACTGTGACTAACACTTTGACATCATAAGATAGTTTCCATACACACACTCACCCATAGCTGATCTAGACAGCAGCTAGTCGCCAGCCAGTTGTCTGTCATCAGTCAGCCATAATCAGTTTTCAGTCAGGAGTCAGTCATCAGTCATCCGTCAGTCATCAATCAATCATCAATCATCAACCAGACATCAGTCAGTCATCAATTATCAGCCAGTCATCAATGATGAGTCAGTCATCAATTATCAGTCATCAGTCAATCTTCAGTCAATCATCAATAATCAGTCAGTCATCAGTCAGTCATCAATCATCAGTCAGTCATCAGTCAATCAACAATCATCAACCAGACATCAGTCAATCATCAATCATCAGCTAGACATCAGTCAGTGGTCAATCATCAGTCAATCATCAATAATCAGTCATCAGTCAGTCATCAATCATCAGTCATCAGCCAGACATCAGTCAGTCATCAGTCAATCGTCTGTCAATCGTCAGTCATCCAGCAGATCATAAGTCAGTCATAATCATCGTCAGCCAATCCTCAGTCAGTCATAATCAGTTTTCAGTTAGTAGTCAGTCATCAGTCATCAGCCAGTTACCATGCAATCACCTATCAGTCATCAGTCATCAATACATAGTTACTCATCAAACTCTCATCAGTCGCTCATTTATCAGTCACCAGTCAGTAGTCAGTATCAGCCAGTTACATGTCAGCCGTCAATTAGACCTCAGTCAGGTGTCAGTCAGCCATAGATGAGTCACCAGTCACCAGTCAGTCAGTTGTCAGTCATCAGACAGCAATCAGTCAGCCTGTTTTTTATGGGTTCCCGACTGTGTTCCAGATGCTGAGCAAGTGAGGATATTACTAGAAGCCAGCCACTTAGTGATTTTCTTCATCCCCAGAGTGTGTCCAGCCTATAGCTGTGTGGACACTTAGTGCAGGAGAGTGACAGGTATGTTGTCATGTTAAAGGACAGTACAGAACATCAGGGGCAAAAGAGTAGCAGTAGGATATGGAGCACACAGGAGGACTCCCAGTGGAGGCCCTCAGCCAGCTACCAGATGAGAAGGGCTTCCCAGTTCAGCGCTTCAGAGGTGGGGGCAGGCAGGTGGCATGGTATGTGCATAGTTTAGGGGGCTGGCACAGCCCACTATGGGAACTGAAGCTGGTTCAGTGCACAACAAGGAAGCTGCAAATGGATCAGGGACACAGCCTGGAGAGCAGTGTCAAGGATCAGAAACCAAAGGCTCCAGATTCCCACATGAGGAGCAAATAACACTGGGGCCCCAGAGTGTGGGGCAGAGACCCCTGAAACCAAGCCTGAGAGTTGTGTTGCTGGGAAGGAGTGCCTAGTTTAGGGAGGAAACGGCAGCCCACAGATGCAGATGTTATGGGAAACAGACCCGTCATCAGCCATGGTCCGATGTCCAGGAAGTTCGAGACCCTACAGCCCATCCAGGTCGAACTCTGAAGACCACCCAATGTCAGGATCTGCGGGCGAGAAGTAACAAGCTGGAGTTTCCTTACTATCATGCCTGGTATGGGGGTAGACAACAAAAGCTTATCAGATGATGCTTTGAACTCAGAGAGGCTGCTGGAAATCTGAGTATCACCTGGTAAATTCCTAAGCAGAGACTCACTCAGTGCCTCAGTTTCCCTATATTTAACACAGGGGTGGCAATACCTATTTCCTAAGGGGACAAGCTTATTAATGCTGGGCGCAGCCTTGCTACCATGTAAGCACCCAGCACCTGCCTGTTTCAGCCTCCAGAACGGGCTTGGAAAACACAGGCCTGGAGAAGGTGGGTTTCAGGCCTCAAGCAGCTACAGCACTCCTGGGGAGACAGACAATCAGCAAGCACAGAGCACAAGGATAGGGGACAACAGTGCTGAATACACTGAAGACTGGAGATGCAAAAGACTATTCGCAGGAAATTTGGGGTTCCCTCTTTGCGGTTCTTAGTCTCATTCATAAAAAGAATTTAGAAATGAAAGCTCTAGGACACTTTATTAGTGTTTGAGAGAAGGACAGCGGGACAGCCTCGCTGAAAATCTTGGCAGCTACCGGGAGGAGGGAGATGGAGAGGAGGAAGGGAGGAAGCTGTACTTTTTGAGTTAGGGTCCAAAAAAGCAGGGAGGTTCCATAACAGGGGTGGATAGGAGCTATACGGTGGAAGGAGGTGTGGGGGCATGCTTCGGAGAAAGGGGGGGAGAGCCAGAGTGACCCGGAAAGCACGCCCAGGCTTTGGCCAGCATCCCAAAGCAAATGCAATACAAAGAAGGAGAGGGGAAAATTGTGCTTTGCTGAGTAACAGGTAAGCCACGTGGGGGAAGCCAAGAGGCCGCATGGAGAAGCCGCCGCATGGAGGAGGGGTGTCTGGGAAGGGCAAGTCACATTAAGGGAATAGTTATTCCTCTCTCTCCTTACCACATCTTCCAGTGAATCAGATTTTCTAGCTCTGTGATTGACAGGCCCAGCTGAATTGACTCTTAAGCGAAGAAGAGGAAACTGTGTGACATTTTCATCCCAGATCAGAATGTCGTATTTTCACCCAGGACGGGAAGTATTCCAGTCTTCTGACTAGGAGGCCTAAAGGGTGGTGGAGCTGGCGTTTCAATTTCTGGTGTTTGACCAGGGAAAAGAGATGATGAGGCCTAAAGCCCACGTATGGATTATCTTCAGTTACCTCCAAGGCTACAAATCCCTGTCTAGCGCGTAATGAGGGATCCCTGTCTTAAAAGGTAACTGCCAAGGGTCACAGGGTAATCGTGCGGCTGCTTGAGTGTCTTTTAATTATAAATGATGGATATCCAAGTACAACCGACGAGCTACGCACAGTGGATAATTTCAGAAGAGACGCTTCAGGCCTGGCAGGTGCTCAGCAGCCTTCTCTCTCTCTCTCTCTTTCTCTCTCTCTCTCTCTCTCTCTCTCTCTCTCTCTCTCTCTCTCTCTTTCTCTCTCTCTCACCCTATCTCTCTTTCAGAACTGTGTGTGATGAGCCAAATAAATTTCTCTTCCTTGTAAAGTCACCCAGCCTCGGGTATTTTATTGCAATAATAGAAAACAGACTGATTCACTTCGATAGCAAAAGAAATAAAAATTAAAAGTAGGTCAGGGGAGAGTGATGGCAAAGCTGAGCAGGGCCAGCTCTCACGTGAGCTGGTCATGACAATCGGTGACACCGGGGCAGGTCGGGTGACACCTGACCCTTGGGGTGATGAGACCGTCATTCAGATGAAGACAGAAAGGGAAGAAAACCATACCGTTGCCAAGGGGAGAGGATGCCGTGCGGCACTGGAGGTTCCTTTCCATTGATTTACTGCAGTTTGTACATAAACAATGCAGGATGTTAAATCCATACTTTTTATGGTTTGGGGGGGTTGTCTGTTTTTTAAGGAGTGAAGAACAGGATCTTATTATATGTAGCCCAGATTTGACCACCAACTCATGATCCTCCTGCCTCAGTCTCCCAAATGCTAAAATCACAGGCTACCCCACACCCGTCTCTATTTTATGTAGTATTCTTTAATTCCCTGTCTTCTGACCTTCATATGTGGACCTTCTTTCATGCTCCAAGTGTTTTGGGTCCCCGTCTCCCACGCCCTTTCTTTTTCCTGATTGTTTCCTTAGGATAAATTCTTGAGAGAGAAATTGCTGAGTCTGTGGATATGATGGCCATTTAGCACGTGACCGTCACCCTCCAGGAATATCGGACCATTTTAACTCTCCACCAGCTGTGCAGAAAATCCCCCTTTCTCTGCATTTCTGCCAGCGCATATCTTTAAAATCTTTGTCACAGATTGCAAGCAATTTTAGAAAGGGAAACTATTTTCATGTGTTTAAAAAAAAATCTTAGCCGAAGTTAATAACACCCTCCTGATTCTAAGAGAGGAGGGAGGAAGAGACATGAAGAGCAGCTTTGAGGATTTAATCTCTTTTGGGGTGACAGATGCCAAGCTCTTCAGCGTCTGCACTGCAGCCCACAGATAAGCCACTGGTGCGGGGAGAGGGCAGCGGCATCTGCTAGCGACCTTGGTTTTGTGGACACAGATACCAAAGTCCCGGAGTCACCCACCCGAGTGAATTAGTTTAAAAGCAGGCCTATGACATTTTTATTTATTTATTTTTACTATAAAATGTTGCTCTCAACAAAACAAGGGGCACCGGGGACCATAGGACAGGAGACCTGTGTCTTAGGAAGCAGGGAGTTGGGGATAGGAAACAAGGCTGGAGGGAGAAGAGAGGGTGTGTCAAAACTCAGTAGTCATGGGGACCTGGCCTGCTTCTGCAGATATGACCTTCCGAAGTGGGTTCCCAGAGTAAGGTGCACTCAGGAAATGAGCCCCCCTGGCCATCTTTGTCATGCTGAGTCCCTCGCCCCACACTGTCTCTCTCCCTAAGCCCAGTTGAGAAATCCCAGCCCATTCCTCTTGCCTCTGACTCCAGTGACTGAAGTTTTCCTCGGCATCATAAAAACTAGGGCCGTAAAACCCGGATTGTAACTTTAAGAGCCACATCTGTTTTAATCATTTTTTTCCTGTTTTAAAGAACACAACGGGATTTTAATGGCTGCAATAAAACCAGAAAGTTGAAGGAAATTATCACAGATTTGGAAAGCTGTAATTCAGGTTCCTGGGCTCATGTGAGCAGTCAAATTACAAAGAATCACCCTTGTGCTTTATGGCAAGCCAGGCTCTGGGTGGAGCGCTTCTCAGATTAGTCCAGTGGAGAGGATTAGCATTTTATTCATTTTGGCTCTTGTACTAACCCTGCCGCATGCTGCTCCAGGGGGCCAGATTAGTGGGAAATCACGCATCTCAGAAATCCAGAGAAGTAGCCGGAAGTGGAACAGATTGGCCGTGGTGGCCCAGTGTGGTGGCTCATTTATGCCTATGATTCCAATACCAAGAGTCGGAGGCAGGGGGATCGCTTCAAGTTTGAGACTTGTCTACATAGTTTTCCTGTTAGCCAGGGCTAAGAAACAGCTTGACCTGGATTTAACCTTGACCTACCCCGTGTTAATGAGGTGTGTGGTTTTATGTAAAGTCAAGGTTTCCCTTAGTTTTGCCTTCCTTTTTTAAATCTGGGGGTATATTGGTAAGTTTTTCATGAAATTATACAAAGAACTCACTCAGGCTGGTATCGGACAAACAGTGGTGCTTACTAATGGCTAGCTGTCCTATCAGGCTCTCCTAAGACAGCAGTTAACTGAACAGCCACCGCTTTTCCATCCATTCTCTGCCTTCTTCTCAGCAGAAGTATTGCTTCCCTACCCCAGGTTCAAGGCACCACATTCAGGGCTCAGGACAAGCCATTGTGATGAACCCATGGTCCTGGAAGCAGCCCTTGGCCGACCACAAATGCGCCAGGAGGATGCAGGCCTCTATCCCCTCTGGTAGCAAATAGGATGACTTCTCGTGCCTATTTCTACACCACCTCCCAGAGACCCCCATATGCCTGAGTCCTATGGGCACCTGCCAAGGAACCCACCCTTCTTTGTTTCCTGGGCTCTTCTCTTACACACAATGACAGAGGATGAGAAGCAGCCAGACAGGGACAAAAGGGTTGTTCCTGGATGCTCCTGTGATGACTTTCAGTTCCTAGTGCTGCTTTCCTGGGAGGTCTTTTCCTGAAGCAGCAAGAACTTGGCCCTGGATGAAAGAAGTGCCCAGGATAAGGGACCTATTGGGTGTCCCCAAGGGCAGAAGGATCACAGAGAATGACTCTTGAGGGGATCCTAAGAGGTGTTCCCATGCCCCTTGAGCAGAATACTCCCTAAGAGTATGGTTATTTGAGGAAGGAAGCTGACTGTGCTTGCCCACTATGGTGACTGTCTGGACTGTCTGGGTAAGGCACACACACACACTGTCAACGCCTAGGTTTATAATAAACCACGTGCCCCAAAGACTTGTGACTTCTTCCCAGGATGCTCAAAAGATCGGGGCCTCTGATATTTGAGTGACAATTGGTTAGAGCCTGTAGGAGTGAACTCAGAAGTGTGACTGGGGTTGTGGGGGGATGACTCGGGGGGGGGGGGAAAAGAGCTGCGGCACAGAGTGAAGGGTTCAAGTAGCCAGAATCCACATAAAACCCAGACCCTACAGCACAAGTCCGCAATCCCGACCTTTCCACGAGGAGATTGGAGACAGGAGGACATCCTTGGAAGTTCGCAGGCCAGCGGGCAGTGAAAAAACCAACAAGGACCTCAAGGCTCAAAGCAAGGTGGAAAGCAGAGAGAGACTGCCACACAGGCTGTCACCTGTCCTCCATGTGTGTGTGTAGCCTGTGCACACTCGCAAACACCATACACCGTATCCACAGAGATTGTTTTAAGTGTGCTTGGATTTTGAAGTTCTTGTTTTATTTTAACTTCTCATGGACCTTTCTTCTTAACAATGGAAGACCCCGAGGGAATGAGAAGGAAGAGAAGGTCAGCGCAGACATCCTGGTGCCATAATCCGCTATAGCCACTCGTCATCCACATCTGGGTAGGGGTGCATTGCTAACGTCCCTGCTTCCTCTGTGAAGTGGCATCGGAAGGACCCTGCAGAGTCCCTATGAGGACTGAGTGAGATAGAGCATCATGTCTGTCAGGACCATTTGTGTCTCCATAGTTACTGCTTCTCTGTGATGGAGAGGCCTGTTGATACCCACTTAGCTCTGTCCAGCTCTCCCAGTCTCCGGGAACACTGTGCTGCCTTAATAAGGGCCGTGAAATACCTTGGAGATGCTCCGTTACCCGCTCTTGGCCAACCCTCCGTGCCTGAGACCGTGACTAACCTGCCTCAGTTCCAGGCTCTAGGGAACCCACAGAAGGGGCAAAGGAATGAAGAAAAAAGTGGTCTTGGGGGCCACAGGTAAGGGGCAGTAGCATGAGATCAATGTAGTGGAGCCCCAGAACTAGTCCCCCAAGATTTATTTTCCCTGGTACACTGAGAGCTTCAGCGATTGTCCACCCAGATTTAAAAGGCTTTCTTGAGAATGAGACCTGGGCTGTGCGGATCTGAGATAAAACAGCTCGAAGGCTGGGGTGACCTGAGCCACCATCACAGTGCAAGGAGACGTGTTGTCTCTAGTGAGCAAGGACAGAATGCCAGCCCAGGTAGACAGCCAGCCCCTGTCTCCCTAAGACCAGAGCTACAACAGGAGTGAGCTTCTGCTGCATGCGGTTTTTTTTTGTTTTTTTTTTTGTTTTGTTTTTTTTTTGCCCCAAAGTCTCCTGGAAAATAGCGCTGGCTGCTGTCAGAGGCTGGTGTGAGCCATTGGACTTGCAAATTGGCAGGATTTGACACCTTGCACTGGCATTTTCTAGTCTGAGGCCAAAGTGTGTGTGTGTGTGTGTATCATGACTGTGATCCCAACACTCAGGAAAGAGGCTGAGGAAAGAGGACTGCCTTGAATTCATGGTCAGCGTAAACTACATAACATTCTTTATTCTGGGGATCAAACTGGAGTTTGGTGCTCACTAGGCAAGCAGCCTGCCCAGTAGGCCACATCCCCAACCCTTTTTAGCCAAGTTTTCAAGGCTGTGTGTGAGTACATTATAGAGGAGAAAACATTTCCCAGTCAATCCGCCCCGTTGCTGGACACTTGGATGACCCAGTTACTACTCAGGACTGGTCCAGTTTTGTGCAGGGAAATTTTGGTAGCCAGGGATGCGGAGGGCAGAGCGAGGTGAGGTGCAAGCTGCGGGCAGGGCGTGGTCCGCCGCCCCCCAAGGTCAATAACTCTGCGTAGCACCCCCTCAGCAGCTCCAGTGGGACCTCGGGTGCCTGCTGCCGCGGGCGACACCATCTGCGCCGCGCAGGTGTGTCCGGGCCCTGCCCAACCTGGGGCGTCGCGAACACAGCGCCGATTGTGGCTCCGCGCGCCCGCCGGGCAGCTGCGCTCGGGGCTGCCATCTGTGTGCGCGGGAGGCCCGGAGCGACGGGGACGCGCCCTCCCGGGCCCCATTCAAGCGCTGCCAAGGCCTAATTGATGAGAAATGTCCCCAGCAGGTGCGAACCTGTCTCCGGAGGCGGCGGCGCCCGGGTAGCGGCGGCTGCTTCTCCGGGAGAGCAGCTGTCGCTGGGTCATTACCGCAGTGGCGTCCCTGGGGCATTCCAGGAAGCCTGGAGCCCGGGTGGGCCTGGAGGTTGAGACGGGGAGGGGACCCCCACCGTTTTTTTCCCTCCCATAATATCCTGCCAAGATCTACGAGATTCTAGGCGTCCTTTAGATCCCGTGTCCCTGACAGTAGAGACTAGCCAGGTAGGACCATACCAGATTAGCCAGGCCAGAACAGAAGTAAGTGGTGGCTCTTCCAATGACTCCCCTTCTTTCGTGTTCCCCAAGGGACTCTCAGAAGTGTTGAGCGACCCTTCTACCTCTGGTAGTTTTAATTTGCTTTTCTTTTGCTGTGTTTTGCAGTATTGAAGGTTCAACCCAGGACCTCGCATGCCGAGGAAGTACTCCGCTACCAAACTCTATTCCCCAGCCTCCTTTGACTTTTTATATAAAGACAGGGTCTTGCCACATTATCCTGACTTGGCCTTGAAGTCAATTCTGAAGGCTAAGCAACGCTTGCCCTTAGCATCCTCCTGCCTCAGCCTCCAGGGTAGTTGTGTAACCTTCATAACCAAGGGTGACCTAGAACTCGGAATCCTCCTGCTTCCACCTCTCAGCCCACTGAGATCACAGGCACGAGTCACCAGTACCAGTTTATGTAGGCTTGGGATGGAAGCTGGTCCTTGTGCATGCCAGGCAAACACTCTGCCAACTGAACTGAATGGCCAGTCCAGTGGCGAGTCAGTTAGATCTCTGAGGCTTGTTGGGCCCACAGTCCTAAGACAACAACTCGTGAGAACATTGCTGACCCTCTTAGGAGTAATCAAATTGTATCTCCCCCAAAAGACATGTCCAAGTCCTCCCCACCTCTGCTTCCTGTAGATGCGACCTTATGTCATTAAGATCAGGAACTCAAGACAAGATCATTTTAGATCAGAGCAGCCCTAAGTCCCGTGATAGCCTCCGGAGGAGACACCACTTCTGGAGGAGACACCAAGGAAGCCGTGCAGGGAGCCAGGAAAGCAAACAAGCGGTGTCAGAGGCAGGCATTAGGGTGATGCTGCCAGGAGGCCAGAGAAACAGGTGAGGGTGGAGGGGGCTGGAAGGCTCCTTTCCTGGAGCCTTCAAGGAGGCACGGCCTGCTGACACTTGAAGTCCCAGCTTCTGGAAGCATGATGAAGCTTGTTGAGGGCTGTTGCAGTAGCCAAAGAAACAAAACACAAGTCTCTTGTGGTTTGCTACTGAACCCCCCCCCCCCGGGGTCACGGCTCCCAGCTGGTGTTTCTGCTTTAAGGGTTCCTGGAACCCTTGGGAAGTAGGGCCTGGCTGAAGCAGGTCACTAGAGGCTGCTGAGTGTGGCCCAAACTCGGCTTCCTGTTCAGGTGCCGTGTGGCCACTCTGGTCGCTCCTGCATTCGTGAGCTCTGCCAGGCCTTACCCCCAAAAGCAGGAACCAAATCCGCTGTTCCTTTGTTACTTCTTTGCAGCAGCAAAAAAACTGAATGTGCCTCTGTCCCACGCCCAGGAGTAAATGCCCTCCGTGCGCATAAGGAGACCCATGTATTTTCTCTCTTTTGGGGGACTCTGGCCAGGGACTGTGGGCTGGGGTATGAAGATAGGTATCCAGGACCCACCTAGAAGCAGATTTCCAGGGAAGTTTCTGAAGCTCTAGAGCCTCCAGTGGCTCTAGGAAGAGAGCTTGATAAAATTTGCAAAAGAAAGATTTTGATTGCCGCTCACAGAGTGACTTCACACTGTCCTTTGTGTCTGTGACACTGGACTGACCTGGCCACCTTTGGGTTTGGCCGCGGGCTAGGGTTGCATTTAGTGACCTGTGGTGGCCTAAGAAGCCCCTAGTCCATTCACACTACCCGATCCGGGATTGAGAACAGCTCCCCCTATTGTTTGAGATTAGTTATTGTCCTTAGGACTTGAAAATGCTTTGCACTGTTCTGTGTCTTTTGCAAATTAAGTAAGTTAAGTTTAAGTGAGGTCGTTGACATGGGCCCCAGTTCAATACAACTGTGTACTTAGAAGAGGAAGACAGGACAAACAGAGGGAAAGCCACATGCACACATTGGGAGAAAACCCCTTCTGACACCTTAATCTGAGTGGCCAGGCCCAGGTGACATTAAGACCACATACACAAAGAGGGAAGAAGCTTCTAAACTATCTCTCTCTCTCTCTCTCTCTCTCTTTCTCTCTCTNTCTCTCTCTCTCTCTCTCTCTCTCTCTCTCTCTCTCTCTCTCTCTCTCTCTCTCTCTCTCTCTCTCTCTCTCTCTCTCTCTCTCTCCTAGAAAGAGTGAAGGGACCATAGAGTCTGTATCTGGAATGGGACAAAAGCTGTCAGGTTGTTACGTCAGCTAAAACATGCTGACAATTGTCTTGTGAAGTGACAGTTATTGAGAGCTGGCAGCATCAAACCATATATTTTTAATTTATTCTATGGTGTGTGTGTGTGTGCATGCATGTTGTGTATGGACACACACATGCCACAGCAAGAGGATGGAGTTCAGCAGTCAGCTATCTCCTTCGTCCGCATGGTTCTGAGTATTGACCTCAGATTGTCAGGCTGGGCAGCACGCTCCTTTACCTGCTGAGCCATTGCTCTTAGAGTTTGCATTAGCTGCTTAAAAAGCAGCTGGTTTGGGACAGGAGAGATGGCTCAGAGGTTAAGAGCACTGGCTGCTCTTCCAGAGGACTCAGGTTCGATCCCCAGTATCCACACGGCAGCACACAAGCGTTTATAAATCCAGACCTCAGGGCACTAGGCATGCATGTAGTACATAGACACATGCGAACAAAACACCTGCTCACATAAAAATAAAATAAAATAGAAAATCAACTAGTTGGGGGGCTGCAGAGATGGCTCAGAGGTTAAGAGCACTGGCTGCTCTTCCAGAGGACTCAGGTTCGATCCCCAGTATCCACACGGCAGCACACAAGCGTTTATAAATCCAGACCTCAGGGCACTAGGCATGCATGTAGTACATAGACACATGCGAACAAAACACCTGCTCACATAAAAATAAAATAAAATAGAAAATCAACTAGTTGGGGGGCTGCAGAGATGGCTCAGAGGTTAAGAGCATTGCCTGCTCTTCCAAAGGTCCTGAGTTCAATTCCCGGCAACCACATGGTGGCTCACAACAATCTGTAGTGGGGTCTGGTGCCCTCTTCTGGCCTGCAGGCATACACACAGAATATTGTGTACATAATAAATAAATATTTTTTTAAAAAACTGGTTGCTATTTCCTCTCCTCACACTGCCATTTGTTCCCACAACCCTGTTTGTTATTGATTAGCAATCTTATATTCTTCTTTAGGAGGCTGGCAGGAGAGTCTGCACTTCAGGCTAACACTGCACCTGCCCTTCTCAGCCTCACCACCATCTCCAGCTGCCCCAGCCCCTAGACCTTCTCCCACTCTCTCCCTGTTTACGGGGAGTAAGTGATGAGTGCTCCAAGCCTGGCTGGCGAGGGCAATTAATTATTAAGCACGCACTCAGTGGGGAGAGATTTCATTATGGGGTCATTTAATTAAGCAGCCGACCAGAGGGACCGCGGTCGAGTCAGGGTTTCACGTGCTCTTGTTTCTGAGTTTGATGCTCTACCATGTCTGAGAGTGCAGACAATGTGTGAGCCTGTACCCTCACTCCCATCCCGCTCTTCTCCCCTCCCCATTTTCCCTCCTCCCTTCTCCTTCCGCTCTCTCCTCCTCCCCTCCTTATCCCCCCTCATCCCTCTTCCTACTTCTTTTATTCCCTTTCTTCTCCTCCCCACATTTTTTCATTTCCTCTTTCATTTTCCTCCTCTTACTCTTCTCTCCTCTACCTCCATCTTTCCCCTCATTTCTTCCATTTGCCCATCTTTCCTCCTTCCCACATCACCCCTCCCTCCCTTCCTTATTGGACTATATTGCTGAGTGTGTACCATACGCCATCATCCCTGAATGCTATATAGATGTCCAAGAAAGGTTGTGGCCTCTCTGCCACCCACACAGCATGGTTCTGTCCTCATGCCTTGGGTTCAGTGTCCGGTGTTTTGTTTCCTGTTCTATGTTTTTTTTTTTTTAAATGACAAAACAGTCCATGTTCATTATGAAAGTCTACCCACCCACCGTCCCTGTTTTGTGTTGAGTCTCCCTCTGGTCTGGCTGAGGACAGTCTTGGCCTTGCGTCCAATCCATTTCCTGAGCTTGAGCATCCAGAGGCAGCTCAGGTTTGCAGTCTCGCTCTGTGCCATGAGGGCAACACAAGAGCCCCCTCTATTCGTATCCATCCTCAGACACTGGGAGGCCCCGGCCTCTGCACAAAGGACCCCTGCCCTGTCCCCAAATATGTGCTGCCTACCTCAATCACCCAGAGCCACCGGAACTAAGCTCATCTGCTCTTTGACACTTTCACAGCCCAGAAAAATAGAGTCACCCCTTCCCACCTCCTCCTGTGGTTCTGCAGGCAACAGCAAACCCCCTGCCTCACCCCCCCTCCCCACTCCAAAGCACTTTTAACTGTCTGCCCTGTTGTTGCCTGGGCTTGGTTTTGTCTTCTGAAACCTGAGCAGATGCTTCCACCTTTTCTGTTTCCCATCACATCCTGATAGAGCAGTGCCTGGTGTATGGTAGGTGCATGGCGGCCCATACAGCCCTGCAGTGTTTCCTCACACAGAGACCAGAGTGCACGGAGCAGTTCCCTTCCAAGTTGGGTTTTAGACAAATTCCTGCTTTTCCTGGACAAATAACATGACCAGAAGCACCCGAGTGTGTGTGTGCACTTCCCTCAAAAGCCCTAAATATGGAGGATGACCCCACTTTTAAGTCGTGTGTGCGATTATGTGTGCACAAATGTATGTAGGTATGTGCAAGTGTGCTAACTTTTGTGTGCACATGGGGAGGTCAGAGGTTAATTGGAGGGTTTTCCTCTGTCACTCTCCACTTTATATTTTGAGACAGGGTCTCTCACTGGACCTGGAGATCACATTATGCCTTGGCTTGCTGCCCAGTGAGCCCTCAGGCTCTGCTTATCACTCCACCAGGTACTGAGGCTATGGGCCTCTCCCTGGCTTTTCTATAGCTACTAAGGATCTGAACCCAGGTCCTCAAGCTTTCAGGGCAAGGATTTTTACCTGCTGAGTCAACTCCCCAGTCCATATTACACTTAAAATCTTTCTATTTAGTATTATTATGTATGTATAGGTGTGTGTGTATGTATGTAAAACATGTGTGGAAGGATGTGTACCATAGTGTGAGTATGGAGGCCAGGGGATAGCTCTGTGAAGTTGATTCTTTCCTTCCACCATGTGGATCCCATGTAGGTCCCAGGGATTGAACTCAGGTCATCAGACTCCTTTACTCACTGAGCCGTCTTGTCAGACCTCATACTGATAGAGGCTTCAGTATTGAGTTCACAGGGCACAGGGCACAGTCAACTGGGCACCATCTATGCCATGTGTTTTGTTCTGATGCCAAAGGCTCAGAGCTGGCTCCAAGACAATCAGGGAAGTCAGGAGTCCTGTGCCTGGAGGAAGTGGAGATGACTCTGAGTAGCGACCACTAATGCATCACGCTAACGAACTTGGGAACCATTAGTTAATCATCTACCGATGCCAGTTCTCCCCCGCCTTGGTTTATCAAGACAGGGTTTCTCTGTGTAGCCCTGGCTGTCCTGGAAAACTGAGATCCTCCTGCCTCTGCCTCCGAGTGCTTGGATGAAAGGTGTGTGCTACTACTGCCTGATTTGGCATCTGTTCTTGAGCAGGATGTTCTAGCAAGGAGAAAGAAGTGATAACCAAACCAAGAAGCACACATGAGAAGGATGTTAAGAAGCTCAGTCAGAAGGTGTCATGGCCACTGAGGCAACTGGCTGCTTAGCCTGGGATACTTCCTGGAGGTGGTGTTCTGGGTAAGAGGTGAGAGGTAAAAATTTGAGTTACAGGTAGAGCAGATTTGTCAAGGGAGGAAACACTATGTTGCCCAGCTGTGGGATGGGACAAAGCTTAGCATTAGCAGATGGGAGACCCCTAGAGTGATTAACCACAGGAGGAACATGACCTCCTTTCTCCTTTCCAGGAATCCTTTGATAGATGAGGAGCTAGAGAAGACAACGTGTGCAGAATCAAGTCAGACAGCCTGCCAGGGCAACAGCGGTGGATGACTGGCAGATGGGGATGACAGCTGGACCAGGGTTGGGGAGATGGGAAGCAGACAGATGGAGCACTGGGGGATGGGAAGCAGGTGGGTGGAGCATTGGGGGATGGGAAGCAGGTGGGTGGAGAATTGGGGGGATGGGAAGCAGGTAGGTGGAGCATTGGGGGATGGGAGGCAGGTAGGTGGAGCGTTGGGGGATGAGAAGAAGGTGGGTGGAGAATTGGGGGATGGGAAGCAGGTGGGTGAGGCATTGGGAGACAGGAAAGAGATGGGTGGAGCATTGGGGATGGGAAGCAAATGGGTGGAGATATTTTCTACCAAGAGCTGGAATATTATGTAGCAAGGCTGCATCATGTGGGCTGTGCATAGGGCCAAGTAAGGACACAGGGTCGCAGTGGTGGCTGTTCTTAAGATTGTGTGTGTGTGTGTGAGTGTGTGTGTGTGTTGCATGCGCCTGAGTATACAGATTCAGGATCCTTCACAAACAGGATGTCATTGTATTCCTCCACCATCTTTTACCTTATTGCCCTGTTTTGTGCTAAGCTGTCTTGCCAGTGAACTCTCAGGATACACCTATCTCTGCCACTACAGGCACACACTACTATAGCTAACTGTTTACATGGGTGTAAGGGATTCAAACTCAGATCCTCCTTGGCTGAGGCCACTCTGAGGTTGTATATCAGTGTCCAGTTGTGACTAACACTGGGCTGCTGGATCTGGAAGGGCAGGTTTTCCAGAGAACCTTCCAGAAGAGCAGAGGGACCCTAGCCTCTACACTGTGGGAAGTCAGCTCAGAGGGGATTAAAGGATCAGCCAGGATCACGCCTGTCTCATGAACCTCACAGTTTATCCTTCCCTCTCCCTCCTGCTGGGTTCCAGAGACTGACAGCCACAGCCGCTGGTCCAGCCCTACGCGCACACACACACACACACACACACACACACACACACACACACACACTGTTCTTCTTGCCACCCCTGCAGGCCATAAATAGGAAGGGTGGGGATTCTGCTAACTCTGCTTCCATAAGTAACATTAGCCTGAACACAGCTTTCCTTGAACTCTGTGAGAGTTCAATGGTTCTCAACCTGTGGGTCGCAATCCTTTGAGAGTTAAACTATCCTTTCAGAGGGTCGCCTGTCAAATATTACAATTCATAACAGTAACCAAATTATAGTCATGAAGTAGCAATGAAATAATTTTATGGCTAGGGGTTACCACGACGTGAGGAACTGTATCAAAGTGTTGCGGCATTGGGAAGGTTGAGGACCGCTGCCCTAAGCAGAGATGTTGCATTGTTGAGAGAAGGAGAGGTACACAGAGCATCAGCAGGGCTGTGGAGATGGGACAAGGACAGGTAGATGCAAAAGCCAGAAGAAACGGCAGCGTTTCTCTTCCAGGGCCTTCTCAGTGTGTGTCCCCGATGACGTCTCGATGTCTGGCTTCTGCACTTGAGAACTGTGTGGAGACATGATCCTCTTGTTCTTCACCATCCAGCACAGAGCGACCTGAATGGCATCTTTAGACAGCTCACACCCCCCGGTCCTCTACCATCCGTCTGTAAAATACTGACTTGGGACTGATGAGACGGTGGTTAAAGTTGCTTGCTGCCTGGACCCCACATGGTGGAAGGAGAGAACCAATTCTTCTGACGTCCATGCATAGCTTATGCTCCCCTCAAATAAATGAAAAAATAAATAAATGTAATAAAAAATGTAAGACTATATCAATTTGGTGTGTGGGGACATCTCCTGAGTGTCAACACCGGTCATGTGCAGGCAACCCAGCTGTCCCTGTGACACTGGCGTTCTAGAAGGTGGAGGCAAAATTGCAATGGGAGAAAAGAGGGACATCTGCCATTGCAGGACACACTGAAAGAGACCTAAGCAAGGAGGTGTCATCTGAGGCCAGACAGGAATAATGTTGCCTGTGTTCTAGGCAGGCAGCATAGAGAAGGATGCCTGAGGGCACTGAGAGCAGCAGCCGTGGGGAGCAATGAGAGAAGGTCCTGGGACAAGGGAGCTGGCATATTTTTCTTCTCTGGGACTTCTAGACTCTGCTCCCATGTGTGGCTCAAACAGCTTGACTGGAATTGTGCATATGCAGGGTGGGGGATGGGTGGGCCACACACATCACCAGGGAAGAGGCCTGGAAAGTGTGGGGACACAGGGGTTCCCTTCAGCACCACAGATAGTGGTCCCAATACCCAGGCAGTGATGGGGTTTGGAGGGACAGGGCACATGGCTCATGATGTCAGGGCAGCAGCAGTGCTTAGACTCTTACACACACTCAGCCCGTGGCACTCGGGAATCTCCTCTCCCCATGGTGCCCTCTGGTATCCTCTTCCTTCAGAGAGTGGTGTCAAGCCTGGCATTTCTCTTGGATTCCAGAGCCTGCTAAGAATGTGTCAGATGAACTTCCGGTGTCCGATGTGGCTTCTGGGGAACTTGGGATCAGATACCCACCTGGGAGGGCAGGAACCCAGCTTCCAGATCCCCCTCTTGCCTGCCATGTGACCCTGGGCTAGTGTTTAGCCTCTCTGTGGTTCCGTTGCCCAGCCTTCAAATGGGGATACTGAATGACAGAGCTGGGGATGAGGTGCCAACAAACGTCCTACTAGCAGAGGCTACTCTTACTGCCTTTGTGACTATTGGCCTGTCCCCTGCATTTGCAGCCGTCAGGGTGGGGTTGTCATCCAAGTGAGTGGCTCAGCTATCCACAGTGGTGGAAGTGGGGTTGATGGACAGATCTCCAAGGAGCTCCCAGTGAGAGCAGCCTGGCCCTCTGGCGTTTAGGTAATAGTGTGAGTATAAACGGTGATTTTCAGTCAGGCCCATGACCCCTGCAATGAATTTCCAGAGTTTGCCTGTCCAAGCCAACCTGGCACTCCCTTGGATCTCTACATTTGCCCCTCCACAGACTCGTCCCCCACCCTGAGACTTTCACCTGGCCCACAGCTCCTCCACACGCCTCTGAGGAGCGCTGCCTTGCCTGCTTCACCCCTGAGACATGGAGGTGCTTCAGTTCCAATTCCAGACAGAAGAGTCTCCCTGGGCCAGCGCTTCCTTAGGTTGGATAACTGCTCCATGGTACCGGGTGCAGAGACCATCAAGGGCAAAGATGAACCAAGCCTGAAGAGCAGGCAGAGAGGCTGCAAGCCTCCCCCTCATCTCCTCAGGTCACCCCAATGCAGGAACGGGACATCTGGAGTCCATTAGGATCCTATCAGTCCCTCCCAAGGCCGTTTTGACTAGGCTCTGAGATGGGGTTTCTTGTGTATTAACAGTGTTTATTTTCCAATGGAGATTCTTAGGTGAGGGTTGCTGGACTGGCCCCCTCTGAGGGCAGAGAGGAGGCACAAATCCTACCCTGTTGGTCAAGGACTCTTGGGCCTCTCAGTGGGGACAGTGGGCTTCCAGACATGGCCCAAGCTCGCGCCAAGCACTCTCATGACATTTTACCTTTAAATGATATTAACCTCATCATTTTGTAGTTGTAATCTCCATAAATGCAGCCTATGCGCTCTCTCTCTCTCTCTCTCTCTCTCTCTCTCTCTCTCTCTCTCTGTGTTTTAAAGGACTTGACTATTGCATTTTCTGGAGGTAGATGGAAATGTACGGGGTACACTGATAATTCAGCGTTTTAAAACATGAAAACATCATTATGCCTAGAGCCAGCTGGCTTAGGATGAGGTGGGGGGAGAGTTAGAATGAGCAGTTAGGAAGCCTCTATCAGGATCAAGTGTATTAGGGTGTCATAGATTGGATGTGAAGACAGACTTGGCTATTGAAGGCTCTGGCTCCAGCTGATGGTGCTGCTGAGAGGTGATTGGCTCACGAGGAGCCGGCTTCATCCATAGGCCAATCCCCTGATGACTTTATAATTGGGAGTACTATTAGATGGTGGGAACCAGGAGAAAGAACTCACCAGGGTGTGCCCTGGAAAGATAGGCCTTGTCCCTGAGTGCCCCTTCTCTCTGCTTCCTGGTCACCACAGGATGAGCTGCCTCACTCTCCCTCCATGGGCTGAAACCATGTGACCAGATAAATTCTTCCACCTTGAAGGTGTTTTCTCAGACTGATGAGAAATAAAGGATGACAGCTTGCAGTGGTCCAGTGGGAAGGTGACTGTAAGAAGATGGGCAACTGATGCCGGGTGGTGGTGGTGCACGCCTTTAATCCCAGCACTGGGGAGGCAGAGGCAGGCGGATCTCTGTGAGTTCGAGGCTAGCCTGGTCTACAAGAGCTAGTTCCAGGACAGGCCCCAAAGCTACAGAGAAACCCTGTCTCAAAAACAAAGCAAAATAAAACAAAAGACCAAAAACCATTAACAATGAAACCAACTATTACTACAGACAGCAGGGACCCCTCCCTGATCACCCCACCCAAAGCCTTCCAACCAAGCCTGACACCACAAAAACTCCCAAACCGACAGTCCATTCAGAGAAGGTAGGGGAGCCTCAGCTTGGCAAAATCAAGGTTTCACTGTCCCATGAAGACAAGAATGCTCTTGCCCAGGAGCTCCAGTGCCCCCAGGCCCCACACCTGCATCCGTGGACCACCTACGTTGACTGAGGCTTCTTCTGTCTTCACAGAGTGCATGCTTGTGGGCAGTCTTGGTCTTTGCTGTTGTATGTTTCTCTCTTGTGGGTGTGGTGGTTTGTTGTCGACTTGACTGCATCCAGAGTCACCCAGGAGGGCACCCCACAGGCGTGTATCTCTGAGAGTATGTTTCTGGAAAGGTTTGGGGGACACATCCCAAGGGCCACAGAATCAGATTGAGTAAGAAAGGAGAGAGCAAGCAGCAGCAGGCATCTCTCTGCGGCCTCACTGGGTACCACACGACCAGCTGCCTTGAGTTCTTGCCGCCATACTGAAGTGCGCTGAGAGTCAACACAGCCTCTCCCACCGTAAGTCACGCTTGTCAACACAGTGGTGAGAGAGGTAACTAAGACACAGGGCTTTCAGACTGTGAAAGGGCACCGAATCCATCCAGGAGGGTCGGTGGCCCAATTTGCTGCCCCTTTATGGGCACCAGCTCTTAAACCCCAGTGTTCTTTTATAGGTTCACAAGCAATAGTGTTTAACCTGGACTTTGTTGGGCTCATGCCTGAACCTGAGGGGTTGCTGGAATATTTCTGGAAGGATGATGCATCCTACATCCTACACAGACAAAAATGTGCACTCCCCCAGAGCAGCTGCCTGCTGCACCCCACCACAGGATCCCTGCCAAGCTCCCCTCCATCCTCAGCACCAGGGACTGTACTTGCCTGGTTGTGACCTCATGCACATTATGTCCCTTTGCACTTGGTTTGCAAAACATCACAGATATGCTCACTACCTCAAGGTCATAGACAGGCTATCCTATTTCATAGGAAGGGGATGGAGGGATGGGAATGGGGTTTGGGCACAGGAGAGCTTTGAGGCAGAGTCAGCAGCCCCTGGTCATGGTCCTCTCCAAAAGCCATCCCTCTTTTGTCTCCATTTGAGCCCTGTAACAAGTTTTCAACATGCCTACCGTAGTGCAAAAGAAGTCACAGACAACCCAGAAACAAGTGGACAAGGCTGCATTTCAAAAATCTTTATTTGTACAAACAAACAGTAGCCCCTGATTTTTGCCTGCTTCTACCCCTGTGGTGTCTGCAGGACACGATACAGGATCATTACATATGGCTATGATTGAACCTTACCAATTGCTAGTTACAAGAACTTTAGCAAACGGCTTTTCTCTGAACCTCCATTTCTTTGTTTATAAAGCAAAAAGTTCAGCTAAGAAGGGTTTTGGGCCTCCTCTGGGCATAAATTGGGCTAAGAACATCCCTGAACTAATATTTTATCAAAAAAGCTTGGGGCTTTTGGGCATGCTTAGTGGGTAAAGAGCTGTTGTGAACCATGGGGACCTGAATTTGGAGCCTCAGCTCCCATTCAAATGGCAGGCGCGGTGTTCACCTGTAAACCCAGTGCTGGGAGGAGGAGACGGGGCTCAACGGCAGTCAGCCTAGCCAATCAGTGAGCTCCAGGTTCAGTAAGAGACCCAGTCTCAAAAAGTAAGGCATAGAGCCGGCAAGACAGTTCAGTTTGAAAAGGTACCTATGGACAAGACGGATGACCTGAGTTCAATCCCCGAAACCTGCATGGTGCGAGGAGAGAACCAACTTCCAGAAGTTGTCTTCTGAGGCACACACACACGTACACACACATGTACACACATACACACACATGTGCATAAACAGTATGTAGGGGTTTATTTAGTTACTGTCTTTGATTTGGCGTCATCTTACTTCCTCTTTGTCTGAAACGTCTAGTCTTAGGTAATCCCGAGTCTCTGACCTCCCCAGGGAAGTCTGACAGCCTGCCCACCTGTCCCTGGGCTGTCTTCCACAGTGTCCTCTCATCGGGGCGACTCTTTCAGTTGCAAGTAACAGAAATTTGAACTAGCTGGGATATAAAGAAATTTATTGGCTTGTGAAAATTAAAAGGCCGTATAAAATATGGCTCTAACAGGAAGCTCCAAGGAATCCAAGATCTCTGTATCAGCATTCAGGCTTCCATGCGCATCAAGGGAAGGAGAGAAAAACCATGCTTAGCATACTTTATCATCTCAAAAATCGGGCTGTTGGTAGGTTACACTTGTACTCACATCCTGTGTACCCTTCCCGGTGAACTGGGGGTAGGGGTGGACTAGCTTGAGCATTGGGGAAGGACAAGAGGGAGAAGCCACGGATCCCCACAAGCTGACTGTGAGCCACCCCCATCCCCGCCCCGAGCAGGTGGCTGAAAAGTTCCCTCTAATACGGGCCTCAAAATAAAATCTAAGTGGCGGGGTCAGGGGGAGAAGCAGAGAGATAAACGTATATGAACTGCTTTGAGAAACTCTATATACCAGCAGGGTTATTATCACTGCTGGAAGTGATTAGCGGCCAACTGGCTTTCATCACCCTGGGAGGAGATGGAGCCTTGAGCCCATGGGAACCTGGGAAATGTCTGGCCGAAGGCGAGCAGAGAAGGGTTGCTTGCAGACCAGAGATAAAGTCCCAGGTTTAAAATGGCTGAAAACCTTAGGAGCCCCTTAAATACTTAGTTTTTGCCAGACAGCTACTGAGATGTCTTTGGGTTAGAAAGTCCACCTTGGGCAACCCAAGTACCCTGATCTCTTGCCAGAAGCACCTTGTATGCTTTGATGGAAAAGACAAGCTCCTTCTGGTTTGTGGAAAATCAAGGCAGAGAAATGGGCTTGCAGCTGTGCGCAGAGGTATATATCGCATAGACACCAAAAGAGGGACAGCGTGGAGATTCCTAGCATTTTAGAGCTGGAAGGAAGTCAGGGGAGATGGTTCAACAGGTAAGGGCACTTGCAGCCAAGCTCTATGATCTGAGTTCAACCCAAATGATAGAAGAAGAGAACCCAGTCTTGCAAGTTGTCCTCTGCCCCCACAGGTGTGCCACGGTATGTGTGTGCCCCCTTTACACAACACAAATAAATAAAGGAAACAAAAATTTAAAAAAAATAAAACAACACTTGAATTTATTAAAACAAGATTGCATGGGTGCTCAGGACTGACTCCCAGCCAGAAGTGGTGCCTACTGTGTGCTTGGCTGGGGACTTCTTTTTCTGACCACATACTGTTTACGGATTATTCTTGCTCAATAACTCAAATGTTTCAGGGTTTTGCTGTTGTTTTTCTTGGGTCACCAAGCCACAACCCCAGTCAGTGAACTGTGGAAAAAGCAAACCCAGGCCGTCTTAATGCCCCCACCAAAGCCCCTGCACATATCCTGGGACTTGGGGTAGCCAGAGTCTTGGGATGCAAGGCACACTTCCCAGTACTCTTCCTGTGCCGTGATTTGAATCTGGTGTGCTCCCACAAGCTCTTGCTTTGCATCCTTGTCTCCCAGCTGGTGCCACTAATTGGGGAGGCTGTGGAGCCCTTAAGATGTGGGCATGGGCTGGTAGGAGCCACCTGTCAAAGGCTGTCCCTGTCCTGTGGCTCTTTCTGCACTGCTTCATCATCCACTGTGATGTGAACAGCCTGCACCACATAATCCTGCAGCCGTGCGCTGCTTCTCTGCCATGATGGACTAATACCCTCTGAAGCCGAGAGCCAAAGTAAATCTTTCTTCTTCTTCTTCTTCTTCTTCTTCTTCTTCTTCTTCTTCTTCTTCTTCTTCTTCTTCTTCTTCTTCTTCTTCTTCTTTCTTCTTCTTCTTCTCATGTGCATTGGTGCTTTGCCTGTATGTATGTCTGTGTGAAGGTGTCGGGTCCCCTGGAACTGGAGCTACAGACAGTTGTGAGCTGCCATGTGGGTGCTGAAAATTGAACTCGCATCCTCTGGAAGAGCAGTAAATGCTCTTAACCTCAAAGCCGTCCCTCCAGTCCCAAATCTTCTCTCCTTTAATTTGTACCTCTCACCTAGTGTGGTCATGGTGGTTGATGTGCCCTAGTTAATGAGAGACTTGGTTCCTATACAGCGCTCTCTGGTTTGAAACCCTTATCTTTCATGCCATGTTTAAAGCACACAATCTCTAGTAAGATGGGGAGTTCCCCGCTGACCACGCCTTAAATTCCCCAGGTGTACTGCGCAGTCATCAACCCTGAGGAACAGCTGTCAAGACAAAGACTGGGGAGCCTGACTCCATGGGTTCAAATCACAGCACTGTCATTTATTAGCTGTGCACTTCTGAAGAGTGGTGCAACCTCTCTGTGCTTTCACATCTGTGATGGATATAGAAACACCTGCAGTGAGGGTCACATACATGTCCTGGCACAAGGGACACACCCAGCCACGGCAGGAGTGACTAGCAGTTTCCCTTCCTCCTTCTCTCTCCGTGGTTCCTGAGGAGAGGGAGGTTTCTATTCACCCCAACACTGGGCAATGGGGTGTCTGCCCAGGCTACTGGGACAGGAACGACAGTTGTCGGGATGACGGCTGGGAGTATTAGCTCAGAGATTTTACCGCAGTCCCTGTAGGTGTGTCTGCTTTTGGAAAAAGCAGCATCTCACTGTGTAGCCCAGTCCTCGAACTCAGTCCTACCCCAGTCTCTGGGGTGTTGGGGTTACAGGCCTGCACCACTGCACCAGAACTGGTTTTGTATGTTTGTTGTTTAACAACACAATCATTGCTCTGACTACTGTTGGACTCGAAATGGAGGCCCAGAGAGCCCACTCTGGGGGATGGAGAAACTTCAGAGCTGGAATATAGACCTGAGGGGGTGGGAGGCAATGCCAGGAGCAGAGGAGGGAAAAGAGGAAGAGGAGGAGGGGAGGAGGAGGGGGAAAAGGATCACTCTGCCTCACTTGCTTCCAGATCTGCTCTGCTTGGGCAGCCCCTGGCCTCACCCCTTACTAGGCGCGCTCTCTCTCTCTCTCTCTCTGTCTCACACACACACACACACATGCACAAACACACGTGTTCTGAGTCTCTCTCACCCCCTTTCTCTGAGATTCCCCTCTAGGCCACCACCCCTCACTCTATCAAGGTCTTCTGTGACCTAGGTCAAACTTCCTCAGCCAAGCCAGATTCAGATCCCCGTGTTATCACACCCAATGGGTAGGTGGAGACAGCCTGCTGATCCCTGATGTGTCCTGGGTTCCACACCCATGATGTGTCCTGGCTTACATATTTACGCAGGGCACAGGAGGACCCAGACCTCAGGCACCTGCTATGCAAGGGTGGCTATCCAGGACAATGATGAGCACACGGCACCAGGAACTGACAACTAGGGGCTTTCGTCTCCCTCCTTAGATCTGTGACTATATCCACGCACTTATCTGGTGTCCCTGTTTGGCGTGCATGGGGGCAGCTAATGAATGGAGAGGACAGGAATGTGGCTGAAGCCCTGCCCCCGCAGGTGCTGAGGACTGCACCAATTAAGGACACTGAATCTTGCAGAAATGACTTCACTGCCTACTCTTTCTGCCAGAGGGTTATAGAATCCAAGAAGAGTTGAACTGAACCCGGCGGCTCTAACAGAGGGCAGAGGGGTGGCTGCACAGAGGGTGAAGAGCAAGAGTCAAACTCCAGGAAGTGGGACAGAAGACCGCCATCTTCCAAACCAAGCCAAGTGGACACACTGTCGTCCCAGAGTTTTGAGTTTCGGGCCCCTCCCAACGCCGGCATCCAAGAACCCGGAGTGCTCATTTAAAAGGGGAAAACCACATTACGGCTCTCCACGCAGATCTGAGCTTCCATTTTAATTTGCCTTCATTATCTCCTCCTCTTATTAAGCATGGTAAATCTGTTTTGTGTTTTCATTATTCCATTAGCTGGAAGAGGCTCATCAGTAATGCGGGGAGCTGCCGACACAAATCGCACAATTTTCAGACGAGCGGGGCAGTAATTGGCTTAAGTCCCTATTCTGCGGAGGCCGCAGCTCACAATTAGAGAAAGCAGCATGATTGGAAAACGAGTTAGAATTGATTGGATTTCAGGGGAAACCGGGTTTGGAATGTGTTAATTGCATTCCGCCTAAACACTGACTCTAAATGAGGCAGCCGGAGATTTGGGGAAATAACAAAATCTTCTCTAGAAATGGCCCCAAATTGCTTAATAGGATGGGAGAGATCTGATTAAGATGGGGGCCAAAGGCCTTGCTGGTTCCGAGGCGGCAGCCTGAAACTCTTGCCTGGGAGCCTCAGAGAGAAGGGGTCCAAACTCAAGCCATTTTGCAGCCTGGCTGGGTTTGGGAGTTAGGTGTCCACGGCATCTCCTTCCAGGGGCTCTTCTCTTCTCTCCCATACACGATCCATCAACAAATATTGTGGGTTTGTATTTTAAACACAGCCAGGTCAGTACTCGGTTTTAGGTCTCTGCCACCACAGGCTGCCAGCCATCAGCAAACCGACTTCCTAGCCAGCCCCTGCTCACAGGCTCCCGGTGCCTCTTCCCATTGCCTGTGACTTTCCCATTGCCGCCACCTTGCTCCAGAACTCTGGCCTTACTGAAGCGGCAGGGCCCTGTGTGATCTGTCCATTCAACCAGGGATGCGCAGGGCCTTTGCGATATGATTCCATTTCTACAGTCCTTTATTATTATTATTATTATTTCCCCCCGCCTGTTCCAGTCACCTGGAGCTGCTCAGAGACCCTTGATTAGCCCGCTCTGCCTCCTCATTTTAGAAGCCTGGTCTGTGCTGTCCCTGTCTCGGCCACCTGGCTGATTTCTCAGCTTCCCCTCAATCTTACCTGCTTCATGACCCACTTCCTCTAATTTTACCTCTTATAGATCTTAGGAATTCATGGGAAAAAAAAAAACAGTGGAAAACTGTTGTCTGTGTGACTGGCTCCTTAGCCCCTGGGTCTCTGGATCTTTCCCCTCCTGCACTCTCCGAGCAAACATAGGTAAGCAGAGAGATATGTTCTGCTGTCCGCTGACTGCATTTCCTGCTCACAACCCATTTGCCCAAAGCTGACCAGACAAAGTTTTACTTGGGAACTTGGGAAGTGATATAAAGATCCAAATGTCAAAATCACTGCAGCATGCCTGTAACTTTAACATGGAGACTGAGGCAGGATGATCTCAAGCTTAAGGGAAGGCTGGGTTACACAGTGAGACCTTGTTGCAAAACAAAACAACATAAGAAAGACTCGAATGTTAATCCCATTGCAGATTTATGCCTCCTTGACCTTTCTTTCTTCTTGGGTTTTTCTTTGTTTGTTTTGTTTGTTTTTGTTTTGTTTTGAGGCAGGGTCTCATGTAGTAACCCTAGCTAGCCTTAAACTTACTCTGTAGCCAAGGATCACTTTGAACTTCTGATCCTCCTGCCTTTGCTTCCCAAGTGTTGGGATCACAGGTGTGTGCCATGGCTCCTGGATTTATATGGTAGTGGGAATAGATTTATATGGTAGTGGGAATGGCACCAGGGTTTCATTCATGCCAGGCAAGCTCTCTACCAACTTAAAAAAAAATCCTTTTTGCTTGGTTCCTTTTGATACATTTTGCATAAAGAAGTGTGTGCTAAACATGGGGGGGGAGGGAGCAGCACTTGGTTCTCTTGTCTCTTCCCCCATCAGCAGCCTCCCCCTGGCCCGGTACAAGAGACCCACATGAGCACCCAGAGTGTGCCCTCTAAGATGCTGCACTTGCACCTGTGTTCCTGCATCTTCTGGTATCGTATCTGTTACTTTGTTCATTACTATGACCAAATACCTGACAGGAAGCAACAGGGGAAGGATTTATATGGGCTCGTGCCCTGAGGAGCTCTCAGAAACCAGGGTCACCAAGGGCTGTGGGCAATTCTGGTGAAGCAGCATCTAAACCAAAACCCCCAAGAATGAGTCTTTCCTGTACTCGAGGCTTTCAGGGACAATAACTGCAGCCAACACTAGGTAAATGACACCCGGTGGCCAACTCTTTTTCACGCAAACACACTGGATCCTGTTCATTAAAGCCAGAGTTCTCGGGGGCATCTGAAGTCACAGGTCCTCATCCTAGCTCTTCTCTTTCCCCTTTGACTATTTCTAGTCACTGCCACCTCCCGGCAGACAGACAGAGCATGCATCTGCCACAGGCCCTTCACATGTGCCATTCATGTCACCTGGACATGTCAGACATCACCCGATGGCTCAGCAAACAGGCACTGGGGCCATGGACCGCTCACACCCTATAGAGCTCTCCTAGGAGCAGGTCAGTCCAGCTTCACAGACATGCAAGGCCCGGAGCAGCCTGGGAAAAAGCAGATCCTGAAGCTGTGGGGCTATGGCCGATTCAAGATTGTACACGGCTCTCGGCAGCCCAATGATGGTGGTAGTGGAAGTGGTGGTGGTGGTGATGGGGATGGTGATGAAGGTGGTGATGATGGTGATCTCAAACACAATGATGATGATGACGGTGCCAGTACCGGTCCTCGGCCATGGGAGAAACAGCGAACCCTTAGTCACTGCAGCAGTCATACCTTTACCCAGAAGCAAAACCAATTCAAAGAGGATTTTTTTGTTGTTTTAAAAGGTGTAAGGCCCTTGCTTTAAGGGAGGGGGTTGGAACCCAAAGCTGCCTCACTCCCAAGACTAATGCTGTTGCTAACAGTTGCCTGTGTACTATAGACCCCAAGGCAGAGGGTTCCCTGGGGGCTTACTCTTGGCTTTCCAAGGAGGACTGTCTGCAGTGCCTCCCAGAGATCCTGGGACATCCTCCACTGGGCCAGCCTATGGCAACATGATTGCAACCATCCACCTAACCAACCTGCCATCCTCTGAGCCTTCCCCAGCTCTCTAGTACATAACTGGGAGATCTACTGGAACCTTCCAGAGAGCTTTCTTGACTTCTCGACAGCAGAGGATGCTTTCTTAGGTCAACCCTGCCCTTGACCAGTATGCGCCGATGAACTCAGAAAATAAATTGGGAAGAAATCTGTAGCCTTCCCTACTCAGAGATCTATAGGAATCCCCAAGAGGAGGGCAAATGGGGCCATTTAATACAGAGCCTTCTAAAGTTCAGAAGCCCAGAATAGGCCTCTTTGGAGAGCTCGGGTTCCCTCTTAGCTCTTAGGGAGTTAATTACCAGGGCCGCTATTCCCAAATCCAACTAGCATTGCCCTCTGTCAAGCAGTCTCTCTCACTCAGCAGATCTATACAAACCCAGGTCCAGGGCCTCGCAGCTTCTCCATTTCCTGTGGCATTGACTGCCATTGGAGCCGATCCCAGGTGCAGCGCAGCCCCAAGCTCTGGTTTGTCTCACCAGCAGCCCTGGTCAAAGCAAGCACTAGAGAGTGACTTATAAAGGCGACGTCTGCTGTGGTTGCAGGCCGAGGAAGGAGTCCGAGCCCAGGCCTGGAACCGAAGCAGTTCCTCTGCAGTGTCTGAGTGCAAGGGCCCCCAGTTGTGTTTCATTTTGCCATCCAGGGAAGTGGAAATATCTGGAGTTCTGCATGAATGCTCCCTGGGGTCCAAGGCTGCAAAGCAATTTGGAAGGATTTGCAAGCGCTAGGCTGTGCTTGGCGGCTGAAAGCTGGAGACAGCTGAATTGAGCCCCCTCCCCTCCTGCCAGGACCACCAGTCTGCAAGGCCCACTTGGGGAGAAGGGGGAAGGAATGAGGAAGTGAAAAGGAAGGGGGCTGTGTCAGGGCATCTCAGACGGAAACAGACACAGTCAAATGGGGTTGGGCAGAGCCAGCAGGTGGAGGACAAAAGAGGGCTAACCCTGGGGTGTGGGGGACAAGGAGGGCTAACCCTGGGGTGTGGGGACAAGAAGGGCTAGCCCTGGGGTGTGGGGACAAGAAGGACTAGCCCTGGAATGTGAGGACAAGGGAAGAACTAGCCACATGCATGTCTGGTGACTGTGAAGGTCAGAGAAGGATGTCTGACTGGTTACAGAGGACTGTGAGCTGCTCTCTAGGTGTGTGTGGGAATCAAGTCCAGGCCCCTACAAGAGCAACAAGAACCTTAACCTGCTGAGCCAACTCTGTAGTCTGGCGTTAGGACTAGGGTTTGTTGTTTGTTTAAGGACAAGGTCTCGTATATCCCAGGCTGGCTTCAAACTCACTTTGTAGCTGACAATGATCCTCCTGCCTCAACCTCTGGAGACAACAGATGAGAGCACAATGCCTGCTTTCTGCCACGATAAGGATCAAACCCAGGGCCTTGTGTGTGCTGGGGAGCATTCTATGCCTGCAGCTCCATGCCCAGCAGAGGATTCTGATTTTGAAGGTGGTCTAGAAACAAAATAAGGCTTGATGTTGGAAGTTGTTTGAATGTCAGCCTCTGCTGTTCAGGGCTGTGTGGTGCTGGGTAGACCAGTTAGCCACTCGGCCTCAGCATCCATATCTGCAATGAAGAATAGGCAATCCTTGCCTGATATTTGACCTTGCTGAGTGCGGCCTGGAGGGGGCGACCTGAGGACTCCTTGGGACCCAGAGCTTCTGTTAACACTCATCCTGCTGAACAATCATGGGTGATTTGGTCTCTATTTCCAGGTGACATGCTTCCCAATGCCACCCAAGCACGCTGCCCAGATGAAACCATGAGTTCAAGCCTTCCCGTGGACTTCCAGACGCTTCTGTGTGTTTTCCCATGCGTCCTGACCCCATGGATTTGGGGCAATTCTGCTGAAGACATAAAAGTTCACACCCCAGAACAGTGATTGAATAAGAAAGAAAATTGGGGGACCCTTTCCAATATTCATTATTATTTGGGGGGTTTCAACACAGGGTTTCTCTGTAGCTTTGGAGCCTGTCCTGGAACTAGCTCTTGTAGACCCGGCTGGCCTCGAACTCACAGAGATCCGCCTGCCTCTGCCTCCCTAGTGCTGGGATTAAAGGCATGCGCCACCGCCGCCCAGCTCATTATAAATTTTTAATTTAAATTGTTCCTTTTTACTTATTTGATTAGTGTGTGCATTAGTTACTTTTCTGTTGCTCTAATAAGATACCTTGAGCAGAAGCAGCTTGTGGTTCGAGACGGGCAGAGCCCATCATGGGGAAGGAACGGCAACAGCGACAGGGCTGACAGTGAGAGGAAGAAGCCAACTGCTCACACGCCATCCCCATACAGGGGTGAAAGATAAGAGAACAGGAAGAGGGACTGGGCTGTCTCAGAGCTCACTGCTGGTAATAGACTTCCTCTAGCAAGGTGGTACTTCCTGAAGGTTCTATAACCTCCCCCAAACAGCTCCACCAACAGGGGGACCAAGTGCTCAAACACATAAGCCTACGGAGGACAGGTTTCATTTGAACCATAGTGTGTGTGTTTGTGTGTATGTGTGTTCATGTATGCAGGTGTGCATATACCAGCGTGCATGTGTGTGAAAGCCAGAGGTCCGGGGGTGTCTTCTGTCAATTTCCACCTTATGTTTTATGGCATCTACTCGTTTGTTTTTGTCGGAGGGCACTCTCACCCACAGCAAGAGTGTGGAGGTCAGAGGTCAACCTTTTAGGAGTCAGTTCTTGCCTTCTACCATGTGGGTCCTGGGGGTGAAGTTTGGTTTTTCAGGCTTGCTGGCAAAGTCCCTACCCACCAAGGCATCTCACTGGACCTCTATCTTATATTTTGAGACAAAGTCTCTCCCTGAACCTGAAGCTCACCAGTTAGACTGGGCTGGCCGGTCAGGGAGCCCGAGGGATCCTCCTGTCTCCACCTCCCTGGTGCTGGGTTTGCCGACGTGTGCCGTTTGCTGTACCTGGCTCTTATGTGGGTGCTGCGATCCGATCCTGAGTTCTCATCCATGCCAACTGGCCCACACTCCCAGCCCTCGTTTCAAAATTGTTATTAAACATCTGCTTCACATGGTGCAGACACAACCTGTAACTACAGGGACGGGACTCCCAGGTGGGTGGACACAGACGTGAACAGGGAAATAATGACACTGGGGAAGGCTGTGGTGCTGTGTGCTGGAGAGCTAAGGAAGGCTTGGGACAGTGACACCCTTCCTTCAGGGAGGGTGGGGTCAGGAAGACTCACTGAGATGGCAGTGACCGAGCAAAGCTGGGAAAGAGGAGGGATGCGGTTATGTGGGGTATCAGGTGGAGGGAACAGTGGGGCAGGGACCAGCGCTGTCGGTCCTTGACGTATTTTCTCTAACTAAAATGGACATTTATTAATATCACAATACAAACAAAAGTGCTTTATTGCATGGGGGGGGGGGAAGAAACCCCTCTTTCCCATCCTTACTCAAAATACAGCGTCTAACCGTGGCTGGCTTCCCCCTGAAACCCCTCAAGCCCACCCTTCTGTGGACCGTCACACAGAGCAGAGTGACCTGTGATCTCACGGTGGGGAAAGCCACCCTTCCCTTCAGCCACTCCCACCGCCATCAACCGCAGGCTGACACAGGAGCGAACCACACTGGCCACCTCCCGAGGTTACCAAAGCGATACCAGGAGTCGCCCATAAAATTAGACGTGCCAGTGGGGAGATGTTTATCCATTAAGTCCGCCCGGAGGGGAGGACTAACTTCCCAATTACTGGTAATGTGAAACACTGGTGGGAAGTCCGAAATGACAGTCTCTTTACAACAGCCGTGGGGCCACTTCCCGCTGACCCTGATCACTAACCGAGCAGGGACTGTTCAGGTGCCGGCTCTCTCCCGGGTCCTTAATAGCATAAAATAAAAAGATTTTAGCTAAGATTTCATTCAGCGAGTCAATAGGCAAAGCACACCAGGCTTCCAGGGCGCCCTGACTTGGAGCTAATGGAGGCAATGATTCTCTAAAGAGCCCAGCGATGTGGAGCTGCGTCCTACAGGAGGCAAGTGCAGAGGATACTGTCTCCATGGTCTGCTCTGACCCCTTCCGAGTTTTGCATAGGTCAGTACCAGCCAGCCCTTCACCAAGGGAGGGAAATCCAGGTATGGGGGCAAGAGCCCAAATCCTTGCCGTGACAGTGCTTCCAGAAAGTTCTGGGCTCTTCTTGTTTTTCCCCACCAATCTACATTAGTCTTTTGTGTGTGGATATGTTGTATGCACGTGTATGTGTTTGTGTGTGTGTGCGTGTGTGTATGTGTGTGTGTGTGTGTGACCATGTGGTTGCTAGGAATTGAACTCAGGACCTCTGGAAGGGCAACCAGTGCTGTTGTTATCCACTGAGTCATCTCTCCAGCTCTGTGTGTGTGTGTGTGTGTGTGTGTGTGGCTGTAGACATCAGGATATCTTCCTCTATGACTCTTTAGTTTATATTTTGATATGGGATCTCTAACTGAACCCAGAACTCACTGATTCATCCAGACTAGCCTGCCAACAGGACCTAGGGATCCTCCCCTCTCGGTCACACAGCACCCTGCTAGCCTTGTGTGTAGGTACCGTGGCTCTGAACCTGGGTCCTGTTTGCCTGGCAAGCGCTTCCTTAGCAGCTATTTCCCTAAGCCCACATCGGCTCCCAGAGAGGCGCTGCTTGCATCTCAGACCCTTCCACTTGCGGTGGCTTCTTGCTGCTGTGATTTCTCCTTGACCCAGATTATAACTCTCACGGGATGGGTGCGACTCAGTAGAACACATCCAGCATCCCCCAGCACCGCAGCTTTACGAGAGAGGATGAACCGTACAGCATCTTGTTCACGCTCAGCATCTTCTACACCCACTACAATTGTCATTACGGAAGTGTCCTCCGCGCCTCTGTTCCTTCTGTGTCGTTGGTGACGGCAATGTAATGGTTAATCTCAGCCCCCACTGTGCAGCGGCCAAGGTTCTAGTAAGGAATTTGGGGGTTATTGGGAAGATTACAAGGCTCCAGTGGGCTTCCGTGCCACCAGCACCACAGGCTCCTCAGTCAGCGTGACAGCCATCAAATGGAAGTGGCCTCTAGTGGGAGCCACAGCTGATGTCCATTGTCCTCCGAGCTGATGTCCATTGTCCTCCGAGCTGATGTCCATTAAGAGTGGTTTGGGAAAGGCGCTTCAGAGTGCTTGGGGCTCTGTGGGAGCGCTGCGGCTCAGTCTAGGTTGAGTTGCTCAACGCAGCAGCAGCAGCAGCGACACAGCAGCGCCCCGGTCACGCTGCGGTCACGTTTGCTTCGCTTCAATCCACTAAAGTTAGAGCTGACAGCAAGACCGCCTCTCCTTCGCAACAGCTGGGTCTTGGGGATTTGGGAGCCACAGTGGATGGAGGCGGCTGGTGCAGAGCAGAGCGCTGAGTTTCCTCAGAACCTGGGGTGGGGGTGGCACCCTGAACTTGAGGGATCATGCTCCAGATTTGTACCCTAAATATCCCTGTTCCCTGGCCCAGGCCATTTCCTGCCACCCGTTCACACGGGTTCTCAATCTTGTCATCCCCAATCCGGGGTGCCAGCAGCCGAACCCCTTTATTCTTGGGGTCCAGCAACAGCTGTTCTTTGAACTACTAAGCGCGGAGTGCTGGGCATCAAGGACACATCCACGTACCATGTACCAGAGTGTCACATCAGTCACACATCGGTATGACCAGCAGGGGACAGATGCCAAGGACAGGAACGAAAGAACTTGGCTTGGTCAGGAGCCATGAGTCCCATGAAAGACAGCCTGGCAGCTGTCTGGGGACAGTGCAAGGCTCGGTGGGGTGGAGTGGTGCTCGGGGAGCAGGTGAGACATTCTGGCCCATGGTCCTCAGGGCTTGGTTCCAGCGCACCAAGGTTTGGGGTACCCTAAGTCCCAGGATTCCAGATGTCTGCATTAGAACAAAGGCAGTGCTCTGCCCGAATCTGCTGGGCGTTCTCATCGTTAGCCAGAACTTTGGTTCACCTGGAGTCCCCTGTTTCCCCAGGTAAATTGCCCTTAGGCTGCTGATTTTCACAACTGAGCTATGAGCTGGGAAGTTGGTCATGAAACCAAACTGTCAGTTTGTGAACATCGTTTTAAAAGAAGAAAATGGAGGGGCTGGAGAGATGGCTCAGAGGTTAAGAGCATTGCCTGCTCTTCCAAAGGTCCTGAGTTCAATTCCCGGCACCCACATGGTGGCTCACAACCATCTGTAATGAGGTCTGGTGCCCTCCTCTAGCCTACAGACATACATGCAGACAGAATATTGTATACATAACAAATAAATAAATATAAAAAAAAAGAAGAAAATGGAACAAATAGAAAAGAACTGTGCATCACTCAAAGCATGGTCGGAACCGGGCTCGGATGTGTGCATGGGTGTGTGCGCGCAGGTATGCACTGAGGCACAGGGACAGTTAATCTCCTATGGTCTCAAGACGCCAAAGTCCTGCACTAGGTCACCTGTCTGGGCCTTCCCATTTAACCTGCTCTGCATCCATTTCCCGTCACCCCAGGACCAGACAGCGTAACAACACACCCAGAGAGGGTGGAAATTGAATCGGGAGTAAGCTCCACGCAGACATGGTCTATGTTTTTATTATCCCCAATATGCAGAAATCACATTAAGGCTGAGTTTTAAAAGCTGGAACGTGGCAAGGCAGCTTGGAATTTCCTGGGGTTCTGTCCTCACACTTCCACCCACCCTGGCAGGAAACTCCAAGGCTCCCCTGCTCCACTTGGGGAGAGTGGCTTCCTGGCCCCCCTTCATTGCAGGGGTCCTCTGACGTTCTAGTACAGTAATTCTCTCACTGGTTTCAGGCATTCACCAAATGTCCAGCTTCTGGGTGCCTGAAATGGCCCCAACAGCAACAGCAGTCTGTGCAAAGACCCCGTCCCAGCTGAGCAGTGGGATGGGGGAGGAGTGGACTGGGGAGAAATCTCTGGCAGCTTCCAGGTGGTCATGGGATGTAAGCAAAACAAGATGACGGAGGGGAGGACGGCAGGGAAAGGGGTAGTAAGGGGCATGGTGGCCAAGTGACCTTCCTAAGAGTTGACATCCAGTCTGAGCCCTGAGAGAACAGAAGAAATCAGAGGAGGGCCCAGCCAGCGCTAGGCCCTGTGGCAGGCATTCCTTCTTCTTTCCCCAGGCTCTGTGTTGGTCCCACCTACCTTCCAGCCTCCAGGACACTGTAGCAGTTTCATAGTGACGTCATCCCCATGACTGGCTCTGCCTCATCCTCTGTCAGCTCAAAGAGAAGCCTGCCCTAAGTGCCTGGCATGCTGCCTGCCCTGCAAAATGTCTTCACCTGGGTATCCATAGTGCTCTGCTCCCCCAGAGCTTCAGGCCTCTGCTCTGCCATACCCTTCATCCTGAAGGAAACGCTTTCAATGGTTCCTGAGGAACTAGGGAGATAGCTCCGGGAGCAGAGGCATTTGCTGCCAAGCCTGACGATTTGAGTTCAATGCCCAGCGTCCACATGGTAAGAGAAAACTGACTCCCACAAATTGTCTGTGATGTCCATACATGTGTGCATGCACATAGATAGATGGATGGATGGATGGATAGATAGATGATAGATAGATACATAGATAGATACATAGATAGAGTTTAAGTAGTTCCTGAGGTTGGTGAGATCACGCATGTGTCTCTGACCCCAAGGTCACCTCCCTATCCATTCCTTTCCTTGTATCTTACCCAGCCCATAATTATTTTTACAACATGAAGGAGTAAACGAGTGACCAGTTTGAAAGGGGCCATGCAGAGCTTGGCCTCACTGACTCCACGGTACTGTTCTCCCCGGGTTCGGTGCTCAGCACTGCTCCCTTCTTGCAGGCTGCTGGATTAAGGGGACCAGAAACCAGGGGGTGGGCCTTCCTGTTCTGCTGACCCTTCTTCCATTCCATCCATATCACCTCGATTCAAAAGTGGGGAGAGCGGAGCAGGTGTCTCCGACCTTCCCTGCCTCTCCCTCCATCTCTCCCGACCCCAGCAGGGTCTTCCCCAGAAGCAGCCTCCCGCTCATTCTTGCTGGGGCTTCCCCAGAATTCTTGCTGTCAGCTCTGCTCTCCAACATCCTCTCCTCCCAGGAGTCCTCCTGGGGTGGCCCCCTCGGGAACTCTGTTTTTGGGATAGGCAGTGGCTATGTTGTCTGTCCTAGCATCTATGACAAAGACCCTGGCCTCTCTGTGTCTCCACAACAGGCACATCCAAGTTAACACGTGTGGGTTGACAGGAAGCATCCCATTCCACAGTCATCGCTGGGGACTTGTCTCTCGCCGTCCAAGTGTGAGGTGACCACCTAGGCTGCGAAACTTGTGTACAGGGCGTTACACACTAAAGTCAACCGTTTCAACTGCAGAGCGAACAGGAGGAAAGTACACGCTGCTCCTGTGCCAAACAGCCCTCGGAAGTCAGGCTGTGGGCAAGACTATTTTTTATATTTCTTTGTTCTGCTTTTGTGTGTTTTACTCATTTTCTTGAGGGCGCCGTGTTCCCTTTTAAGGAAACGCTGTAACTGGGAAACGCAAAGGTGCCCTTGCGCCATCTCCTGGTCACTCTGTAGAACTGCAGTATGGCGCTTGCCCGGTGGGTAGTAAGTAGGGGTAAGCAGGTTTTCCTTCCTTCAGAAGCCGACTACAAGAGGAAACACGACAGATACGTGTCCCTCAGATGCTTCAAATTATCCTTAGTCCTCTCCCAATCTGTGAAAGCCTCTAAGTGGAAGCCCTTTAGGGGCTCCACGCCCAGCTTAGGGGTCCCTTTCTCCTGTCTCCTCTATTCCACACTTTGATGACCCGCGGGGTACCTGGGTACAGCACGGGTCTTTGTGGCTGCGTGCCTTCAGATATGATACTTGGCTGCTTTGTGCCTGGGTTTCCTCATCACACAAGGCAGCCGTCATTATTAGGCAGGAATTCTCATTCGAGCGTCGGCCACGCTACGTGTGGGCTGGAGTATTCTTTGTCCTGTGTGCCTGTCCCGTGTGCCTGTCCTGCACAAATCTGACCTCCTCTCTAACCCCTACCAGCTAGAGACCAACACAACACCACACACCAGCCATGGTAACCCAAAGGGTTCCCAGCATGCCGAGCGTCCCTGGCGAAGCAGTAGTACTGCCTCAGTTGAGAAACTATAGCTGAAGAAACTGCTGGAACGAAGACTTGAAGGGCAATCGGCTCTGACCCCACCATGAGGGGTCACAGGGACCCTGTGCTGTCTAATTTTATGTCAACTTGACACAGCTACAATCATCTGAGAGGAGGGAGCCTCGATTAAGAAAATTCCTTCACAAGATCCAGCTGAACACAAACTTTTTTTTTTTTGTTTGTTTGTTTTTTTTTGGTTTTTTGGGACAGGGTTTCTCTGTAGCTTTGGTGCCCGTCCCGGAACTAGCTCTTGTAGACCAGGCTGGCCTCGAACTCCCAGAGATCCGCCTGCCTCTGCCTCCCAAGTGCTGGGATTAAAGGCTTTTTTTTTTCTTCCTGAATACAACAAACCTTTAAGGCATTTCCTTAGACAGAAGAGTGAGGGCCCAGCCCCAACCCATTGTGGGTAGTGCCGTCCTTGGGTTAGATGTCCTGGGTTCTGTAAGAAAGCAGGCTAAGCAAGCCACATCAAGCAAGCCAGTGAGCAGCACTCCCCCATGTCTGTGCATCAGCTCCGGCCTCCAGGCCCCTGCCCTGCATGAGTTCCTGCCCGCACTGCTTTTGATGATGAACTCTGTTCTCTGGAACTGTGAGTGGAATAAACCCTTTCCTCCCCAAGCTGCTTTAGGTCATGGTTTTCCATCACAGCAATAATAACCCTAAGAAAGACCCTGAGTTCCTTCCTCCCACTTGCTCCCCATTCCAGATCACTGCTGTTGTCACAGAGGCCCCCCATAAGCAGTCCTCCTGCAGGAGACCCCCCCCCCCCCGCAGAGGTGACCTCCTGGGAACCACTTTCACTGGCCTGCTGGGTCTGTTGTGCTTGGCGCAGCCTCACACCTCCCCAGCGAGGGGGATCGGTCTTCAATTAACGTAGAAAAACAAGAGCAAGAAAGGTCACAGGAGCTGTGGAGGAGGAAAAGCAGAGAGAAGATGGAGGCAAGCCCGTGTTGGCAGGGGGGTTAGGGAGACCCTTCAGCAGGGCAGGGCACTAATGTTCCCCAGAGGGGCTGCCCCCTGCCCTGGCCTGCGGGCTTCCCACTGGGTGCTTAGAGGGTGAGAGGCGCAGCTGAGTCTCTAGGGCCTTTGAGGCTGGCAGGAGCTGTAGACAAGATCTGGGGTCACGCTGTGCATTCTGACCTGGGGAAAGTTTCCTATCCCCAAGCCCAGACTTTGGGGGTCAGAAGTTAGAACAGAGGGCTTGTCTCCTGAGGTCTAGGGTGAGGCTGTGCTGAAGGGTGTCTCCTAAGGTAGGGAGGGTGCCCCCCCCCGTGCACGTGTGCACACATACACACACACACAATAAACAACACCCTTCATGATTACGCTGGACAATAGCCTCTAGCTAACCATCCGTACATCTGGTAGGTGATTTTGAGCACCTACTATGTGCCGATTTGATGATTACCTACTGTGTGCCAGGTTCTCCTCATGGTGGTAGAAAGTCAATGAGGAGGAAACAACAGACATGGGGGTGCAGAGGGACTTGTGGCTCAGCCACTCCCAAGGGTCCCCTGAAAACAGAGAGCACTTTCTTAGCAGGTTAAGTGTATACTTACTGGATGGCTCTACAATCCCAGCCCCTGCGTGTACAACCCAGAAATAAAAGCCTGGGGCCACACAGAGAGTGATTATAGCTTGTGTGCCGTCACCTTGAACTAAAACTGCCACCATCATCACCGCAGTGACCCTTGGCTGGGGAAAGGGCAACATGCTAGGGTACATCGTGGGAGGGGCCTGTGACGGGGTCACCGGACAGCTAGGTAGGACTGCAGTTCAGCAAAGGCTCTGCTAGGAGAAGGCAGTGTCAAAAGGCCACAGGCTGTGTGGTCCACTTCTGCAACCTTCTGGACAAGGTAAAACCAGAACAAGTCTGGAAGACGTCAGACAAAGGTACCTGGAGGGGATGGAAGGAGATGGGGAGGGGCGGGGCGGGGGTGGGGGACAACTCGGACTATGAGACTTGAGCCCCTCTCTCGTAAGAAACACGATTTCTTGTCACCCCCCCCCCCAGAGTTTCTCTATAGTTTTAGAGCCTGTCCTGAAACTAACTCAAGGCTGGCCTTGAACTCACAGAGATCTGCCTGCTTCTGCCTTCCAAGTGCTGGGATTAAAGGCGTGCGCCCACCACCACCATCGCCCGGCACTGTTTCTGTTTTTAACTACATTGATTTTGTGTGTGTTTGTGTGTGCATGTGTGTGTGTGTGTGCGCGCGCGCGCGCATGTCACAGTGCACATGCAGAGGTCAAAGGACAATGTTCAGGAGTTGGTTCACCCTTTCCACAACAAAGTTCCTGGGGATTGAACTCAGGTTACTGAGCTTGGCAACAGGCACCCTTGCATGCTGAATCATCCGCTGGCCCACTATTTCTAAATGCATGCACCTTCTCTATGCTCATGGGTGCTTGCGAGCTCACCTAATAAACTGTCTTAGTAATTTTTGTGACTTTGGGGCTTTCTCCTTCTCTCACACTTTTCCCTCTTTGTGGTTCTTGCTACAGAACAAGAAAGTCAGGCTTCCGCTGACCTCTGAAAGACCGAGTCTCACTAGCTCTAGGCCCCTTGCATGGCTGAGGACACAGACCTGAGGCACATTCAGAAGACGGGTCTTGAAGGGACTGGCAAGGCTGGCTGACTGGATCTAGATGGTGCTAGGACTCCCTCAGCACCCACGGGGAAGCTGCTTGGGGGAAGCTGCTTGATTTTCAATTCGCTACTCTCAAGGCCTCACCCTCCAAGGGCTGTGGCTTAGAAAGTATTTCCCAGGTACCTGGTTCTCCCTCTTGTGGCCATGTAGTGTAATAACAGCTCCGTTTCCGATCAGAATCAGGTACCCTAATAATGCAGTGATCAAGGAGCATGGACTCGCCAGGCAAGGTCCACAGGAATCTAAACATTTCTCCCCAGTTCTGATATCATGCTTTTATTTGGAAAAAATTAAATAAAACCACAGTAAATATAAATAAAGCCACTTAGCATACAGAAACACATGTGGAAAAGGCATCTTCCTCTTCTTTTATCCCCAAAGACGTGAATAGTGTCCCTTACATTGAATAGGCCACACCCTGCCCAAGAGGTGATAGTGTGCGTGTGTGTGTGTTTGTGCATGTGTGTGTGTTTGTGCATGTGTGTATAACGCACGCACACACATGTGAGAGCACACACTATGTGGTAGGATCACACTACAAATTCAGTTCCATTGTTTCCTGCATGCAGTAAGGACTGCAGACCCACTGGATAGAGAGCAGTTGGCGTCATCCTCACAACAGAGGTTTTCATAGGATTTTAAGATCTATTCTTGGATCCATGGCCATTGGTTCTGATTGGCTTTTTACGTTAATCATCAGCCAGGCGCGTGCAGGGCGGAGGGGAGACGTCCAGGAGAAGATGGTGTCTAAGCTGCACGGCCGGTCCTGTTATTGCCCAGTTCACAAAGACTGGTGGATTGCCACACCGTGCGAGTTCAGGAAGGAAGAGGAAGCGGTGTGGGTGTTTCCTGTGCCTGATGCAGGCAGGAGAGGACAGACAGAAGGACCAGCAGGGCAGACAGCGCAAAGAACTCAATAACCAGGCAGGTGTGGACAGGGAAGTGAAGGCACCAACATGAGTGAATGGGGGGGGGGGTCTTCCTGCTTCCCATTTGGCTGACACCCAAAGGCCAAGGCTCAGTGGGTAGCTGGAATCCTTCCCTCTATTCATGTAGGAATCACAAAGAGAATGACTGGATGGATGGACAGATGGAAGGATGGTCAGACAGATGGAAGGATTGACAGATGGACAGACAAATGGAAGGATGGCTTTGGGAGCCTTAGCTCGGCGCTGGCCTGCAGCGGCTGGAAACAATGAGAGCACCAGCTGCTTTGCTGCCTGCTGCAGCGAAAGCATTCAGGGTGCCGCATATTTCCTGCCACCCACACCTCCAGTCCAATGGTGCAGAGACATTTTTACTCTTTACTAAAGCCAAGGATGAGGGGACTCCCCTGTGTCCCCCTCACAGACCAGCATCCATGAGCTAGGTGTGGGGGGCATTCCTTGGGGATGTTGGCGATGGGGACCCACACCAACCGTACATGCACTTCCTCACAGGTCTGTATGGTAAGCACCCTTTCATGCATGTCTTTTTCTTATGAATGAGCTATTTGGCCCCTTGAAGGACAGCTGACAGACCCTTCAACCTGCTTAACTGTGCCTGCTTGCCTTGAATGAGGAGCTGTCAGCCAAGCAACCTCTTCATTGACAACCAGTCAGACTGCCCTGTAGCTGTTGTAAATGTTCCCTGATCATTCTGGGACAAGCCCACTCCAGCTGCAAAGACCACTGTCACCACAGTTGCTGCAAGCCACAACCCCTTCATCTGGAGGCTTTGGCTCAGTCTTGACTGCCCTGAGAAAACTGTTCTGGCTTTGAGCAGCTCCACCCAGGGTAGAACAGTCTCAGTGGGCTCCAGATGCACCTGCTCACCCTATAGCTGGTCTCACTCAGGACAGGCAGGTTGTACCTCCCTCGTGACTCCCTGTGACTGGTTCCATGTGAAGATGCCATCTTAGTCAGGGTTCTTCGTGCTACAATGAACCACCAGGACTAAAAGCATCTTGGGGAGGAAAGGGTTTCTTTGGCTTACACTGCCATATCACAGTCCATTATCCAAGGAAGTCAGGGCAGGAACTCAAGGCAGGAACCTGGAGGCAGGAACTGAAGCAGAGACTATGGAGGGGTGCTGCTTACTGACTTGCTCCCCATGGCTTGCTCAGCCTTGCCTTCTTATAGAACCCAGAACCATGTGGGCTGAGCCCCCTCACAGCACTTATTAATCAAGACACAGACTTGCACACAGGCCAATCTTCCGGAAGCATTTTCTCAATTAGGATTCCCTCTTTCCAGATAAGTTTGGGTTTGTGTTGAGCTGAAAAAAAAAGTCAACAAAAAAACAAACAAACAAAAACCACAATCAGGACAGCAGTGAATGGCACAGCTATTCGCCCGGAGGAAGGGAAGCCACGCCCAAGCAAGGCTGAGCTTGATGGGGTTTGAATCCTACGCAGCTGCGCAGCTGCGTTGTGTCTCCTTCCAGCTCTGTGAGCAGCCTGTTTCTCAGTCACCTTGAGATGACTGGGAAGCTTCTCTGCCATGTGCTACCTGCCTAGTGTTGCAGCATCGGGCCCAATAAAGGCTTCCCTCAGAAGGACTTCTGTCTATGTTTGGTATTTACCAATGATAGGGCAGTCTGAGCTGGAAAATGAGCCAATCCCAGGTCTTCCAGTTCAGCAAGGAAACCGCTAAGAGCTCCAATGAGTGATGGAGAAACTGCAAGAAGTAAGGACAAACTGTGGCAGACACATCCCGAAGCTCAGAGGTCCTGGGCGACAAGAGGCTGTAGCTGTGAAGAGGGGAGGCTGTGAGCCCAAGCTGCACAACTATGAACCCCACTCCCACGAGAGTAAAAGGGCAGTAGTCAAAGAGCCGAGGCTCACAGGCTGTCACTCTGGGCAGTGAAAGCTTAGAGCCAGGAGCCTCTGGCTCTCAAGATACAAACTTTCATTTTGTAAATTCAGTTTATGAGTCAGAGCGGTTGACGCTGAGAGCTACCAGCGTGGTGAGTCAAACAAGTAATCTTGGTGCATGGAAGGCTGAGGCAGGAGGATTTCCAAGGGGTTCCAGACTGACCTGAGCTACAGAGATAAGGGGGGGGGGGAGAGAGAGAGAGAGAGAGAGAGAGAGAGAGAGAGAGAGAGAGATTGCCTACCCACAGTTCTAGAGAATTTGGTCACGTGGAACCAATCCATTTCTGGGAAATTCTAAGTTTTAGAGACAATACCTGCTTAGCCTCTGAAGCACAATGGATTGCTGATCTGATTGGAACAAAGTGTGTGTTTCTTCCAGAGACTTGTTCTGAACCTTTAGAAGCAGTTGGCTCTGGGTCAGCTGACAGTCCCAGTAGAATACTGCTCCAAAGAGTGACAAACCCAAGCAGGTGTCAGACCCTGGGCCACCTGCAGGCAAACTGGAGAGTTGAGAGTCAGGGAAGAAGCACCCCCAAATCTTAGAAAGTATGCTTGCAGCCCCTGACTCTGCTCTTTCAATAAGTAGAACTCGTAGCCCTGTGAACAACCTCATGGCCAAAGAAAAAGAGTGACTGGGCTGGCCATTCCTGTAGATCCACTTGCCGTGGAATGAGAGCTCCTGACTGGAAATCTTAGGGGTTTGTTCAAAAACTAACTCACTGATGGGATCAGGAAAGTTAGCATGGCTGATGTGAGATTCCCCTCTGTATGCTACGAATATGTTTTATTACTATTGGTTAATAAAGAAGATGCTTTGGCCTATGACAGGGCAGAATAGAGCTAGGTAGGAAAACTAATCTGAATGCAGGGAGAAAGGAAGTGGAGTCAGGTAGATGCCACATAGCTGCCAAAGGAGAAAGATGCCAGAACCTTACCAGTAGGCCACAGCCTTGTGGTGATACACAGATTAATATAAATTGATCAATTTAAAAGAGCTAGCTAGGAATATGCCTAAGCTATTGACCAAACAGTGTTGTAATTATATAGTTTCTGTGTGGTTGTTCGGGTCTGGGCGGCCAGGAAACTAAAAAGCAGTCTCCACTTACACATGGCCCTTGATGCCCCAGTGTGGAAGAGCTTAAAGCACTGCTTAGCGCCTACAGTGTTAGTAAAAGCAGGAAAGAGCTGATGTGTTTGGGTTTAACCAACAAAAATGTCATAGCAACCTTTTTTTTTGTGCCCAGCTCAAAGCCAATTAAGTTCCAGCAGACGGTAATGAACTGTGGTATCCAAGTTCTGCACAGTTGCCAAGTTCTCCCCGCAAGAAGTTGAAGGATGATTGACAGAGGGTCCCAGAGAAAGTTTTTTGGATAATATCTCAGTAACCACCAGCCTAGACCGTCAAAATCAGAGATACAGGGTGGCGTCCGGCTCCTGGGTCTGGAAGAACTTAGCAAGTTCACAGGGCTGAGTGCAGGGGACACAGAGAGAATGCAGAAAAGCACAGACGAGGGTGAGAAAGAAAGCGAAAACGTTCTGTTTCCGCTGGCAGACTCGGTCTCTGCCAGGAAAACTGGAATGTTGACTTGGCGCACATGTAACTCAAGTTTCTACACAAGCAGAAGTCAAGAAACAGCCAGATGCTGGGATTTGCTGACTCTGCTCTTGACCTTGGCCAGGACATGGTATTTCTGAACTCAGCTTCACAAGTAACTGGACGTGGGGCTGCACACCTTTAATCCCAGCAATAAGGAGGCACGAGTTGGTGGATCTCTGTGAATTTGGGGCCAGTCTGGTCTACAGAGTGAGTTCCAGGACAGGTTCCAAAGCTACACAGAGAAACCCTGTCTCAAAAAAACAATAAAACAAAAAGTATAACAGAAAAGAAGAGGATGTGATATTTCTGCTTATCTTTCTGCATTTATTTTCTTATTTTTGTCTCACTATATAGCTCTGGCTGTCTTAGAACTCACTGTGTAGACCTGGCCCCAAAACTCACAAAGACCTATCTGTCCCTGCCTCTAGAGTGCTGGAATTAAGGGTGTGTGCCACCACACTGGCTCTTCTGTCTTCATTTATTATCTCAGAGGAAGAAGTGAGCAGACACAAAAACTTTCTCTGTAACACATAGGATGTGGGCGGTCCTTAGCATTTACATGTAGAGTTTTCAGTGTTTCTAAAAGTGTTAAAAAGAAAAAAAAAAGATTTGGGGGCTGGAGAGGTGGCTCAGCAATCAAGAGCTCTTGCTGTTCTTTCAGAAGACTCAGGTTCAGTTCCCAAACATACCAGGTAGCTCACAACCACCTACAGCTCCAGCTCCTGGGAAACTGGTGCCTTCTTCTGGCTTCCATGGGAACCAGCACACACACACACACACACACACACACACACACACACACACACACACATAATGTTTTAAAGCATCATTAAAAGATCTTTTATTTAGTAACTTTTTTTTTTTTTACAGAAATGAAACATTATAGGAGTTACTTGAACCCAGGTACAAGCTAGATGGCTCTAGATAGGGAGTTAAGACCTCTCCTGTCCCCCAACACTCCTGGTCTTATGGCCTTGAGGTTACTGCCTGTAGTATAGGGTGTTTATCTCATGGAAACATCCTGTTCTACAGGGCATTTTAACCTGTGGATTATTATGAAAATGATTCCTTCCTAAGCTGTACTGTTTAATTGATAATAATAATGTTGGTTTAAATAGAGCTTTTTTTCTTTTTCAACACAGGGTTTCTCTATGTAACTTTGGTGCCTGTCCTGGAACTCCTTTTGTAGACTAGGCTGGCTTCAAACTCAAAGAGATCTGCCTGCCTCTGCCTCCCAAGTGCTAGAATTAAAAGCGTGCGCCACCACTGCCGGGCTTAAATAGAATGCTGATGATAAAAAAATTAAACAAGGAAGAATCCCACAGCTAGAACACATGGGTTTCTATTGAGGAGCTGCATAGACTGTGGCTCGGGTTAATGGTTAAGGAAAACAATTGAGTCCCGGTGGCCCAGCTTGCTTACACTCTTTTAACCTGGGAGATGGGCTCACAGGGCTCAGAGTGCATCACAGCTGAAACAAAGCCTCATGATAGCATCAGGTTAGATCACATGTTTTGATAATAGCTTTGAGGTGAAAAACCCAAGAAGACAATGGAAAGTTTTAGAAAGGCACACAGCTGAGGAACCCCTTAAAGTCAGGACACAAAAACAAAGTAGCCCAATTGTTGCTAGCTAATAAATGCCCTTTGTTCCTTGGTGATCAAAAGGGTTGATTAATCCCTTGTGCCCATTTCTGCCCTCAATCTCCTGATATAAAAACTATTGATGAATGGTATGCATCTCCAAAGGTCAGACATACACCAGAACCCCTCCCTCCATCAAGGCCACGAGCAAGTGTCTGCTGAACTGACCAGAGTGGAAGGATTTTCACACACACCCCGTTTTCTGGGCTGTTTTCAATATCCCGGCTACACGCAGGAGGCACCTTACTCCCTGACCCCACAGTTCTCACCTCCAGAAAAATCAGACAAACCACAGACCACGTCCTGGTCTGCAGTGTTCCCTCACCTCTGGGATGCAAAGACACAGCCTGGTATTTTCTGTGAAGGCATTGAATGTAGGACCAGTAAAACATGCGGTACCTTCTGCCGTCTCCATCAGACACACGTGAGGATGACCCGGCAGCCCGGAGGAGGGAGAAACACGGGTTTGGTTTGTGTATTTACCTATTTATTTAGTTGGACAAGGTTTAAAGCCAGACTGGCCTAGAATGCTCAGTCCTCTAACTTCAGCCTCTTTTGAATGCTGGGATTACAGGCATGAGCCACTGCAGCTGGCTGGAGATAATGAAGTCTGAGTATTGGCTATTAGAATTACACTAATCATTTATTATAAATTAAAACTTTTTTTAAAAAATAATGGCAGTGCTTAGCAACCAGTCTGCAGAAATCTTGACCGTGTGGTAGTCGGCTCTGAGGAGCCAGCACAAGTTGAATCCAGCACGCCACTGACTATAAATTAAATATCTAGAAAAAGAGCAAGGTCACTGGACCAGGCTTGGAGACCAGAAGGGTGTGGTTTACACTGCCAGTGAAGCCAGCTACCCAGTGTTCAGCAACCAACTCTGTCTTTTTTATGTCCTTATGCGACCTCTGACCTCAACCACTTGCTGAACTCCAGCTGACTGACCCCTTACAATACCACCAAAGGAGGTGCCCTGCGTAACACAGAGAGCAGAAGCCCCTAGGACTCATGGAAGACCCTCCTGAGGGAGATGGGGTAAGTTAATATATCCCGAAGGGCACAACTCTGCCCATTCAACAGGTGGAGAAATTGAGGCTTGGGGAGTCAATAGCACCCAAAGTAGAAGTAATAACAGCCAACACCAGTGAATCCTTCCAAGCCCTTCTTTCTTTCTTCCTTCAAAGTCCCCCGCCCTTCCCTGGCACTTGTCACGTGTTGGAGACTAGCTCTTGCATTCCAGGAACACTTTCAAATCTAGGAACACTTCCTACTAAAAAAACTCTGTCCCAGGGCCACGTGACAGGATCCTCATTGAGCGTTTCTGTCCCTGGTCTGAGAGTTAGGAGCACCTAGTCCAGGCTTCTATGGGACACACGGGGAAAACTGGGACCAGGGTTAAAAGCAACAGCCTCTTCCCAGCCAGAGTCCCAGTGTCTGATAAATATCCTGGACAGGAGGAAGGGAGTGACCAAAGCAGAGGCTCCTGATCACTAAGATCCTGGCGAGTGGACAAGGAAGGCAGAGACTTGCAGCCTCTGCTGGCTCAGGGCTCTTTGGGGGCACACTTCCATCCGGGTCATCTGAGAAGCCCTTGGTGAAGAGACCACAGAGAACGTTACTACAAACAATCGGACAAGCCAACTCCATGGGAACCCTGACGCTTGCAGCTAGACCTTCCAGAGTCCTCGGAATCTCACACCCAAAATGAAGAGTTGGGGGTTCATCTCTCACCCCAGCAAGAGGCACCCTCTAGGGCAGGGGTCACTATGGTAGGAAACTTGGATCATGAGTTCCAGGCCCCAGCAGGCTGAGAGCTGGAACTGCAGAAACCAATGTACTAGGACCTTCCAAGCAGACGGGGCCCTCAGGAGGCTGAGGAGACCTCCAGGCGATGGTACTGGATACCGCTGGGGTTCTGCCTGTGGCCAAAGCGCAGAGGGAACCTGCCAAGAAAGCACCATATGATCAGAGAGCCACAGGCCTGGGACCTTCCCCTGCAGGAGCAACAGACCTCGCTGCCCCCACCCTCTTCCGCACCTTCCTGATTCCTTCCTAACGAGTCTACCTCTGTTCTCCAGTCTGTGCAGTACTTCAGGGCTGGCTGTGTCTCCATCCAGTCACTGTGCCCTTTCTAAACTCAAAGCCAGACCCTTCCATGTCCCTGTGAGGACATGTGAGGCTTGTACCACTCTCCAAACACCAGAAGGGCCATCACACCAGCCAGGGCCTCTGTTCTTCCCTCCTCCCGAACATACTCCTTCTCCACCCAGCTCTGAACCACTGGCCTTCTCCCCACTCAGGTAACAGCTCCCTCACTGGCTGCCCTAGAACTCCATGTCACTGATAACCAGGGTGTGGCTGCCACTGTTCCAGGCAGTGTTTCCAGAAGAAAATCACTGAACGCCACAGAACCCCATCCGCCTCACCACAGCCGGGGTCACCATGTACCTGGGGAATTCTCAGTACACCTTCATGCAATGGCTCAAACACCAACACCCTAGCTAAAGGAACTGCACCACGCCCGTATCACCCCTTGCGGTATTCTACTCTGGGAGGTCAGCCGACCCCTTCATCCTGCTCCACGCTCCACCTGTTCCTTTCAGCTACAGGCTGGCTCTATATCACAGGGACTTAAAAACCCCTTCAGGCCATCCCAGAAATAGAACAGGCAGCCAGGAACTTCAACCGCAGGAAAGGTGAGGGCATTTTCTCGTTGCCATGGCACCCCGCGGCTTGTCTCCCGTCATTTCTGCCAGGGCGCTAAGATTCTGAAATCCTGTTTGTGGCCCCCCGTACTGGAAGTGATCTAACTCCATCTGGCTGACCTGACCCTCCCTCCCTCCTCCAGTCCCTTGTTGTGTGTGTGTGTGTGTGTGTGTGTGTGTGTGTATCTCTTGTTCCTTGCCGAGGTAGGACAGGCCCCCACTTCAGGGTCTTTGCATTTTCTACTCCCCCCCACCACTTAGGAATGCCCCCTCCCCCATCTTTCCATGGCTGCCTCCCTCCTCACCAACTGAAGTCACATCTACTCAGTAAGATCCTTGCTCTAACTGAGCCACAACCCCTGATCCTCTCTCTCTGTCCCTCTCTGTGCCCATCTGTCAGATGAGCCCCCAGCAAGATACGCGGCTTCATTTTCCTTCTCATTAAATACCATCAGGTTAGGCCGCTCTCCTTCAGCAGTCTGTTGGCTCATTTTCTGCCCCTTCCAAACTCAAACAGCAGTTCATTGGGGACAGTACCTCGCCATGTTTGACCTCTGCCGCATTCGCAAAGGCCTCAGTCCCTGCCGGGGACATAGCTGCAAGGACTTAATATAAACGCCAAAGTCCATGACTCTAAGATTTGGTGGTTTTCAAGATTCCAATACTCTGTGGTTTTGTAATTCATTTCCAATTCCCTGTGAGAGCCTGTCATGGTGGCGAGAAACTGGCAAGGATGAGGTCAGCTTGAGCTCCGCAGCAAGCCCCAGGCTAGCGTGGACTACATGGCAGGACCCTATCTCGAAAGCAAAACATAGCTCAGGGGTTGAATGCTTGGTTACACATGCAAAGCTCGGGTTTGATCCCTTCACCACACACACACATCCAGGGGCTGAGCCTTGAGGTCAGTACAAAAGCCACTGTCAGATGGTGCATAGTAACTGAAGGAAAATGGCTTGGGGACAGTGGCAGCAAGGCAAGAGGAGATAGGAGCATCTGGCCAAAGGAAGAGGAAGGATCCTGAGGTCCTGGAGGGTCCCTCTTCTGAGGCACCGTCCTAGCCCCCAGCCCCATCTGCCACGTACCTGTTCATCTGAAATTGCTGCTCTATCTCAGCCAGTGACTGTCCTTTTGTCTCAGGAACAAGCAAGTAGATGAAGGCCAGCCCAAGGACAGCAGTCAGCCCATAGATCAGGAAGGTCCAGGCCAAGCCAATGGCACCTTGGGACACAATGTTGGGAGTGTGGGCCAGGAGCCGAGCATCCTGCTCTTGATGCCCATCCCGCCCAACATGTCCTAGGGTGTAAACCCAATTGTTCACCCATGTAAGGGCCAGGGATGCCCAGTTTGCAGAACGGCCGACAAGTCACTGGCTGTCCCTGAGGCTGAGGCCACCAACACATTAAGGGCAACTTGTACGCAGGGGAAAGTCCCTCAGTCAGAATGCCTGGGTGGAGATGTAGCCAGCTGCAGAGACGAGCCACAACAAAGGTGGCTCCAGGGCTTCTGTTCCAGAAGGCCACAAAAGGGCACTCTGCAAACTGACCTAGAGTTGACTGGACCTGAGCCAGGAGAACAGGAAGACAGGGGCCACTTCCCCAACCCAGAATGGAGGGCTCTGCCCAGGGCTAAGGACCACATTGGAGATGACTGCAGAGGTCTCTATCGTCAGCCCATGACAGGGAGAGGGGGCTTGACTGAAGGGACTCTGTAGAGGGGGAAGTGAGGTTTTGTGTGGGTGCCTTTCTCTGCAAGCCGACATCACCCTCCCACCAGCTTCCCTGAGCAGTGGGATCTGCCCCCTGGGTTGTCTGTAGGACCAGGCTCTATCCTCTGACACCTGGCTGGACTTAGGAATGACATTTTCTCATCTGTGCAATGGGGGTGAGGAAATGGCAGGACTCACCATGAGTTCCTCCTCTCTATCCTCCCTTGATGTGGGAGTGTCATATATCAATCTGTTGATTTCATTGGTTAAGTTATAATAAACCAACCGCTTGGCCTCAGCTTGGAACATAGATGGGAGGAGTAAACAGAATAGAATTCTGGGCGGAAGAGGAAGTGAGGTCAGACTCTGCTCTGCTCCCGGAGACTCTACAGCTCTGCTCTCTGGAGCAGAGACACCATGATGGACGGAGGCTAGAATCTTCCCGGTAAGCACACCTTGGGGTGCTTACATACATCATTAGAAATGGGCTAGTCCAGGTGCAAGAATTAGCCTGTAAGAGTTCATGGGCCAAGCAGTTCTTAAATGAATACAGTTTGTGTGTTGTTATTTCGGGCATGAGCTAGCCAAGCGGCCGGGGTGTTGGGGACGCAACCCCGCCGTTCATATTTCAACACTCCCTCCCCGCTTTGTCTTGTTCATCCATCCGCACAGAAATGTCCGGAGGCAGGGGCAGTCGGGAGAAAGAAGGCTGGGAGGCCATCAGGAGAGTGGCTCCTCCAAAGTGTTCCACAGTCTCAGAGCTGGACATGGAAACACTTGACCATGGGGAGCAGAAAATAACCCGCTCCTAAAAACTGCCCAGAGTGAAGGAGCCCTGGGCATCAGAATGGCACCAGCCATTGGCCCTGGAAGGGGCAAGTGATCTTGGTGGGTCAATGAGAGCTAGGTCCAGGATCTGGGGTGCACTAGAGGCCTGCTGGCAGCCACCTTTGTACCACGAGGCAGGAATGTTTGTGAACAAAGACCCTGGGTAACCAGGCGGTGGGGCACAGGCCTTTAATCCCAGCACTCAGGAGGCAGAGGCAAGTGGATCTCTGTGAGTTTGAGGGCAGCCTGGTCTACAAGAGCTAGTTCCAGGGCAGGCAACAAAGCAACACAGAGAATCCCTGTCTCAAAACAAAAACAAACAAACAAACAAAAAACTCTGGGTGATCCGCAGAGTTAAAGAGTGAAGGACAGTCCCTGAAGTAGGGAAGCTCACGACTGGCTGTGTGAGGCCACCCACCCCACTCATTTAGGTGGTTTGAGATGGAATATTCCCTTTGGGTTCACAAGCTGGGCTGCATCAGAGTACTCACCAATGAGGTCGAGGAAGGAGAGGCTGATAAAGAGATTGGCCGCCCAGTTGAAGCTGCTGCAGAAGGCGAAGGCTCTCCCTCGAATCTCCACTGGGTAAATCTCACTGAGGACCAGCCAGGTCACTGGGGCGAGAGCAAGAGGGTTTCTGGGCACTCGTGAACTGGACAGGCTAGCTCCTGTCCTTGTTAGCTGAGCCCTGTGTCACATTCTCGATCCCAGATTCTCCCAGCTGCACATCCCCACACCCCTGCAAGAATCCCAAGGGCCACACTCTCAGGTTCCTGGGACACAAGACATTCAGTGCCAACAGAAGAAGGGTCCTAGGCGAACTGGTATGTCTGGTTTTTATCTGGTTCCTCTCAGATAAAGCTCTTCTGATGTAGCCACCCAGGCATAGATCCAAGACTGAAAGAGACCTGAAGTTTAAAATTTGGTAATGGGGGTGGGAAGCTTAGGTTTCAGCCCTGGAGGAGCCCTTTGATATAAACAAGGAACCCCAACGCCTCAGTCACCCCCTGCTAATGCTCATGTATCCCTAGATGGATAAGGCCCACTAAATGGGACAGAAGCCTCTGGATTTACCTCCTACCTGGTCCAAATCCAAAGGAGAAGGCACTCACGTAGACCATCATGCAGATTAGTGCAGACCAACATAGCAGGGTGTGCTTCAAGATGGGATCTGGGGGAGCTGGGGAGGCGGCATTCAGAGCTGGTCCCAGGGACACTGTGGTGACTGGATGGGGCTTGGTTCTCTCAGCGATTGGCAGGATTGGTTGTCTTTGGTCCTCACTGGTGTGCAGCACTGGTGATGGAGATGAACCCTTAAGCAGACCGGAGCTTTGAGGCAGGTCCGTCTGCTGACTGGCGTTGGATATGGCCAGGCAACCGGGGCCCGAGTCCAGAGACACAGCAAAGCTGACCAGGCCTATGCCACTGACAGACAAGGCCATAAGAGCACATCCAGAAAGTAGAAGGGCTCTACGGCCCGCACGGTCCACCAGCCCCGTGGCAGTCAGGGTGGCAGCCACCTTCACAGTACCAAGCCCCACAGAAGCCAGCACAGCTGAGGAGCCTCCATGGAAGCCTACAGAGCGGAAGATGGTGGAAGCGTAATACAGCACATTGGGCTGGCCTGTTAGCTGCTGGAATAGCACCAATCCCAGCCCCACTACGGTCCGGCTCCGCATGCTGTCCCGGGTCTTGAAGAGATCCAGAAAGGCGTATCGTGGCTTCCTCAGGCCTGGTTTGCTGGTCTCCCCTCCCTGGAGGGGGATGAGGTCTTGGTGGACCGCTGTGCCCTGTGCTCCAGCAGGAAGGAAAAGGAGGGCGAGCGACTGCAGGAGGGCAGGTGCAGCCGCCCAGCCAAACATGTGCCTCCAGCCCCAAGGGATGCCAGCCAGGACATAGTTGAGGGCATAAGAGAGCAGAATGCCCACAGTGATGCCCACCTCATAGAGAGACACCAGAACACCCCGCTGCCGCGGTCCCACCAGCTCTGAGACATAGATACAGCAAGCCATGGAAGACAGAGAGATGGCAAAGCCGACGGACAAGCGGCCCAGGAGTAGCCAGGAGAGGGAGCCGGCCAGACCCAGAATCAGGCTGCCAGCCAGCAGCACCACGTTGCTCCCCAGGATGGTCCGTTTCCGGCCATAGCAGTCAATGAGGAAGCCTCCGAACAGGGAAGCGAGGAGAGCACCCAAGAGCAGACTGCCCACCAGGAGCTCCTGTTCCAGGCAACTCAACCCGAAGTCCAGCTGCAGTGGTAGCAGGGCACCCGATATGACAGCCAGTTCATAGCCAAAGGTCAGGCCACCCAGCAGAGACACAGAGGCACAGAGCAGGAGGACAGGTGGGCGATGGCCTAGAAAACAAATGTGACAGGGTAGGGCTCAGACTGACTCTCACCAGAGGGTCTGTGTGTCCCACCCTCCCTTCTGTCTATCAACCTCCATCTACGCAGCTGTCTACTGTCCAACCACCTGTCTTCCCTCCCTCCCTCCGTCTCCCTCTGTCTCTCCCTCCCTCCCTCCTCCTTCTATCCTTCTTTCCTCCCTCCTTCCCTTCCTCCCTTCCTTCCATTGACACATCCATTTATCTTTCCATCCCTCTAATCATCCAGGCAGACATCTATTTACTCTGCCTGTCTCTGAGGCCACACCCTCCCTCTCTCATCTATCTATCTATCTATCTATCTATCTATCTATCTATCTATCTATCTATCTATCTATCTATCTATCATCTATCTCCAGTCAGCCAATTACTTCCCTTCCCTTCCTCTCCTTCCTTTTTTTTCCCATCAGCTCATATCTGTCTATAACTTATACCCATCCATTTGTCTATCTATCCACCCACCCACCCACTCACCCATCCATCCATCCATCCACCCAGACAGTTGTCTGTCCTCCCTCCCTCCCTCCCTCCGGACCAGACTGTTGTCAAAGCTGTGCTTGGCGTTCACAGCAGCACTCTACCATCATCAGCATCATCCAAGCAGAACAGAGAGGTTACAAAACCATGTTTTTAAGGCCACAGTAAGGGGTGGAGCTAAGGTGGGGTGGGAGAGCTTTAGAGCTCTGGGCTGATCTGCAAGGGTGGGAGAGGCTGACAATGGCCAGCTCATGAGGGTCACTAGGACATGAAGACTCTCAGTCTTAGGGGACAGGCCTTACACAGGGAGTGAGGTAATTGTTGGTCTAATTTTTAAAGAATTGATTTCAATGCTTTATGGAGTTGCTGAGTGAAGTGGATGGAGTTGTCTCAACGTCTAGTTACTCCTTTTTTTTTTTTTTTTTTTTTTAAAGACAGGGTTTCTCTGTGTAACAGCTGCCCTGGAACTCACTCTGTAGACCAGGCTGGCCTCAAACTCACAGAGATCCACCTGCCTCTGCCTTCCGAGTAGTGGGATTAAAGGTGTATGCATCACTGCCCAGATACTCTTTTCTTTTTAAGTTGGGGGAATTAAAGGGGGATACAAAGACGCTTTAATATACATAGTAATGAGGACAAGACAATATGTTAGTCAGAAGAGAAAATTCTATTGTATAGCTCACCAACTGTGTGACACTAGACCAGTCTCTTCCCCTCTCTGAGGACTCTCAAATTGATCAGGCTGTCCCCAGACTTCTGGGCTTTATGAAATAAATTACATCTTCAAGTAAGGAAACCAGGAAAAATTGCAAGAAAACAGCTCCAAGGAACATGCGAATTAATGAATTTAAAGGAGATGTTAATGAAGTAGTGAGGGATGGGAGAGTCCAGGATTGTTGGCCAGTAAGCCTGGAGAGTTTGCACAGGGTGAGAAAGAAAATGAGGAGACAGAAACACAAACATCAGGGATATAAAGGGACCGTGAGCAGAGACACTGGAGGAAAACAGAGACCAGTGGCCCAGTGTTTGTCAGCCATGATCTCCCCAGTGCAGGATTCCCCTCCATATGCTGTGACTATCATTGGTTAATAAAGGAACTACTTTGGGCCTATAGCAAGCTATATGGGAAACAGAGCTAGGCATGGTGAACTAAACTGAATGCTGGGAGAAAGGAAGTGGAGTCAGAGAGAAGCCATGTAGCTGCCCCACCAGAGACAGACGCTGGAACTTTAGCTGGTAAGTCACAGCCTCGTGGCAATACACAGATGAATAGAAATGGGTTAAATTGATCTGTAAGAGTTAGTCAATAAGAAGCCAGAGCTAACGGGCCAAGCAGTGATTTAAATAGTATGGTTTCTGTGTGATTATTTTGGTTCTGGGTGGCCGGGATGAACAAGCAGCCCCCTCCAACACTCCCCTACCTCAGCTTGTCAGCTATGATCTCCCCAACCCTCAGCTCACATCCTCAATGTCAATAGGTTCCTACCTTTAGATGGGCAGGAACACCCCACCTTCAGAACCCTGAGCTTCCAGACCACTTGACCTTAACCAGTTAGAACTGGATGTCTTCCAGTTCAGCCTCAGAGTCAAGCTGCTTTTTCTTGCCAAGCATGTTTTTCACAAATGGATTAAGTTTGGGGCTGCTATTTTGATGTCCCCCCTTCTATTATGACTAATAATAATCTTACTAACTCATGTGTTTGGGAACTGCCACATTGGCACTGAAGCTGTACAGGTCATTCTTAGGTTGAATTCAAATCCATACATTTAAACATAGATATTTCTGGAAGCATCTAGAAGCAGCCAGCTGCATCTGTCACTCCCGCCTCCACACACTGGTGATGTGATAGCCAGATTTCCTGAGTGCAGTCTCTGGTCCTGGCACAGCTTTGATCACCAAGCTTAATAACTCATTTGTGTCTCACCACAGCTTTATGAGGTGTGTTTTGGAATTACCTATGAGGGAATTAACTCATGACCAGAAAAAGGCAAAGCCGGTGGTCGGCACTCCTGGTTAACAAAAGCTGTGTGGTAGGACTTTGTTCTCTCACTCCTGCCTCTTCCCAGCTGACAGACAATTTTTATGCAGAGGCAAACGTTCATGAGGAAAAAGTCATCTCATTTTCCACCCTCTCCCTTATCCCTACCCCCAACATCCTGCCACTCATCTTCCCTGTTCCTGACGAGGGAAGCATCTAATAAAGATCACCGCCTGGCCCCACTGCCCTCCCTCCCTTGGTTCTGAGGTTCTGTCAAGCTACGTGAGGTGACTGTCATGGCTTATACATGAATTGGCCCCACAAAAATCTCATGTTGTTGGGGGGACTTGAGACCAGCTGACAGTGTTATTTGGGAAGTTTCTGGAAACATTAGGATGTGGGACCTTTTTGGAGGAAGTAAGTCCCTGCCTCCCTCTCTTCTCTACACTCTGCTTCCATTCCACCACAAAGGGAAAAGGCCCTTCCCGCCCGCCATGCTTCCACGACCATGCCATTATCCCCTTCCGCCATGCGCTTCCACCACAACATTATCTTGCCTTTAAGCAGTGGACCAAATATTAAGACTATGGCACGAGTGGGGACCATGGCAGGTCCCCTGGTGAGTGATGACCACGGGCGGGAGAGACAGATACACCATGCAGGCAGAGTTTGAGTGCAGAGTGTATTGAGAGAAGGGTATAATGGAGGGGGGGGAGAGAGAGAGAGAGAGAGAGAGAGAGAGAGAGAGAGAGAGAGAGAGAGAGAGAGAGAGAGTTTTTTGGAAGTGATTTTTAAACAATATCAAGCTGGTTGTTATGGGAATTTCAAGGCAGTGTAGCATTCAGGCTATGACATAGTGGTTGCTAGCTGCTTTTTGCCAGGTTCACCATGAGGAGTTGGGAGCGAGAGCTGAGCAGCCCAGCCTGAGAAGCCTGTGTAAAGCTGGAGCTGAGGAAGGCAAGGTCTCTGAAGAGATTCACACCATTAAAAATAAGCCACGCACACTGTACTGGGACAATAGGTAGGAGACTTTGTGGGCATCTCAGAAATCCACCAAGTCCCAGCCAGGGAATCAACGAAGCCAGAACTTAATTAAACGGCTCTCCTTGGGGTACCGAGAGCCCTTGGGGGTACCGTGCTGGCCCAGACCCATCTAGGAAGCCGTTTCCTCAGGGTTTGTATCACCACAATCAGCTGGCCGGGGACTGTGAGGCCACTGCAGTGGATCCCAGAGGACCCTGCTGCCCCTTGAGCTGATGGCAGAACATTGGTGTGGAAACCCCAGGAAGTTAGAGGTACCCAAACTGTGAACCATACACCAAGGAAAACCACAAGGGAGCCTGCTCAGACAGAGGCGTGTGGCCGTTGATGGAGACAAGGCTGCTCAAGCCCGTGGAAGCTCCCATGGTGACACCATGAGTCCCAGATGCCAGACCTGGATCTCCAGGAACTACTAGTTACCTTCCTGGGTTTGAGTCTTGCTCTGGCCCAGTTTTTCCTTGTGAATCTCCTGCTCCTCCCTACTAGAATGAGGATGTTTATTCTCTGGCATGGCCGTCAGAGAATGGACCTTTCTGAACCTCATTATCTGCAAATGAGACACTAGTTATATCAAACCAGGGTCAGCTCCTATGACTCTCCACTGGACAGCCTCGGTAGGGTTTTAACAGACAGTTCAAGGTACCCGTAACTTAAAATCTCCAGCTTCCCCTGTCATTTGGAATAACACCCAAACTTCTCCTCACAGTCCTCGGAGCCCTGCACAGTCTGTGCCTCCTCCCCTTATCCCCTGAGCTCCCTGACTTGGACCCCACTGTCCTGCCACCTGGAAGCTCTTCCTCCAGATCTCAGCAAAACCCATATCTGGATAAAGTTTTGGGTCTGCCTTGGCTCCCTCTGCTACCAAAGGAACACACCACCGGGCCTCTGTAGCTCTGTATGTCACACAGCATCTCATTCACTACCCCCAATTTTTCACCTCCAAGATTGAGAGCAGTTTCCCTTGTTTACTGGGTGTCCCAGTCTGTGTGTGTGTGTGTGTGTGCGCGTGTGCGTGTGGCCTGAACTATATGCCCATTGAAGAACGAGGGACTGACTATGGCTTTGAGTTTTTGAACTCAGAAAAGTTAACAGAAATCTTGGGCTCCTGCCGTGGCAAAGACATGAACCCTCTCCTCTCGCTGGAGTTGAACCCAGCACAGGAGTTCTGGCTAATCCTTGCCTGTCAATGTCCTGACCTAGGGCAGTACCCACCACTTGGGTGCTTAGCAACCTGCTGGCTGGCTTGGCTCCTGGGCGTATGGCCCAGTCTGCAGAGCTGTAGTCTCCCCAGAGTTGTCTGCAGAGCCCCCGGGGAACCTCAGCACCCCAAAGAGACCCTGAATGCAAAACCATCCCAAGTCCTGTCTGCAGAATCATCTCATTGGAACTCTTGGGGGAATCCCTGAGGCCAGGCCACTCCCCGGGAAGGCGGATTGACATGGGGAGGGGCGCCTCTCCTACACTGGGTCGGGGAAGTGACGGGGGGGGGGGTGCGGGTGGTTGAAGGCCCAGGCCTGCAGTTCTCCCAGCCCGGAGCTTTTAGGCTCCTTGGCGACTTACCCATAGCTAGCGAGCAGCGCAGGCTGCCCGCACGTCCCGGTCTAATGCCTGCTATAGCAGTGGCGACGAACTTTCCCTGGCCTGAGCCCTCCCACCGCCGCCACGTTGGCCAGCCTGAGTCTGGGGGGCGGGACAGAGGGTAGTCTGGGACCGCCCCGCGACCGCCAATTCCGTGGCTGCCCAACGAGGGAACTTACTTCAAGTTTCCCTGGGAGGGATTGTCACTCCACAAATAGTTTCCACAGTCACTGTGGCCCACCCTTCCCTGGCCTTCCCAGTGTCCACATACACACGCACACGCACACATACACCCTGTGTCAGGCCTCTCCCAAAACACACACACCACACCCCCTGTGTACACACACACACACACACACACACACACACACACACACACACACAGAGCACCTCTGAAATCCCAGGCATGTAGCCCCGTTCACTTTTCATGGAGGTCTGGGCACCAGCAAGCCGCAGGAGCACTAGCCTAGACTTGGGGTGGCCCAGGGGACAAGGCAGACTCGCTCCTTGTTCCTTAGGAGCTTTCTTTCCAACGGCAGAAGAAAATGAGTTGAAGTCAGAAGGGCCGGCTGCATCAGGAAGGGCGGCACAACACTAAACTGGGCGCTGGGCCAGGCAGTTGGGGACAGCTGGGTCGGTCTAAGGAGGAGAAACTTCAGCTGGGGCCTGATGGACCAGGCCCAGGGGACAGCAAAGGAGCCAGTGGAGTACAAAGGAACATCACAAGTGAAGGCTGGGGCTCTGGAACCTACGAGTTCAGAGAGGTCAAGTGGAGAGGAGTCCATGGGCCAGGGAAAGACAACCCCAGACAGTGGGGCAGGGCCATGAATATGGGGACAGTGCTTTGCCAGGAAAGTGCTCTACCCTTTAGTACATCCCAGTCCGGGAAGGAGGAGTTCTATTCCAATTGATGGGTACAGGAGCAAGGCTGAGAGCTGGACAGCTGGCAGGAGAGATGAGGCTCTTTGGGCTCAGGCAGCAGTTGGGATGGAGACAAGCGAGCGAACCAGAGGAGATCTGGTAAGGACTTACACACTGGAAGGGGAGTGCCGTGAGGCTGGGAAGGGAGAACAAGGGTTGTTTGTCGCTGTATGGAGTCAGGGGGTGGCTGACCCTGCACCTAGGCTGGGGACAATGTCACTAATTCTCACTCCAAGACCACATGCGGGCTCAGCACACAAGTGAGCACAGCCTTTGGCAGCCTCCCGTGCTCACACATAGGCTTCCACGCTCATGTGTTCACACTAGCTCAGCCTTCCTAGTAGACATATGTACTTCCTCCAAGTAGGCCCAGTGTCATGGACACAGACACATATCTTGCAAAGAGAGGGTGTCGACAAAACCTTCTGGGGCAGGGCCCTTTACAGTCTGAGAGGAATGGCGGGGAGGGCAGCTTGAAAACATGGTCCCAAGTTCTTCACGTTCTCCCTGGTGTATGGATACCAGGAGATTGCCCGGAGTAGCAAGCTATGAGACTACTGGGCTGAGGCTGGGACGCCGGGATGCTAAGCCTCCAGGTGGGTCTGACTAACTGGGCACAGTGGCACACACTCTCTGGGAAGCTGAATTAAGAGGACTGGGAGTTTGAGGGCAACTCAGGCCGTGTAGGGAGAGTCTCTCACACAGCTAACAAAGACCTGCTGTCAGCCATGCTGTGAGAAAGCCCACACTAACAAAAGTGGCCTGAAGATGACCTCAATATACAGCCATAGCTTCTGCTCATCTCGAAGTCAGCCTCTGTGAGATGCCCCCAGCCTCCAGGAGTCCTGACCAGGCCATGTCTTAGATACCATGAAGCAGTGACAGACTGGATCCAAGGGCCCCAGATCCCATGCTCAAGTATAAGAAATGGTTAGTTAGCTGGGTGGTGGTGGCACATGTCTTTAATCCCAGCACTCTGGAGACAGAGGCAGGCAGATCTCTGAGTTGACAGAATTAGTTCCAGGACAGCTAAGGCTATACAGAGAAACCCTGTCTTGAAAAATCGAAAGAAAGGAAGAAATGGTTGGTTAAGCTGCAAAGTTTTAGATCAAATTGTACAGCAATAATAACTGGACTGAAAACTGAATCCATCGAGTGAAATTACTTTTGAAAATTACTTAACATTGTTGGTGTTTTGTCTCCCTGTTAACCCCCCACAACCTAAGGAGGTAGGAACTACTCCAATCGATTCCCATTTTGGAGACAAGAAAATTGAGGCCAAGGGAGATGGCGCACTTGCTTGAGTAAGCCTAGGTACTTTGGCACTGCTCTGGCCAAATCAATCAACAGAATTGACCCATGAGAGGGCAGGTTAGTTTGGCTCATGGTTTAGGGGGGTGCAGTTCATCATAGCTGGAAAGGTATGGTGGAGGTCATGCTGGTAGAAACCCATGTCAGAGACACCTCCAATCATGACAGACAGGAAGCAGAGAGCTCTGGACAGAATGAGTGGTGGAAATGACTTCAAAGGTTCCTAGCAAACCACTTCCACCAGCAGGCCTCGCCTCAAGTCACCACAGCCCTCAAAATGGCCGGCAAGTTGGACATTCAGATGTGAGCTTGTGGGGTGTGTGTGTGTGTGTGGTGGGGGTATTTGGGATTCCAACCACAAGGAGTTTCTGGGAAACGGAGCTCCTGATGCGGCCCTTCCAACCGTCCTACCATACTACCGTTCTGCACAAACTTCCTCTTGGCCAGTCCCATATGGCAGCTCTTCCTTCCTCTGTGGAGCTGTCACCGGCCAGTTCAGTAAGAGTTGTTCTACTCCTGAGAGACGGTCCACAGAAGTCGTGTGACTGGAATGGCCTAGATGTTTTTGGTCTTTGCGGCTCATGCTTGCTGTAGAGATGTGTGCCTCCCTGACACACAGAAAACGGAGGCCTCCTTCTTCATTTGACCCTCTCAAGGAGGAAGCTCCTTTCAAATACACCCAAATAGTCCCTACCCCTTGGCATTCGTGTCCCAGAGCCATCCACTCCTTTGGCTTCCCTGCCAGTAGTCAAGTCCTAGGTTTCTAAAAAACAGAAGATGCCAAACTGCCATTTACAATCTGATTATAAAAGTTGGCAGTGTCAGCCTTACTCTGGGTCACTTAGCCATTGTTCTGACAAAGCCACTTGCCACAGTGTGAGATGCCCTGTGGAAGCCTCCCCACTGAGGGCAAGGCTCTCCTGAGTCACAGTGCCGATGCCTCCAGGCCCTAGCTGGTGGGGAACTGAGGGCCTTAGATCAGCTGCTTGTGAAGAACTGAACTTCAGCCAAGATCACAGTGTGCTCAGGCCTCTTCCCCCAACCCTGGCTGACTAGCAAGTCCTCCTTGATCTCAACTTTTGACAGGTGTATACACCATAAGGAGATTAATTTTGCTTTAAATCATTAGGTTTGTAGCCATTTGTTCCAAAACGATAAATAGCTGGTACATATTCCCTCAGTATTCATTACCTTGATCGAGAAAAGGAGAGCCTCACTTAAAAGGAGGAATTATGGTCCAGATTGTGTACACACACACACACACACACACACACACACACACACACACAGGAGATTGGGCCTATTTGCCTTCCTAAGACTCCTTGACCTTGAACACACTACAGATCTGATGATTTATTGTGTCTCCCTACTAGAATGAAACCTTGGGAACAAGAACTTCTAAAAACTCTCTTTTAGGGATTGGGGATTTTGTCTACCAAACTCAAGGCCCTGGGCTCAGTCTTCAGCTCCTAAAAAATGAACAAACAAAACTCTCTTCTATTTTCTTCTTTACTCCAGCATATGGTTCAGAATAAAAGTCCAGGACTCACTATGCCCTGGTCATGGCCAACGCTCAGTGACAACTGATAAGGGCTGTGGCTTTGAAAAGTTTCTGTGCCCCGTAAGCCTCCCTGCTGATGCAACGATCCAAATCAGACCAAATCAAACCAATGCTCCCCAGAGAGGAGACAGGAAAGGAAGACTGGAAAACCAAGCATCTGTTTTCTGGGGGCCAGGTTTCTGTGGGAGTGGTCTTGAACATCTCTGGGGAGGGGTCATCATTTGGTAGATTTTCTGAGATGGAGCAGGGTTTGGAGAGAGATGGAAGAGGAGGTTTGGGATGGAGCTTCCACCAGAACATCCCAGACTCTTTGGGTATATGGATGCCAGAGACTGGGGTGAAGCCTTAACCCAAACATCCCAGACTCTTTGGGTATATGGATGCCAGGGACTGGGATGAAGCTTCCACCTGAACGGCCTTCCTTGTACTCACCTAAGTAGCCAGCTTAGGAACCGTCCTGGAGTCAGCCCATAGCAAGAACACAGATAAAGTGAGGCATGCAGAGGGACTGTGTTCCCTTGGGCTCTGAGGCAGGGACAAGGCACCATTAAACATCCTTAAACACTGTGCAAAGCTGTAGAGACTATTAATTTTGATATGGCACTTCTTTAAGTTATTATTATAAGCACTCTCTCATGCTTTTTTTTTCTGTAAATAAGTAAAAGTGTTCAGAGCAGAGCCATTCAGGTCTGTGAGTGGCAGCGACTGACCCTTCCCTCATATCTTAAAGCCTGGCAGGGGAGCCATCAACGGAGCAATCACTTCTCTGGCAAGTGACTGGATGGCCCTGAAGGCAGTGTGACTGTTTTGAAAGCCTCGTGATCACTCTGAGGAGAGAGCAACCTTGAAGATTACCGTGGCTGAAGCCAGGACTCCTGTCCCAGGAGGCATTGCTCCAGTCATCCTGCAAGGACTGAGGCAGGCTGAACCTAGATAACCTTATTCTCCCTCAGAGAGGGATGAGGAGTCCTTCCTCACTAATTCAGAATTCCAGAGGTGGTGGGTGTTAGGATCCAGGCACACCTTGGCCCTGCCCCTTGGGAGTCTGGCACAGTGTATCATACCCTGCGCCACGCCTCTGTGCATGGCAGACAGCACCCTGTCCCTTTAAGAGACAATCCCTGCCTACTCCTGCTCTTTTCCTTTCTGCCATTTCTCTGAGGAGGCAGCTTTCTATCTCCCTCTGTCTCTCTTCTTTTTCTTCTCCTCTCTCTCTACAACTCTGTCTCTTTCTCTCAGTCTTTTTCTCTCCCATTCTCTCTTCCCTTCTCCATTCCCTTTATCTCACTACACTTCACAGCTCTGTCTTCATGGTGTATTCATCTCCTGTCCATGGTCTTCACTGGCCATGGGACCCCCAGGGTTCCAACTCGTGCTGTAATCATAACATTGGTGCTGTGACCCAGATGTGGTGGTACATACCAGTAGGATTTGCTGAAAGACGTAGGGGCAGGAAGATTCCAAGTTCGAGGCCAGCCTGGAAACTTAACAGCGGGGAAGAGGCAAGAGAGATGGCAAAGGCCAATGAAAATACAGAGAAGGTATGAAAGCTAAGTCAAGGAACTATGGTCTTGTCTGTGGAAGAGTTCCTGGGAGCTAGCTACCAAGTTCTAAGGACAAAGGGGCTCAGCATCCAAAGTTCCAAACTAACGCTACTCCCTGTAAGAGCAAGGGGTTGACACCTGAGGCTCCAGCAGCCACAGCTACTATGGGGATCTGTGTGCCCTGACACCTGATGTCATAAAATAAATGTGCTTTCCTGGGGAGCAATCCTGCCAAACACTTAGAGATTAGTAAAGGAGAAAGCCTTTAATAACAGTACTAAGGAGAAACCCTTTAATAACAGCACTGGACTGATTCCTGATCCGGCTAGCACACAAAAGGAAGCCAGCCCCGAAGAGAAAAAGGATACATTCCACGTACACTGTCATCTTTAAATCTCTTTCAAGTCCTGGCCTCAAGCTACACTTCTAACAGTTTAAACAAGATGCCAGAGATATTTCATAAGCGCATCAGTGTTAACCATTCAAATATGTTCCCCATAAGAGAACGTGGACTTGATAGCAGATGAGGGATTAGTGGAGGCTGTCATGGTATGAGAGGTGAGGTCCCTGTGAGCTCTTAGAGGAATGCTCTCTGCTATGAGAATGGACCTAATGGAGTTGTAAATCAGGCTTGTCTCTTTTGCTATGGGAATGGGCTGAACTGCAACAACCTTGGTGAACAACCCCCCCCTTTTTTTCAAGGCAGAGTTTCTCTGTAGAGCCCTGGCTGTCCTGGAACTCACTCTATAGACCAGGCTGGCCTCAAACTCAGGGATTTGCCTGCTTCTGCCTTCCAAGTGCAGCCTTAACAGAAATGCTTCTCAGTGAACGTAAATTTCTATTATGGCACAAAACTGTTTCTAGCAAGCCCAATGATACATGATTTTTCTTCCAATCACACTGAAAGCATGCTTCCTTAGCTAAGTCTACCTTGTGTAACCTAATTATACTGGCTAAATTTCTGTACCCTTGACACAGGCTAGAGTCATCTACGAGGAGGAACCTCAATTGAGAAATGCTTCCATAAGACTAGGCTGTAGGCAAGCCTGTAGGGTATTTTCTTAATTAGTGATTGATTTGGGAGATCTCAGTCCTCTGTGGGTGGTGTTATCCCTGGGCTGGTGGTCCTGGGTTCTATAAGAAAGCAGACTGAGCAAGCCATGTAGAGCAAGTCAGTAAGCAGCACCCTTCCATGGCCTCTGCATCAGCTCCTGCCTCCAGGATCCTGTCCTGTTTGAGTTCCTGTCCTGACTTCCTTCAGAGATGAACAATGTACAATGAGGAAGTATGATCGTGATCCAAATAAACCCTTTCTCCCCAACACTGCTTTTGGTCATGGTGTTTCATCACAGCAATAGCAACCCTAAGACACTAATATTTCCTAAGCAAGAGTATCCATGATTCCTTTGTAGTATCAATTTTGTTCCAATTTCTCTTGTGTCACTGATGCAAGGGACCTGTGACACTAGTTGACCCTGACTGCTGCTAACTGCTGCTGCGAAGAACCAAGAATTACACAAGCTGTGAATTGCTGGGCCATGGCAATCCAAAGCCAGACCAATCAGTCTCTAAGTTGGGCATCTGGATCCGTAAGTCTCTGGCACTAGAGCCTGGACCATGAGCCCCTAGTTATCAGGAGTTGCAAGCCTCTAAATCAGTCAGCCCCACCCATAAACCTTTGGCACACAAGGGTCCACGTCTGCCAGCACCAAAAGAGCCACTCCTCACTTCTTTGTGAGTTCTGGTAGAGTCAAAGGACCCAACCCACTGATAGGCTGGTACAGGCCCTGCAAATTCAAATCAAACAGCATCTGCGCAGGTCTACACAGTGTTATAAACGAGGGAGCAAGCTGGCACTGTGGAGTGCTGAGGTCTCTAGCAAACTGAAGGCCACAGGTTCACACAGGCAGCAGCAAGCCACAGAGAGCTGTCTGTGTTGTCCACTTGGCAGCTGGTGATGACAATGGCTGCTGGTGCTGGGTCTCCAAAGGCAGGCTGGGGTGGCCCCTGGTGGTGCTGGGTCTCCAAAGGCAGGCTAGGGTGGCACCTGGTGGGGCTGAGTCTCCAAAGGCAGGCTTGGGTGGCCCCTGGTTCTGGAATGTGGGTGGTTCCTAACATTCCTCCCTTTTGTTTATTATAAAATGTGAAGAAATGTGTAAGGATAGCTGGTGAGGCAGAAATGGAGGTGCCTTGTTTTTTAGACTGCCTCCTGTTGTCTGGGGGCATTGACAATTTGGGAGACCCAAGAAAGCTGGGATGCTGACCACTGCTGCCTAAGGGGCCAACTTCCAAGCATCAGGAGGCTTGAAAAGAATCCACAATCGGTGTGGAATCCTTCTCTATTTGAGGGGATTAGAGAAAAAGACACTCACACACTCTCTTGATGGTTTCCTTCAGACCTCTTTTGTGCTCTCTATTTTTATTTTCCTGGTGATTTCCTTTCCTCGGTCTAAATGTTTTTCTTCTAACACTACCTTTATTTTTGATGTTTCCCGTCTACTTCTCTCATTCCTGATGTTTTCCTTCTAACTATCTCATTTTTGATGTTTTCCTTCTTGCCCATTTTAACTCTCTCTCTCTTCTTTTCCTTACAGCTTATATATCCCAGCAAAATCTCTCAAGTAATATAAGAATCACAATGTGGTTGCATTCTCTTTTTCAAGTGAACGATTACAATGAATACAAAACAAACAGTAGAAGCTGCATGTTTTCCATGTCCCTTACATGAGTAAACATTTTATGTATTACAGGTGAAAAACAAATTATCCCAAGAAAGCCACATACGTTCATACACAAGCAACTTGTTATAGATTAACCGTGTGGGCAAACAAGATATTCTTCTCAGTCAGCTCTTGTAGCACAAATTCTAGGCCTTTTACTGGCAGGCTGTATTTTGCAATTACAAAGAAAAGGCCAATTATTTCATTATTTATTGTGAAAGGCAATCTTATAAGGAGTCTTAAAAGAACCACACACCTAAACTTTTATATGTGGAAAATAGTCAGTCAGCTTTATTTTAAATCTTTAGGGCATATACCCACACATCAATAGTTTTTTTATATCAGGCGATTGAGGGCAGAAATGAGTGTAAGGAATTAATCATCACCTTTAGTTGTCCACCAATCCTAGAAAGAAAGGCTCGCCAACTCATGATAATTGGGCTGCTTTGTTCCTGTTCCCTGACCTTAACAAGTTCCACATTCAACTATGTGCCTTCCTAAAACTTTAGATTGTCTTCTTGGGTTTTTTTTTTTTTTTTTTTTCCTCAGAGCTATTTGGCAAAAATATCTTGTCTAACTTTGTTATTTTTAAAGATTTGTTTCAGCTGTGCTGCACTCTAAAACCTGTGAACACATCTCCCAACATTAAGGTTAAAAAAATTTAAGTTAGCTGGGCAACTGGTACTCAATTGTTTTTCTTAATCATTAATCTAAGCCACAGTCTACACAGCTCCTCAATAGAATGAGTTCTAGCTGTGTGACACTTCCTTGTTTGTATTTTTAATCACCAAAACTCTATTTAAATTAACATTATTATTATTACATAAAATCATTGTTTCAGTTAGGCTGCACAGTTTAGGAAGGAATTATCTTCATAATAACCCACAGGTAAAAATACTCAGTAGGACAGGATGTTTCCATGAGATAACACACTGCATCGCAAGCAGTGGGGATTGCCGCACACTCATTTACATCATGCCAGAAACCAGAGAAAGATAGCAGCAGAAAACATGGGAAGGAACAGCAGAGGCAAAAGGCATTCCGGGGTCTGTGGTCTCACGGCTTTACCTGTCCAAAATTGACCCATCAGAGGGTTTGCTCCTGGTGGGTCACACCTTGAACTTCAATTGCTACCTGCTGCTCCTCTGACATGGCCACGGCATTGGCCAAGTTCTGGAAGAATAGGCTGTTTCACCCACTGTCCAGGCTCTGTAGAACCATCTAGGGCTAGGGAAGTACAAGCAGAATCTGTGAGGCTAGACCACCTGGGGCTAGCCACTTTGAAACTATCGGGGACATAGATTTTGAGGGAACACGCGGAACTGGAGGGTTGCTGGAATAATAACCCACCTTAGGGTTAGGGGTTAGGGTTAGAGGTTAGGGTTTATGGTTATTGGTTAGGGTTGGGGTTAGGATTTAAGGGTTAGGGTTAGGGTTAGGGTTAGTGGTTATGGTTATGGTTAGGGCTATAGTATGGACAAAAGGTAAAGTTAATGATTTCAGGGGAACATTTTTTTCTTAGGTGTATATTTAAAATTTTAGACCATGGTCCTGGTAGTTGGGGAATGTGAGTACTAAGACCAAGCAACCCGAAGAGATCCCACCCTCAGGATAAGCGGAATAGGCAGGTGAGGAAATGGGCTATTGATTGACTACTTACCTGGAGTTCATTTGACCCATGAGAGTTGGATTCAAGTTGATTTCTTGAAGCTTACAAGAATTTTTTAAGTTTACAAAAAGAGGCAAACGTTTCAGGAATGTTAGTATCAGCACTGTTTGTAATCTGTCCTGAAACCCACACTGTAGGAAAGGCAGTAGACTCACACTTTTGAGTCATAGTAGAAGTTTATGAACCCAAAATGGTTTGGGTCAAAATCATAAACATACATACTTTCCTCTATCCAGAAAACTGGTGTATACAGGTTATACAGATGTTTTTAGTATCGTGAGAAGCACTTCTAAGTCTACAGTTAGAAGACAACAAAAGGAAATTTAAAATCTTAAGCTTGTGACTACGGTAGTAAAAGTCATTGCTTACTAGAGCTAGATAAATAGCTTATCAGAACTCCACTGGTTAATGCTAAAACTCTGAACTTTTAGAGTCTTAGTCTAACAATAGCATAGAGAGGCAAAGAAGTCTGAAATTTTAATTTTTACATATATCTTAAATCATATTCTTTTGGAGGGGTTGGGTTTTAGTGTGTGTTTTTTGTTTTTTTTTTTTTTTTTTTTGAGACAGCTTCTCTGTGTAGCTGTGACTATCCTGGAACTCACTCTGTAGACCAGACTGGTCTTGAATTCACAGAGATTGTCTTTGCCTCCCTAAGTACTGGGATTAAAAGTATGTGCCACCACCACTCAGCTTAAATAACATTCTCACAACTTTATAAATTTATAAAACATTTTTTAGACCCTCAGAAGTTAAGCTTTCTTATCCTCAAATCTTACATAACCTTTACTCTTTCTTTTCTTCTCTCTCTCTCTCTCTCTCTCTCTCTCTCTCTCTTTCTTTGATTTTTTGAGGCAGGGTTTCTCTGTGTAATAGTCCCGGCTGTCCTGGAACTTATTTTGTAGACCAGGCTGACCTCAAACTCACAGAGACCCACCTTCCTCTGCCTCCCAATTGCTGGGATTAAAGGTGTGCGCCCCCACCGCCCGGCTACATTTTCTTTCTGCCAGCCATTTACCATGAGACACAGGTGGTTGATTACTGAGAGCAGTTGTTGTAAATCGAGTTCCTTTAAAGAAATGAATACTATTAAATTGCACTGAAATCTGTTTTGTGAATTTATATCTTTTTAAAGTTTGGTAACAAGGTAAACTGGATATAGACCTTGCAGTAGCTCGAGGATAGTGATGCCTGAGGCCTGGTTCTTACACATGAAGAGAACTGAGAAGGCAGCTGAAGCCTTGGTTGCTGCTGTTAAACAGATAAAGTTATCACTAGCCTAGTATCAGTGCCATCAGAGATCTAAGAAGGATGAATTTTACCAGAGCAAACAGGAAATAGAGACCAAGCAGGTCCTGAATCTATTAAAAATGGCAGAGACTTACCTGCTACCTGGACAATCATCCTAGGTTCCTCTGTGATCACTAGGGGCAGAAGTCCCAGGCAGCATCAGGCCCAGAAGATGTGATGGACTTTCCTGTGGAGGAGGAATCTGGGGGACTGGCTTACCTTGTCTAGGCAAAGTGGGGCAATCAACTCCCCCAGGGTTTTGCTTGTCCAGTTTGGACAGGGTCCTGGTGGAGGTGAAGGGCAGTTTGTCACCCAGTGGCCAGCTTTGTCACGTTTATAGCGAGCTCCAGATGAGTTCTTCTGTACCCTCAGCTTCTTTGGAGGCTCTTTGGGCTGCTGCCAGGGCCTGGGGCTTCTCTCTATCACAGGAAGCTTTTTCATTAAAAATTTTAAAGTCTCTATTCAGCAGATCTCTGGAGAGTTTGAGGACCATCTATCTATTAAGTATTAGCTAAACTAAACAAACTGCTTGTTTCTAGTTACTTGGCTTAACTTTGAAAACACATACAGGAGGCAAAATAAAGTTTGTTTCTATAATTAGATCAGTTCTCAGCACGACTACAAGTATAGTTCTGAAGATACTAACAAATCTGATCATCTACAAGGTGACTGATCATTAACTTGCACGTTTTAGTTTTTCTTGACAATTTATAACTTAGTAGTTTTTATAAGATTAGGATTTTTGCAGTTACTTCTGTTAAATTTGAGCCTTAATAGTTACAATCTTTGAACTGAAGTTCTTTTGGTATCAAAACAAAACCTTTAATCATACCATAAACCTGAGTAGACCTTAGGAATTTATAAATCTTATTTATAAAATAGACCTTATTGAATAAATTTTTTAGGAGCCTAGTGTTGATCAGTTAGCAAAGACATAAGTAGTTAGGTGTAAATCTCAAAGTCAGCTATTGTTACTCTGAGTAAACCTTTATAACTTTACATTTTTATTCTAAACCAGAGTTGAATCATATATATATTATATTGTATGCAAGTTCAAACATATTTCCTTTTTCTTTTTTTTTTTGTTTTTCAATCAGGGTTTCTCTGTGTAGCCCTGTAGACCTCAAACTCGCAAAGATCTGCCTGTCTCTGCCTCCCGAGCGCTGGGATTAAAGGCATGCATCACCACTGCCTGGCTATTTCCTTTAAGCTTGTTTGTTACTTGTTACCATCCTAGTCATGAGTAATGAAAATATCCCCACCCTGAATGGCACTGTACCCAAAGGGAAGCCTCTGCTCCCCGCCCCTCCAAGTATACCCTGGTCAGAGCATAGTGCCTGCCATGTTCTGTCCCTGCTCTGCTGCTGGAGCCGACCGGGGGCACTTTCTAAGTCATCCTACGATGAGTGACCCTCAGCCATGGCTGGTTGGAGGCAGTGCTTCAGTGACCCAGGGGTCTCAGGGTCATTGTTGCAGGCTTTGTCAGAAGTCTAGGAGGCAAGAATCAGTGAATGGAAAGAGGTTTGTTTGCAGTTTGGGTAAGAGCTGGGGAGAGCTAAAGTCTCTGCTTCTCTCTGCAGTGGTAGAATTCTAGAAAGAGTGGAACACCCGCTATGTCTGTGTGCACAGAGCTAGCTGTGGGGTAAGCTCTACAGCTGCTAATGGCCGGCCTTGTCCTGGAGGGAGTCGCTCTCTCCTGCAGACATTCTGTCCATTTCTACCCCTCTTCCTGGATAAAATTTCCGTTTCTTAGGACCCTCCCCACTGTAGAAGACACTAGCTCTCCACACTGGCTCTTGTTCTGAGTAGGAACTTGCTGGCCCTTGTGGCATGTAGCTGGCCAACCCACTTCGGATTGGCAGCCTCCCGTTCCTATCACTCTTCTCTGATGTTTCTTGGGATGAAGCCTGCATAGTTGACTTTCCACTCAAACCTGCACTGTACTACTATCTGCTCCGAGAAACCAAATGAAGAGGGTCCCTACCACCACCCTTAATCTCCAGCCTCCTGTGCTCCTGTAAAGTCACAGGGACCAGCTGTGGCCTAGCCTGTGTCCCATCTCTCCAGTCAACTCATTTTCTCCTTCGGCATCTTTAAGGTCTGCACCCGTATCTCTAAACTGCCCTTTCAGCACCCAGACAGACAAGAAACCATCAACTCCACTTCACCATTCGGCAATTTAAAAAAAAAAAAAAAGTCACCAAAATACATTGTATAAAATTCTCAAAAAAAGTGATAAAATACTTTTATTTTTTTATGTGTATTGGTGTTTTGTCATGGGTGTCTGGTCCCTGGAACTGGAAATATGGGCAGTTGTGAGCTTCCATGTGGGTGCTGGGAATTGAACCTGGGTCCTCTGGAAGAGCAGTCAGTGCTCTTAACCTCTGAGCCATCTCTCCAGCCCCCCCTAAGATATTCTTAAAAGGTCAAAATTTGAATTTAAGTACCCTTCAAGTCTTACTTGCAGCCTCCTGCCTCAGCCTCTGAGCGCTGGGAACACAGGTATGCACCCATTCTATTTGTTTCTCTATCCCAAAGACTCTGTAGGTGGGTACCCATTCTCTGGCGCTGGGGGAAGGGTAGGAACCACACAATCCTCTGCCTGACTGCTAGCTCCCTAGGGGGAGGTAGGCTTCAATCAAGCAGTCTCATGGCCATAAACAAAGGGAGTCCGAGGGACAGGGTCGGCACCTAGAAAACAAGGGCGGACGAGAGTTGGTGTCCCTCTCTTCAGAGAGACCAGAAGGCCTTGTCTGGAAAGTGACCCTGGGTTGCGGGAAAAGGATGTCTACAGGGGTCTAGGTGATGAGGGGCGGGAAGAACATTTCCCCCAGGGGAAGCAGCAGAAGCAAAGACTGTGCAGAGGGAGCAGGATGGGAGGGGTGGGGTGTTGGAGGTGTGTGGGAGTGGGGGTGAGTCTCTAAGAGATGCAGGAGCTCCCTGCAGGGCCTCATGGGCTGAATTAAGGTGTAGGTACTTTATCCTCAGCACAGTGACGAGCCATTGAACGTTTGATTCTGGTTTAAAGAGCTAAAAAAGGGCCAAGGAACGCGTCCGGAAAGCCAGAGCTCCGAAAGGTCGCTAGGCGGCAGCACTCCGGCAGGGCGGAAGTGGGGCGGAGGCAGTGTCGTGTGGCGGAAGAGGCCCGAGGATTTCCGTGGTGAGCGGAAGCGGCGCTGCCGGAGTCGGACGAGCCCGAGGCATGGCGGAGACGTCCTCGGAGCAGGAGGCGGAAGCCGAGGCGCTGGCCGCGGCACGGGAGCGGAGCCGGCTCTTCCTGAGCGGCCTGGAGCTGGTGCAGCAGGGCGCCGAAGCGCGCGTCTTCCGCGGCCGCTTTCAGGGCCGCGCGGCCGTGGTGAAGCATCGCTTCCCCAAGAGCTACCGGCACCCGGCGCTGGAGGCGCGGCTCGGCCGGCGGAGGACGGTGCAGGAAGCGCGGGCGCTGCTCCGCTGCCGCCGCGCGGGTAAAGCAGACGGGACGGGGGTGGACGGGGCTCCGAGGCCCGGGAGATGGGGCGGACGGGACGGGACGGGACGGGACTTCATAGGGCTCCGAGACCCGGGAGACGGGACCAGAGAAGTGTTTAAGGAGTCCCGGCGTCGCACGGGACGCGTTTCCGTTTGGTTTGTTGCTCGGCAACTGTCCCTCATTGTGTCTTTTAGCCTCAGTTTCCCCGTTTCTGCTGTTTCTGCTCACTGTCCTCCCCCCTCCATTTGGTAGTTTTAAGCAGCAGGTGCCTTACCAGGCGCGTGTCCGAAGCCAGAAGCCAGGCTCGCCGATTCAGACTCTTAAGCGCTGCTTCCCGCATGGCCCTTCAGCGAGTCGTTTAGCACCGCGCTCCTCAGTTTCCTTGCGTGTAATGGGAATCTCAGGGATGTTGTGATCATTAGAGAAGGTCTATGTGTCATATGTTTGAATGCTCACAAAGCATTCAGTAAACGTCTGATTTCATGAAATGATTCCTTTTTCTTCTTTAAAAGTACCATTTACACTCCCACCAACAGAACTGTCCTCCAGAGAAACTGAGGCACAAAGAGAAACTGCCCGAGTTTCCACAGCCACCACGCGGGCTGTCTGTGGCTCCTAAGCACTGACCTTTTTTGCTTTTACACTTATAGATATATAGGCATTTATTCGGCACAAGGGCACTAATAGGTCCGGGCCACCTGGGAAAATTCAACAGTGAACAGGCCGGTATTTTCTTGTCCTAGCAGACTTAATGGAGCTCTAAAGTAGTGTTCATATTTTTTGTTTCACCCTCTTTTATAAGTTATCAGACAAGGATGGTTGCTACCTTCATCTTTATTGACATGTCTCCAGTTTCTAGGAAAGTGTCCCTGACGAGGACGAGGTTGGCATTCAGGAGAGTCCTGGAGTTAATTGGAGCTATTGTTACTGCATTACAGTATCGGAGACCGAGATATAGAGAAGCTAATGAAACCTTGAGGTTTCACCACTAATAAGGAGGGAACCGGGATTTGAACCTGCCTGTCCTGGGAAAAAGATGGGTCTATAAGATGACATGCTGCTTAGCCTCCTGCTAGTCAGGTAGCCCTCAGACTGGAGGATGCTTTCCCTTCTGGATTCTGTTTCCTTTGTTTTTTTTGAGGGAGTAGCAATGAATTCCAGTCCTAAGGTGACTTGAGAAAGAGGAGCAAGCTTTGACACTTGCAGACGCACCCTGGGCTGGGCCATAGTCCTGAGGGACCTGAGTAGGGCTTGGGCAGGGCTTGGGCAGGGCTTGGGCAGGCTTCTGGGTAAGTTCTATCATTCCTACCGTATTCCTCAACCCTGCTCCAGAGTAAGTAGATTTAGACTGAAAAGCTGGCCCTACCTGTGCAGGTGGCGCCTCCTTCATACAGAACGCACTCACTAGCACCTGTGTGTCCACTGCAGGTATAGCTGCTCCGGTTGTCTTCTTCGTGGACTATGCTTCTAACTGCTTATATATGGAAGAAATCGAAGACTCGGTGACTGTTCGAGATTATATCCAATCTACTATGGAGACTGAAAAAGACCCCCAGTGCCTCCTGGGCTTGGCCAGGAGAATCGGGCAGGTTCTGGCTAGAATGCATGATGAAGACCTGATTCAAGGGGACCTCACCACCTCCAACATGCTCCTGAGGCGGCCCCTGGAGCAGCTGCACATCGTGCTCATCGACTTCGGGCTGAGTTTTGTTTCGGGACTGCCGGAAGATAAAGGCGTCGACCTTTATGTCCTGGAGAAGGCCTTCCTCAGCACCCACCCCCACACCGAGACGGTGTTTGAAGCCTTTCTCAAGAGCTATGGTACTTCATCCAAAAAGTCCGGGCCAGTACTGAAGAAGTTAGATGAAGTGCGCCTGAGAGGGAGAAAGCGGTCCATGGTCGGGTAGCAGAGTTGCCATAGTAACTGTCTCCCGGTGAGAATGCTGTGGGTGCAGCTGGGCCTAGGCAGTGGGGTCGTTGGTAAGTGGCCTGCGATGGTGCTGTGCCACTGACACCTGCGGTTCACTGTTCTCAGGAGCTTAATGTGCACAAGGCCTGGTCTAGGCAGAACTGGGTGTGTGACTCAGGCTGGCATCGCGCTTGCTGTGTGTGATGAGGATAAAACCTTGAACTCCTGAGCTGCATCCCCACCCCTAGCCCTGAGTGTTTCAGATCAAATCAAATAGGCTTCCTCCCAAACAGTGGCTTGTGGACCTCATGCATTCCCGGTGGCATTGATGTGAGAACAGTACTATAGTCCTGGAGAGAGAAAGGCAGGGATAGTGTTTCTCTCTCTTCCCTCTGACCTGCTGGGATTTGGGGCGTGTGTACGAAGACTGCTTCAAGCCAGTTTAGTGGGATATAACTATCACTTTGAGAGAGCACAATAGACTGACTGGGATACAGTGGACTGCTTTCCGAAGTGTTTTAGGTGCGTATTTTTACATGGGTGTATTTGGAATTTATTATAAAAGGTGTTTTTGAGGGGCTGGAGAGGTGGCCTTGTGGTGCTCGCTCTTCCAAAGGATTCTAGTCCAGGACTCAGGCTTCAAGGGACCCATTGGCTCTGCCTCCTCAGGTACCTCTGCTTACATGCATATGCCCCTCTTCCCATAATTAAATATAGTATGGATAAATTCTTGAAATATTTTTGAGAGTCACAATAAAAAGATGGAGAAATAGCATTCCGAGTTTCTCTTTTCTAGAAAAGCAGGCTTACGGCTTTCAGATGACTAGAACACAGCAGCAGGTAGGTTTTTACCGTCCCAGTGTCCATAGGTCTTGAAGCTCATGGGGTAGAGAAGGGAGTTGGTGTGTCTCAAGCGGTGGGGAGGCAGAACAAAGATGAAGTGCCTTGTGAAGTTGGTAAGCTGGGTTTCCAGTCTGAAGACTTGAGTCCTCACCGGACAGGGACTGAATTCCGTTCACAACTGCTGCTTCTGCCTGAGTACAGCATGTGAGGGACAGCCGGCCAGGAGAGAATGCACATGGCCCTTCCTGGGTAGCTGTTGCCAGTGAAGCTTCGCTCACTGCATGGCATGTTCTGTGCGAGGGGTTTTCGTAGTCAGCTCTCAGGATGCTGTGTCACTGTAGATGGGTGGTGGGCTGGACAGAGGTTGCTAGCCCAGCACAGGAAGCAAGAGGCATTCTCACCAACATTCTTTGACTGTTTAGGGTTTGGTTTTTGTTTTATTTTTGTTTTTGTTTCTGTTTCTGTGAGATAAGCGTCTTGCCCGAGGCAGCAGGCTCCCAAGAAAGACGGGCTTAAAGTCACTGAGTGTCTGGGCTGGGGAAGTCCAGCAGGACACCAGCACATGTCCAACCCTGAGGACCCTGGTCAACACTCCTCTAAGTAACTGCTTATGGAACCAGTCCTTGGGTCCGTGTTGTAAAACTTGGCATGGTGGGCGCCTCCTGAAGAGTCTGCTGGTGAATGCGATGAGCTGCCATAAGCCATGCTGTATCAATTTGTTTTGTTTTGAGAAAGTTCTTCTATGTAGTCCTGGCTGTCCTGGAGCTCATTCTGTAGATCAGGCTGGCTTCAAACTCAGAGATCCACCAGCTTCTGCCTCTCAAGTGCTGGGATTAAAGGTATGCACCACCACCCTGGGCTCCCAACATGATTTTAAAACTTAAATTGTCTGCCTTGGCTATTGAACTTTCAGCACTTCAACTTGCACCCAGGCAAGCACCTCACTGCCTTCCTACTCAGGGCGCTGCTGCTCACCCAGCCCTGACTAGCAGCCCCTCACCAGCAATTTGGGCAAGTAAACTCATCTGCCTTCTGATTCAGGGCAGTTTCTGTCTTGTGCCACCAGAGGTCGCATGCTGTCGTCACTCATGCCTGGTTCAGCAGGCAGAGATGAAGAAAAGTTTCCCTCGCCCTCTCTCCCCACCGTCCTCCTAACACCCTCCTCATTCCCCCACCCTCTGCTTGCCATTGTTCCCTCCCCTCTCGTGAACCTGCCCATCAGCTCACCTCAGGTCTCAGCTGAGCAGACACCTCTTCTGGTCATCCGCACTGGCAGCCACTTCAGTGACTCTTCCTGCCCCAATTTCTCTTCCATCCTCTTCTTCACGTGATCCTCACCTAGGTGTCGGGTGAGCACTTTGGCTGGACTGTGGGGCAGCCCCAGTGATGGGGAAGTCCCACTGATGGCCCTGAGGTTCCTGGTCCTTGCTGAACACCAGGACTTCCTCAAGGGGCCTCCTGCTCCTGCCTGGCCCTGCGTCCCTTCACACTCAGCAGGGAGATGAACACTTTTTGAAAAACTTAACAATTTACATTGGGGGCGGGGTGTGCTGCACCACTGCATGCGGAGGTCAGGACACGTGAGAGCCCCGCTTCCGCCATGTCTGTCCTGGCCAATTGAACTCGGGTTTTCAGGCTTGGCAGCAGGTGCATTTGCCTGCTGAACTATCTTGCTGGACCCTTTCAATCCAGCTACGCTGCCCCAATGATAGGAAGTTTGTGGGCTGCCCATCCGTGTCTCCTTGCTTGTAGCTGCAGGCCTGGACCCCCTCCTGTACCTCTGAGCCCTAGTGCTTTCTGGAGAGAGGACCAGCAGCTGGGCCTGTGTGTGGTGCTTGTCTCTGAGTCACCCTGAGCAGGAGGGAACAGGAAAGGGCTGGGGGAGGTGAGCCAGGAGGGGGACCAGCAACACCCACAGCCAGATGGCCATCAGAGAAAGTGAACAGGATCTACTGCTGCTTATTGGAGTGTCAAAGATTGGTGATGTGAGCCTTCCTCTCACACATCCACACACACCATCCACATACGTATATACCCACACATACATACACATTTGTATGTCTATATAAACGTATTTACTTATAATACACATACACGCATGCATATAATAATACACATTCGCATATGTTAACATATACATACACATAGTTACACATACATACAAATACATATATACACATGCATATATACACATAAGTACACATCACGCGTATACTGCACACATACTTGAAAATACATCACATACATGTACATATAAACAAACACCACACACAATACAGACAGAGAGAGAGAGAGAGAGAGAGAGAGAGAGCGCGTGCGCACATATACAAGCCCCGCCTACCCACTGACTTCTCTGCTGGAGGCAAGGCTGAATGTAATCCTGGCCTGGGGTTTGGAACAAAAAACAATGAGAATGCTGGGGTCTGATGCGATCAAAGCCACTTGTATGTAGCCTCCTCCTCTACCAGGAGCCAGAGTACAGCCCTCTCCATAGGAAGGAAAACCCCCAAGGATGAGCCACTGGGCCCCCAAGCCACGAGGGGGGCTGCTAATCCCAGCCCCCACCTGAGGGCTCTGCTGGGACCTGCCTCAAAGCCAATATTGCTCTTGGAGCCTCTAAGCAGTGTCACACTGGGAGATGCTGACAGTGGCACAGGGAGAAGCAGGGAGGAGCAGTCCTGGGAACGAAAGCTGGAGTGGCTGCCAAGGTCCCCTCCCTCCTTCCTGCTTGGTTTCAAGCATTAAGCACTGTTGACTTGCTACACAGTCCCATGTTGGTCTCTTCCTTCTTTCTTTCCCTACTCCTCTTTCTTTTTGAGGCAGGGTCTCGCTGTGTAGCCCAAACTAGCCTCACCATTACGATTCTCCTGCCTCAGTTCTCCAGGTGCTGCCCTCCTACCTTGACGTCATCTTCCCGCACAAAGTTCTTCAACACTCTGGAACCCAGTTCCATGATGGCAGTCAGAATCCCGTCAGGGATCCCAAAGCCTTCCTCTCTCTGACATTACCAGCGTGGTAGCACAACAGATGCCTGGAGTCAGATCTTCTAGTTTGCTTTGGGTGTCATAGCCCCCCCCCCCAATCTGGCTCAAGAGGCCTGGGGACAGCGTGGCCAAGGGTGAGCAACACAGGCCTGAGTCACAACTGGCATCTCTGAGCTCCACTCTCTTGCTCTGTGAGGAGAGCAATTGAAGCCATGAGCCAGGCAGGACCAGCAGGGCCAGAGCTGGGAGGGCCTGACCTGCCTCCTGAGCGCCCTAACTGGGAAGAAATAGGAGGCAAGAGTTCTTCCTCTGCCACAGGCTGTCTCCCAATGTCCCTCATCTGCAGGCTGGCCCTGGCTATCCATTGGCTGCCCGCTGGCCCTGGGTGTCCCTCAGCTGCCGGCTAGATCTGGAAATAGGCTCCTGTGCTCACCACGACGCAGTTATTGTTGCTACATCTGAGCCACAGGACAGCCCCTTCTGTTCTAAGGCCAGGCACCCCATTCTATGCTTTCAGCTTGGTCTGGAGCAGGGGAGCCCACCATGGCTCCTTCTGATACTCCCTGGTCCCAGCTACGTGCACTTGGACCTTAGGGAGTGGGTCAGTTTGTATCCACCCACCTGCCTCGGCCCGAAAGATCCAAAGTGCCTTTTGCAGGCCTGGCCTCCCCACGAGAGGTTGTCTGCTCCCTTTGATGATGCCGAGCTGGGCTGACTGGGGTCATGGGAGGAGGTTTCATCACAGCCTGGGACAGGTCCACTGGGAAGTCCCTTGTCCTGGGATTTACAGGAATGCCATAGCTTGACAGGGTTGAGGGTGAGCCTGGGGCTTCTCATCCGGAGTCCTACCCACTCAAGGCTTCCCAGGCCTGTGAGTTCCCAGTCACTGGGACTGTGCTGTCTGTGCCCCCGGGTCCTTAGTCTCTTCCTTCAGATCACTTGGCATTGTAGACTTAAGTAGATTTTATTTTAAAGAGGGCTTTGAAAAGTCACAGGTGAAATAAATTTTTGAAAATTCACTTGCCCAAAGTCAAAGGTAGCTGTAAGAAGGAATGAACATCACCAGACAGTGGTGGCACAGCTTTCAATCCCAGCACTGAGGAGGCAGAGACAGGGGTATCTCTGAGTTCGAGACCAGCCTGGTCTACAGAATGAGTTACAGGACAACCAGGGTTACACAGAGAAACATACAAAGAATGAAAGAACGTACCACAGTGTCATGCGATTCTGGCAAGAGACCAAATTCTACAGCCCCAATCCAAGTCTGCCATTCCAGTTCTCAAGAGCCTGAGGCAGGAGGATTGCCATAAGTTCAAGACCAACCTGATCTGCAGATCTGTCAGTAAAGTCAATGCCAATGTAAATTGGAAGAATGAATTTGCTCCCAGGCGCCCACATAAAAAGCCCTGCAATCCTGGTGCTGGGGAGGCAAACAGGAGGATCTTTGTGCCAGTCAGCCTGGCCTAATTGGTGAGCCTTGGGTCCCAGTGAGACATCGATCACAAAAACTAAAGAGTAATTGAGCAAGTTACCGATACTCAGTGTCAACCTCTGCCCTCCACACACGTGCACACACCCACATGCACATGTGTACAACCCCCCCCACACTTGGGTACATGATGCTCAAAGCAGCACCATTCTGATCAGCCAAAAATGCAGATCATCCTAATGTCTGCCAACTGATGAATTAGTGTTACATCACCGGTGAACTATCATTTAGCCATGAAGAGGAGCAAAGTGTGTGCTAAGACGGGGATACACATGGAGAGTATGTTGAGTGGGGAACACTAGTTGAGTGGGGACGCTAGCTGTACAGGCAGAGCTCTAGAGATGGGAAGCAGGCTCCCAGTTTCCAGAGGCTGGGGAATGACTGTTCACAGTGTGGAACTTCATTGGGGGGTGGGGGAGGGGTGCGAGCATCTCTAAATCTCCCAGGAGTTCCCACATGCAAGCAAAGTTGGGGATCACAGTGTTTCGACGTTTTTTCAAGGGTGCTGAGGTGGGGGATCAGCTTGGAGGGTGAGCACATACAAACTATTGAAGTTTACAGTACCTGCCAAAACCTGGGGTGTGGAGACACGCACTGGCTGCAACGGCCCTGTCCCATGCTATCACTGACATCAGTGACCTCACACCTAAGAAACACACACATAACTGTCCCTTGGTGTCTGTGGTTCTGGAACCATGATGGGTGGTTGACATGACATGGGGACATCATGAGCCTGTGAGCCACACTGGGTCATGGCTGTACAGGGCTGGGCATGTGAATTCAGGCTACACTACTGTGCTTTGAATCCCCATTTTGTGTTCTTGAATATGTTCTGTAAGCTCTTTGTATCGGTCTCCCCCTCTGTAAAATGAGGCATCTGAGGATCAGTTTCAATGGCCTGATCCATGGAAAGCTGTTGGCAGAAGTTTCTATCCCACCAGCCAGCTCCCAAATAAACACGCAGAGACTTAGTAATAATTATAAATGCTCAGCCAATAGCTTAGGCTTATTACTAACTAGCTCTTACTATTTAACCCTTATTTCTTATTTTCATTCTACAGGGTGGTTCAGTACATTTTCTCAGCACTGCATGTTTACCTTGTTTCTCCTCGGATCTCGTGGCAACTCAACCCTTCTTATTCCCAGCATTATCTCAGTCTGGCTCTCCTGCCTAACGTCTTCCCTGCCTAGCTATTGGTCAGTTAAGCTCTTTATTAAACCAATGGGAGCAACACATTTTCACAATGTACAAAAGGATTATTCCACAGAAGAAAGCCCTTGGGATTGAGCCAGACTCCACATAAGCACCCAGGGAGTGATGGTCCTTGGTATTCATGAATAAGAAGAATTGAAATCAACACCTTGGACATCACACAAATCAGAAGCATCATTTGATCTCTGCCCGAGTCACCTTTGTTGCTTTGAATCACTCTGACCAAAAACAACTGAGGGGAGAGAAGAGTTTACTTCATCTCACACTCCCACGTCACAGTCCATCACTGCAGGAAGGCACGTGAAGCAGAAACCACAGAAGAATGCTGCTCATTGGCTCATTTGCTCTCTGGCTCATGCTCAGCTGGCTTTCTTATGCATCCCAGGACCACCTGCCTAGGGGATGGTGCTGCCTAAAGAGAACCGGGCCCTCCTCCATCAATTACTAATGAAGACAGGCAGTCCCTCACAGATACACCCACAGGCCAGTTATATCTGGGAAATCCCTCTGTTGAAATTCCTTTCTTAGGTGACTCTAAGCTGTATCGACAGTTAAAGCTGACTGACAATTCCCTCCAGAGCCTGAACTATAGTTACATGTTTCCACAAAGCTAACTCTTCTATGGGTCAAGTAAATACACAGAAGTCCCCTTGTGACATAACTCACAAGCACCCCGACACCATGGCCAAAGGAGTCAAGTTCATAAAATCCACTTTCTTCATTTTACTTTTTCTTTCTCGCTTTTCTCTTTGGTGGTGGTGGGATGTCCTATAGCCCAACCTAGCCTCAAGCTTACCCTGTAACTGAGGTTGGTCTTGAACTCCTGATTCTCCTGCTTCCACCTCCCAAGTGCTGGGAGTGCAGGCATGTGTGCACACAATAAGAAGCTTTATTTCTTATTAGAACTGCGCTAGGCTTTAATTTATCCCCTCCCAGATTTTATATATATACTCTCATGGTGGGTTGGGGAGATGGCTTGGTTGGTAAGGTGCTTGCTATGAAAACACAAAGGACCTGAGTTTGAATCCAGCCCCAGCAAGGCAAAGGCCGAGGTGAATCTCTCAAACTCACCAGCAGCAACCCAATTGATGAACTGCAGGCTGAAAGCAATTGAGGAAGACACCAATGCCAACCTCTGGTCTCTACATATAAATGCATGCTCAGGCACCTACCTGCAACTACCCCCATGAACATATACATACAATACACACACACACACACCACACCACACCACACCAGACCCACAGACCCCACACCACCAGGTCGGGCCTAGCCCCATACTCCCATGTCATTCAAGCTCAAGCAACAGGATACCCTCCTTTTTCACTCCTGAGACAGGGCTTCTTAGGTAGACCAGGCTGGCCTTGAACTTCCATCCTCTCCATCAGCCTCACAAATTCTGGGGCTCTAAGCACGCACCTCCACACCTGGCCGCCATATGAGATGCTCTGAAGTCCCTATAGTCTACGCAGCCATATCGAAAGTGCTGCACTTCTGGTTGGTCCAGGACGTTAACAAGAGAGCACGCAGGATCTGGAGAGACAGCTTAGCCCTTGAAAGCTAAGGCTCACAATTGGGAGAGTGAGTCTGCTTCCACTCCACCCTCCCCACCCCACCAAGAAAGAGGCCTTCTAGGCTGCAAAAGAACCAGTGGAAACAGAGCCGAGGACATGAAGAAGCCTAACGGAAGTAGTATTTTGCACATGTCTATGTGTGTGTGTATATGCATGTTAACACGTATAAAAGCATATGTATGGGTATATGTGCACGTATTTGTGTGCATGTGTGTGGAGGCTTGACTTTGACACTGAGAGGCTTCCCCGCCACTCTCCACCTTGTTCACCGAGGCAGAGTCTCTCACTTGACCCGAGTTCACCCATACGGTCAGTCTTACGCTGGGTACCCCTATCTCCCCCTTCTGAGTCATCATGCCCATCTGGTATTTACATGGGTTCTGGAGATCTGAATTCTGGTCCGCAAGTTTGCATAGCAAATGCTTTATCCACTGAGCCAGCCACCTAAGGAATTGCATGTTAGCAGAAATGGCAAGATCATTTCTCATTACAGAGAAAAGCCCTGGCTACTCTTGTTCCAGATCAGCTGCCCAAGAGCAGGAACCTCGTCTTAGGCAGCCAAGGAGCCAGCCATGTGCTCCACAGTCAGACTGGCACAGACAAAGGGGTTCTACTGCCCGATATTGTGGGGTTCACCATGCACAATGACAAGACACCAAAGGGAAGGGTTGGGGTGAATGAGGATCACCGGGGGGAAAGGGGCTTCCTTCAAAAGCAAGATACTACAGGAGACCAGAGAACAGACTGCGAGGCCGAAGTGGTCCACATCCACCTTGTTTTAACTTCGGCACAGTGGCTGCGCCTTAATCTACCACTGTTTCAGCCTGTAATAGCAACTCCGCAGTTACCAGGCTGTACCAGTTACCCCGGTGCAGCCTGGTGGGAATCCTGTTCCCGCAGGCACCAACTCTGTTGCTGCCACTAAAGGTGTCTTAAACTAAACGTATCCTTCTGTTTATAAATAAGACTCTCAAGATTCAAAGGCTGGGGTAAACACCTGCTAACTCAGAGAGACCCTGTCACAGTTAGCTAGCCTTTCTTTGCTGGCATCTCTGAAAGACCCCTGCTTCGGCTTCGCCAAGCCAGAAAAAGCCAGATGTCCCTCCAAGCATCACCCTACTTCTTCCTGTGTCTCTCTGTCTCTCCTGGATGTCCTCTGAGGCTCGATGATTACTTTCTGTCAACTAGTTGCTAATGCAGCCTCCACGTTAATTTGTTTAATTAATACAAATGTGAACTTGGGGTTCACAGTATGATTGAACATCGCCTACAACACATGAAGACTGGGACCGAGGAACTAAGAGGTGTTCTTGCTCCCACCAACTGCGGCTACCAGCAACTGAGTGAAGTGTGGGGTATCCCAGAAACGGCCATGCACGGTGTTTCAGGCCTTCAAAAATGCACGGGTCACACCCTGCCACCATCGGATAAATGACAGTAATACTTACTAGAAGATTCTTCCAGTGCCAGGATGTGAGGTGGCCTTGGTGGGAACAGGCGACCCCCCAACAGCCATAAAAACCTATGGCTTCTGGGTAGTGGTAGCACACGCCTTTAATCCCAGCACTCAGGAGGCAGAGGCAGGCAGATCTCTGAGTTTTAGGCCAGTCTGGTCTACAGAGTGAGTTCCAAGACAGCCAAGACTACACAGAGAAACCCTGTCTTGCAAAACCAAAACAAACAAACAAACCAAAAACAAAACAAATGTATGGCAACTCAGTCTTAGAGGAGGGAGACACCTCCTGCCATCCCTAATACAGATGCTGGGAGCCAAGGCAGAGCCCTGGCTTCCCCTGGGCTCAGGTTCCATCCTGCTGCAGGAAGAGTCCAACTCCTTCCTTGGAGCATTTGAAGCCAGAGGCAATTGGGGCTACACAGAGGCTGAGGGCTGGCTCAGCTGGGGCCTGTGAAGACCAAGCTCCCCTTCTAAATGGAAACGGGATGAACGCCTTTCTCTGCTGACTCTTCACACAGAGTGTCCACAGTGCGTTTGAAGATTAACAAACAGAATGTGACCGTGGGACTACGGGAGAGCTCGCTCTGTTAGCGATAGTGCTCGCTGCTCTGTCGGAGGATCAGAGTTCAGGCCTCAGCACACACGTCAGACGACTCATGACCAAACTACTGTTCCAGGGAATCAGATGCCCTCTTCTGGCCTCCGTGGACACTCAGGTGGCGGACACTTACACAGGCCCAGGAATAAAATTAAATGTTTAAAAAAATGTGAATGTCAACAGAATCAAAAGATCTAAGGTTGGCTTGGGTCTTTAAAATCTGGGACTTAAAACTTGAACAAAGAAAATGGATTCTTTTTTAAAGAATAACATTCATAAATAAAGGGGGCAGTTCCCTTGAGGAGAAACTGCGACAAGCTAGTGAAGATGAAGGTGCCAGGATCAAATGCACGACCCTGTGTACAAGGACTGAGCCCTGCACACATGGATACAATGAAGGACAAGTCAGGAAAACCAAAGACAGGATATTTAGGGTCCCCAGACTGGAGCACGCAGAGGGAAAAAGGCATGAAAATGTGGAAGAATCTGAAATTCGCACGCGGACACCAAGTACTCTAAGGGTTAACAAGACAAAAGAAGGCGTGGGAAGAAGGAAACATTTGAGGGGAGAATGCCTGGGTCCATGTCACAGCTGGAGAAGACATGTCTCCACAGGTCCCAGAACCTCAGTGGACTCCGAAGAAACAGACACAAAGGAACCCTGGACCAAACTCAAACCAAGGCCACGACACCGAGAGATCTTCCCAGACAGTCAGAGTTAAGAAGGACACCATCAGCAGGGGACGGGGATTAAAAACTGGCTAAGTTGTTACTGGAACCATGGGAGATAGGAGCACAAGGCCCTCCCTTCCCATTTCTCTCTCTTGTGTATTTTTTATTATTTTATTACTAGAGAGAGGGGAGAGAGGAGAGAGAGAGAGAGAGAGAGAGAGAGAGAGAGAGAGAGAGAGAGAGAGAGAGGTACTACCACTTGTGTGGAAGCTCAGAGGGCAACTTGCGGGAGTCATTGTTCTCCTTCTATTAAACCACTGTTTGGCAATGCCTTTACCTGCTGAGTTATCTTACGTATTTTTAAGCTCTGCATATGTGCATAGGTGTGTGAGAGTGTGGGCATGGGTGAACCCCAGCATGTGTGCCATCAGAAGTCAGCACTGGTGTTCCTTGTCACCTTCTACCTTGTCTGAGAGAATGTTAAACTAATGTGGCTATGTCGAAGTCAGCCATGTTAATACGATCTTGGGTTTTCTAAGTCTGAAGCTGAGACCAAGATCACAGCTCTGGCCTGATTCTTAACACATGCAGAGCAGTGGCAGTGTTGGAAATAGAGGAAATGAATAAGGTTTTCATATTTTACAGGAACTGGTAATGATGATGCCTATAGACTATAAACTGTATATTCAATGCTGTTCAATACCCCCCCCCCAAAAAAACCCACAAAAATGACAAAAAGCAAGAAACTTCCCAACAAGGCCCTTTCTCGACAGAAGCCCAGAGCCCAGCATTGAGGACAAGGCACCCAGCGACAGTAGCCACTGGGGAAACATGTCACACTACTAAGGAGGTGTGGGGACCTGCTCAGTGAAGAGCGCAGAGTCAGGCCTCACGCCTTTTGCATTGCATGTGCAAGGCCCTGGTCCCTTCCCGGCACCTCGGGAACCGGTAGAGTCCCAATGATCTGAAGCTGCACACACAGCATTCCCCTAGAAGCGGCCCCAGGAGCTGCTGGCGGGATGTAAAGTGCAGAGTTGGAGGAAAGATTCCCCATTTTCTTAAAATAGTAGAGGCTGGATCTTAAGCTGACCCAGCAGCTGCCCTTCTGGGGCTCTGACGGATAACTACACTACACTCAATGCGTAACCCGCGGTGTTGGCAAGCTTCCATAATGCCAACACTCAGAAAGTGGAGGCAGGAGGATGGGAGTTAAAGGTCATCCTCAGCCACATAGGGAGATAGAGGCCAGCCTGGGCTAAATGAGAGCCTGTCTCAAAATCACACAACCATCAGTCTGGAGCAGCTGCCACTGCAAAGGGAAGACTCCCACCCACAGGTGACTGTGCCCTTTGCACGAAGCACTATCTCATTTAAACTCCCCACCGACCTCCAAGTCTGGAAGAGGCTGCAAGCCCGGTCACTCGAGGCCATTTGTGGGTCACAGCAGCGTGGTCTGTCCCGTAGGGTCTGAACTGGGGTGACAGTGCTGAGGCCTTCAGCCCCACCTGGTCTTCGCCCCATTTCCCACCTGAGTTCAGAGCGCCTAGCGTGGGGCGGGTCTGCGGGGTGGGGGCTCTGGGGCCCCTTCCCTGCTCCTTGTCCCCCGACTCTTTGCCGCCCAGGAGGCGCGGCCGGGGCGGTTCCGTGTGGCTCCTCCCCGCCCCTCGGGGTTTTAGGTCCCTGCCCGCCGCTGAGGGGCAGTCGGGCCGCCCGGTCTCCGGCGATCGCGCGGATGGCGGCGCTGGCGGCGCTGGCCAAGAAGGTGTGGAGCGCACGGCGCCTGCTGGTGCTGGTGCTGGTGCCGCTGGCTCTGCTGCCGGTGCTCTTCGCCCTGCCGCCCAAGGTACGGTGGCCCCGGGCCGAGACCCTCCCCGCTTGAGCCTGCCTCCCACTAAGAACTCCTTTCCTTGCCTTTCTGGACGCTCCGACTCTTCCCCACTTCTAAAGGAATTCTAGATTTTGAGTTCTAACCGCTTGCTTGCTGCTACTGGGGCATCTCCCTTCACAGTGACAAATGTGTGACCGGCCGCCAGTCACTTAACCTCTCTGAACTTTGGTTTGCTTACCTCTGTCTAAAAAGGGGATGCGATAACGCAACACGGTGAATTTGAAGGAGTCAGTGTACGTCGGTGTCTTAGAACTAGCCCGGTATGTAGTAAGCGCCTAATGCGTGCCAGCTGCTTTTGCTCTGTACCAAGTTGCTCAATGGTGGGAGACCAACACCTTCCTGAGCGCTTCCTAGGGAAGACACCACCTGACCTGTGTCACCTCTGAAAAGTCTCTACAGAGGCCCAGCTCAAGCTAGGACAGCTAAGGCTGGAGACAGCAACACTCTCAGAGTGCCTTCGAGTGAGGACCCGAGTGCCGAGAACCCAGGGAGGGCTGGGGTGAGCTCAGGGCTCACACCAGTTCCTAGGGGCTCCGGCACCAGTACCCAGAGGGTGCGAGATCCCATCACACTTAGCCTATTCTAGAAGATTCTTGGCTACGTCAATAAATTAGTCAATGTTCACAAAATAAAGGATAGCTTAAGGTGTCATTTAAAATATGACACCCAAGAGTAAGCAGCTGGGCCCCAGCAGCAACCTGCAGAAGGCCTCCATCATGCCTGACAAGAAACGGTGTCTCTAGATTATTGTTCTAGCGAGTTCTTTGGTGCTCACTTCTCCAGCCTATCAGACCCTGTTGACTTTGAAGAGAGCAAATAAATAACCGTAGAAGGAGTATGTCACCCTTGCCAAGACCAACGGGGCCCTGGGCGAATCGCTGGCCTGGGGGCTCCCCAGCCTCCTTCCTTCTCTGGCTCTCACTTTTCTTAGCTTTAAAATGGGATGATCAGAGGCTGGTAGAGGCTGGTGCAACTGGCTTGGGAAAAGGTGGAAGGTCAAGCTGGGATGCTGGTCCTAGGGGCCAGCAGAGGTCTGGATAAAGGCGGTCGCCATATAGGAGCAGTATTCCTGAATGGTCCCATGGTTGCTGTGTGCCCTGCCCCAGAGGCGAAACTGTAAACCCAGGAGCGGGTCCACCAGCACGGGTCTCTGAGGAGGTCTCACCAAGAGAAAGGGCATTCCTACCCTGGCTTTAAGTGAGTGGGACAGCCACAGCCGCCTGACCTTGTGTTGGATTTGTGGACAGCAGGGAGTATGGCAGGCTGGGCAGCCTGATGAGAAAGGGTCTCGGGCCAGGCTCTGCAGCCGTCTCCTGTACTGTCCACTCAACCAAGGAGGTGACTGGATTTGCCTTCATCCTTGACAAGCAGGGACGTGAAAACTCAGCAAGGCTGGTAACCTGCCGCAATCTCAAACTTAGTGAAAACATCATGATATATATCTTTATATGTATTTATACATGTATATTTGGTAACTCAATGGTGGGTTCTCAAGCATTCGTAGATGACACCATGTGGCAGTGTGAGAAGGTGGTGTTGTGCACCCTGTACTGATACCTTAGTTATCAAACAAAGACCTTGGTGGGACTCCCTGGTGAGAACTCTTGATGTGACCCTAGATGTCACTGCCTCTTAGTGACTGACAGGCAGGTCCTCCTCTTGGGAGGCAAATGGGTCAGTTTGGGTAAGAAGGCTTGGCCCTTGTGCACTCAGAATGGTTTAGATAGTTCTCCTCAAGTTCCTGGCTGGTGGGAGCTGGCCTGTTCTATTCTTTGTGTGACATAAAATGTGATTCCATGGAGGGTTTTTATTGCTCATTCTGGGTTTGTAGCTTGTAGGCCGTGTGGATATGATCTCTCTAAGTCTGGTGGGCCAGTCTGAAAATGCTAATTGCAACTCGGAGCATCTGTAGTGTCTGCCCCCTTTCCCTTGTCATCAGATGGCCTCCTGGAAGCCTCTGAGCCCAAGGCAAGCCAAGGTCACCATGTAGGTGGCATTGGAAATGCTTGAGTGTGGCAGAGAAGGGAAGAAACTCGGAGGGCCTGGGCATCTGCCATCTGGTGTGTCGTGGAATAGCAGCACTTGCCCCAGTTCAGCCCTGGTTTCAACCTCTGTGATGCCTCTGGGCCACGTTTCTGATGTGTCAGGGTCACTGATCCAGATGGAACTGGTTCACTGTGGGAAGCTGGGGTCAGGAACAGAGAAGCTCCTGGCACTATGTCTTATACTAGGATGTAAGGTCTGACCTGAGAGGAATGGAGCGAGCCAAGTTGAGGCCTAGAATTCCCAGCACCTTGAGGCTCTTTTTCCATGACCCCTAGCAACTTCGGAAGCCAAGAGTCTGCCATGTTTTCCACCAATGGCTGTCTCAGGAGGTGGAAGTGTACAAGTAGCCCCGGATAGCTAGTGAGTGTGACCGGGACCATTATAACCTGCTTTGTGATCAACGCCAGCCCATCTGCTTGACAGCCTGTCTTCCAGAGGGAAGAAAGTTGCTTCTTTCCTTCTGATCCCCACAAGGCTCAGACAGCTGCTGACCCTCTGGCCACTGTGACTGCTGCACCGGGGGGTGATGCTGAGGATGCTCTGAGGAAGGGTGGCTGAGATGTTCCAGGCGGGACAGCTACAGAATGTTGTACAGACGGGGCACTGAGCAAGCTGCAATCGAGGCTACATTGAGCCTTGGGGCACAGCTGGATCCCCCTGGGGAACACCCTTCCACACACACACACTTTAAAATCTGCCTATCATAGGTGTCTCTGGAGAGGCTTGACCTGGGGTGGTCATCTATTTAGGGGGTGGTAGTTCATCTGCAAGTTCAGAGATACCCTTTCTTATGATTGGCTTATTCTTAATACCAGTGGGTGGCCATGGAAGGCTTTTCCTTCCCCGTTTGTGGGATTTGAAATCAGGACTGGATTCTCATCCCACAGACCCTGGCAAGTCCCTAGCTCCTCTGAGCCTCCCTTTCAACATGGCCACTTATCCTCTGGGCCCCTCCGAGAGACTCTGTTTCAAGGAGGTGGCTAGCCTTCCTGAGGATGACACCTAAGGTTGTCCTCTAGTCTCTAGGTGAGCACCTGCTTATACATGAACACATACACACATGCACACAGACACACACAGATACACACACACATGCACACAGGCACACATACACAAAGACACACACCACGTTGAATCCCAGGAAGCTAGGAACAGGGTCTGACTTTACCTCCAGCTGTAAATACCACCACAGCAGTCACCGGTCCTGCACAGCTTTATTTACTTGATCGTGTTCCTCTTGTTTACTTATTAGAGGAACACAGTCCCACACTGCTCCCCACCCCTTTCCAGAAGACTTAAACACACCTACTTACAGAGGAGCCTTTGTGTAGGGTCCGTGTATGAAAATCCAAGATTGTGATGACTGAATGAACAGAGACAGCAACACGCATGCAGACTCCAGGGCCTGGTGATGCTGGCCACACGGTGCTTCCCCAAAGCCCAGGACCTGACAGGCAGGGTTCATACTTAAGGTATCAAATCGTTAGCAAAGATGGCAGGATGGAAGCCCAGACTCGGTTTCAGAGGTGACAGGAGGGAAGGAAGAGGAGGCACAGGGACAGCCTGCTGCCTTCTGTGTCCCATCTAGTCTTCTGTGCTGACCTTTTGTACTTCATCCGGCGGACTCGGCATGAGCTCCTGCCCCGCTGGGCGACTGTGAGGGTGTTTGGGGGCCCTGGCTGCTCACTGTCCCCCTATGAAAACTCAGGGACCACCCACGTGATGGTTGGTGGCTCTTAAGTTCAGGAAGTTTCTGAACAATGGTCACCAAAGATGGTGGGGCCCAAAGCCCTTGTGTGACGTGTAAGAGAGGGACTTCACAGAGGTGACCCACTGAAGGGAAGACCCTTCCTGTTATCTAGGTGAACCGTTATCACATGAGTTATATAGGAAGGACCAGGTGGTATTGGAGGTGGAAGGTGCCGTGATGACCTCAGAACTGGCTCTCACCCCAGGGTCTTTGCACCTGTTCCCCTCTATCTGAACCACTGCTTCCTGAGGAGCCTTAGAGGTGGACACCTCACTTCACCCACCTTGCTTGCCTCCTCCAAGGCCTTCACCACCCCCACCTGCAAGTCCCATCTAAAAGAGAAAACAAAAGATCTGCACACCTTGCTCTGTTCTCTGCCCCTTCCCCTCACCACCTTGATCGTTAGATGTATCTAGCGGCATGCTGTCTACAATCCCCCGGACAGGGTTCCCTGTCCCCGTCACCGCGGTGTCTTCAGTCCAGCATGGGGTGCGACGTGTAGTAGACACTCGGCAAATACGTGTTGCATAAGAGAGCAAAGGAATGCTGGTCACCAGCCAAGCCCTCGCGGTACACTTCTCACAAATCCTGTGACCCTGGAGGAGCCCCTGAGTTCCTGTGGTCCTCCCTGCCCGCCCCTGCAGACCCTGGGGCCCGGCTCTGGGAGTGCTGGCTCATGGCTGCCGTAGGGTGCTTCCCAGGTGGAGCCAAAGCGTTGTTTGTCCCCATGGTGCCGGGGTGGCAGGGACGAACGAAGAAGCTTTTACCTTGGGTCATCTGTCCCATCGATTGTTCCTGGCCTGGACGGAGTAGGAACAGGATGGAGGAGGGCAGGACAATCCTGGGAGAGGCAGGGAAGAGGGCCTCCGACTGCCCCACACTTCAGGGCACCTTGACCCTGGAGCGTAGGAACTGACAGAAGTCACACTGGCCAAGCACCTACTCTGAGTCTGGCTGAGAGCCTACTATGTGTGTGGCACATTGTATTCAATGGAACCGATCCTATGACATCAGAAAAGGCAGCCTCCAGGACTCCAGGCAGTAGAGCAGCAGGAACTTTAGCAGAGGTCTTGAGTCACTTCCGGGCCCTGCCCTACACGGGGCTGTCGTCTACCTGCCACCTCCTCTCATGGTGCCAGGATTTATCAGTGAGCTCCTAGACACAGGGGGGCTGTCATGGAGGAAGAAGTGTGTCACACTCCTGAGTGCCTAGAAACAGGAGCAGGCCACCATGCCACCAAGGGAAACTGGGATGCCCAGGGCCTGCAGGAGACAAAGAGAGGGAGGGAGAGAGGGAGGGAGAGAGGGAGGGAGGAGACTCTTCTATAGGAATGAAAGTTGAGGTAGGGCTGAGGCTGGGCTACAGATCAAGGCTGCCCACTGGGAGGGTCTCAGTGGGCTCTGGGACACAGGGTTGTCCCCAGATAGTGTCTGGCCCTGGACTGATCTGGGGAGGTGAAGAGCAGCCTGGAGCGTGAGTCCCTCTGAGCAGGCAGCTGGAGGGTGAGCTCTGCAGTGGTTCCTCTGCCACTGGTATGAGCAATGCTGCAGACTTCTTAGCTCCAGGAATCCGTGCACCTTGGGTGGTGCGGCCCCTCCTAGTGTCAGACCACCGGGAGTAGAAAAAACGGGCGTAGAAACTCTCTACTGCCCTCGCTTCTTTACCTACTATTATCCATCCAGACACTGGTGAGCCTGCCGGTTCTTCACACCTGCCCAGCTGTGCCTGCCTCAGGGCTTTTGCTCTTTCTTTGTCCTGGAACTCTCCTGAGCCAATCTGTGCAGCAGGATGCCTCTGGTTATTGAGGTCTTAGGCCCAAGGACATCACTTCCAGGGAGTCCTCCTAGATGACCACTTTGAAAGATCTTGACCCACTCACCCCGCAGCCCCTGCAAAGCTACTCCACTTCATTGTCTGCATGGAGTCGTGTACAGGTCCCTGGCTTTGTTCAGTGTTCTCTCGCCCTGGACTGCGGGCAGCAGCAGAGCAAAGCCCCATCTGCTATGGTTCCCTGTGGGTCCCTACGGTCTAGGACATTGCCTGACACATGGAGGGCATTTGGCAACAGCAGAGTGGTCAAGCTTGGGTTTAAACACAGGTCCTGGTTTCAGAGTGTGTACGCCTCCTAAAACCTCTGCCCACATCTGGCTTGTGGCACACTTGAACTGAAAACAACAGCCTCTGCTTCTTCAGCTGGGAGATTGAGGTCAGGGGACAGAGGGAAGCAGGCCTGGGCTCCCCAGTGGGGAACCCCAGAGCATCCTAGGAGTCCTCCCAGCTAGGTGGTCAGCCTCCCATCGCTTGTGGGCATCCCTAGCTCCGGGCCCCAGCCGTAGTCCTCTGAGGCCCAGCCAGCTTTCCACTTCTCCATACTTCTGCCAGGTGTGTAAACAGGTCCGCGTGGTTCCTGGTGGTGCAGCAGGGGGCTAGATCGAGTGTCCTGACCCGGCCCCACAGGACGGTGCTCTCTGCACTGATGAACCAAGGGTTCTGATACCCCAGACCCTGAAGACACAGTCAGCATGCCAGTGCCATGCCGCTGCCTCCAGTGCAGGTGCACCAGGGACTTGGAAAGAGACACGTGACCACACAGCCTCCTGGCAAGTTGTTTCCCTCCCCAGCTCCCCAGCTCCCCAGCCTCAACTTTCTCCCCTGCAGAGTGGCTCAGTAAAACCCACTTGCCAGGAAAACAAAAATGTTTGGTGCCAACAGGTGCCTAATAAAGGCTGGCTGCCGCTGCCTGCAAGACGAGGGGACCAGTGTCTATGCTCTGTCTCTGAAACCCACACTAGGTGTGGCAGCAACCCGAAGGATGAAGACACTGGAGAAGGGCTTTCCAGGATAGCATGCCTCTGCCACCCAGCCCAGTGGGGACTCACAGTTTCCCAGAGATACCTTAATTTGTGGGCTGGGCTGAGAGGGCCCTCGGTATTCTGAGGGGGAAATGCTGGAACCCAACCCAGGAGGCTGCAGGGAGGGACCTCTCCCCATTTGCCAGAAGTCCTTGAAGAACCACAGTTCAAGATTCATGTGCCAGCTCAGGGATGTTCAGGGCATCTCGGTGTGTGTGTGTGTGTGTGTGTGTGTGTGTGTGTGTGTGTGTGAAGCAACCATGGTATAGAATAGTTCAAGGACTACTTTGAGATAGTCCCTTGCCCCAGTCACAACGGCTTTTATCAAGAAGCATGATGACAGGGGACTGGAGAGACGCCTCAGTGGTTAAGAGCACTCACTACTATGGCAGAGATAAATAAGTATTATACTACTAAAAAAATCTGACAGAAATATTGGAGAGGATGTCGAGAAAGAGGAACCCTTACTTACTGCTGGTGGACATACAAATTCATAGGACCATCATGGAAACTTGCTTGGAGGGTCCTCAGAACATATTAAATAGTACTAACATGAGCCAGCTATTCTGCTCCTGGGATATACCCAGAAAACCCCACGTCCTGTCTCCTGTCATTTGCATTTTGCTGATTCAGGGATATTGAACCCTTTCAAAATTAGAGATTGGCTATTTGTGTTTCTCTTCCTTCCTTCCTTCCTTCCTTCCTTCCTTCCTTCCTTCCCTCCTTCCTTCCTTCCTTCCTTCCCTTCTTCCCTCCCTCCCTCCCTCCCTCCCTCCCTCCCTCCCTCCCCTCCTTCCTTCCCTCCCTCCCTCCCTCCCTCCCTCCCTCCCTCCCTCCCTCCCTCCCTCCCTCCCTCCCTCCCTCCCTCCCTCCCTCCCTTCCTTCCCTCCTTCGCTCTCTCCCTCCCTCCCTCCCTCCCTCCCTCCGTCCCTCCCTCCTTCCTCCCTCCCTCCCTTCCTTCTCCCTTCCCTCCTTCCTCTTGGGAAGCTGCCTATTCTTTTCATTTGCCCATTTGCTGATGGATTTATTGCCTTGACTTTTAATTTCTGAGATTCTTCGTAAGTTCTGCTCTTAGCCCCTGTCTGAAGCAGATCTGGAAAAGCCTGCTGCCCATCCTGTGAACCTCCCATGCCAACTGTTAACTCTGCTGGCTGTTTCCTTCTCCATGAGCTGACTTTATCTCCACAGAGTTCCAGCTGTTGGTACTTGGGCTGGTTCCCAGGCCGTAGGAATTCTGGTCAGGCAGTTCTTGCCGACCCTGCTGCCTTGAGGCATCTTCCCTGGCTGCTGTCTAGGATGTTCAGTGCTTTGGATTTTAAGGTCTCTCATCTCTCTCATGCTGATTTTTGGGCAGGGTGAAAGCTGGACTCAAGTGTTTGTCTTCTGCAGGTGGATTCCCAGTTCTGTCAGTACCAGTTGAACAAGCTCTCCTTTTCCCAATGTACCTTTTTGCCTCCTTTGTCAAAACCTAGGTGGCTTTGTCAGTTTATTTCCAGGTTCCCAATTCTGTTCCAGTCGACCTGTCTGCTCCTCCGCAACACCAGGCTGTCTTTGTCACTATAGCTCTATAGTATAATTTGAGGTCATGTATGGTGACCCTTCCAACTATGTTTTCACTACTTAGGTTTGCTTGGGCTATCTGTGATCCCATATGAATTTCTGGGTTGTTTTTTTTTTTCTAGATCGGTGAGGTGTGGCATCAGAATTTTGATAGGTATTGCATTAAACCCACACATTAATTTTGGTAGGGTAGCCATCTCCACAATATTAAGTCTGCCAGTCCAGGAGCGTGGGTGGTCTTCCCATCAGTAAGTATCTTCTGTGATTTCTGTTTTTAAAACAGACTTGAAATTTTCATTGTGAGGTCTTTCTCTTCTGTGGTTAACTGTATTCACAGGTACTTAATTTTGGGGGAATCTATTTTGAACGGGATATTTTTTTCCTAGTTTCTTTCTTGGAGAGTACAGGAGAGAATAAGGTACGGGGGTCTGGCCCTGCCTAAACTGCACGTGACACAGGAAGCGTTTCTCCCCCAGCCTTGCCAACAGCTGCCCCTGGTTGCCTCAGTGCCACATGTCAGCTGCAAGGACACCTGTGCCAGGCACTGACCTACAGATTCCTTTTTGAGGCTCCCCCTCTGCCTTGATTTACAGAAGTTCAGGGTGAATGAGGCACCAGGGTCACTGTCTTCCTGGAGAAAGGTGGAAGGGAACAATGAGGTCACTCTCCTTAGAGGATGTACCACACATGCCACACCTCAAGCTACGCTTCAGCTGTGCATTGGCTCCCTCACTCATCACAGCCACTCTGTTCAGAATCGGGTGAACTGAGGCATGGGGCAAGTTCAGCAACTCCCCTGTCCACAGATACCGTTAACACAAGTTGAAACCATGGCTGAACCCGGATGGTCTGCACCCCGGGCCTCAAACCTCTGCAGTAGGTTCGGGTGCCTGTGTGCAGGGCTGGGTGTCAGTGTCTTTGACTCCTCACGCTGGATGCTTCTGGCAGAGGGAATGAAAGGGTAACCCCGGAAGAAAGGGTTCTGTGTGTGCCTCCACCTCCTCCCTGGGCAGCTCAGCTCGGAGGGTCAACAGAGCTGGGCGCAGGTTCCTTCTTCCTGAAAGGAGAGACTGAGGTGAGGAGGGCCAGACGCACACTCAGGATTCATGGCTGAGAGGTATGCCTGGGTCATCCTGTTACACAAGAGATGGTGGGCCTCTACTATTCTCCCCGGACCTTACCACCACATGGTGCAAGCCCCAGAAGTCATCGACAGATGGGTAGCGACTCAGGAGCCCACCATGCCTGTCTCCTCTTGAGTGCCCTGCTCAGTGCCCTGCCCAGCTGCTTCTGGTTACACACTGGGCAAGAAAGGGTTATAGGGGGCAGAGAAAGCTTCCCTCTCATGGCCCCTCACCCCAGCTCTCCATAATCAACAGTTTTCAGGAGAGAAAGGGAGAGAGAGAGAGAGAGAGAGAGAGAGAGAGAGAGAGAGAGAGAGAGAGAATAGGCAGGGTGCAGCTGGGTGTTGGAAGGTGGAACAAGATTATCTTTCATTATCTCCGCCACCTCAAGGAAGGCACCATCTAGATCTCAGAAGCCCAGAAGACAGAGGGCTTGGGCCTGGAGATGACCAGAGCCAGGAGAGCCAGGATGACCCTGCTTCCCAGCCCTTACCTTCCCATGACCCTCTGAGGCTAGGCAGTACCACGGCTTGCTGATCCCACTGTGGCCCAACTTTCCTAATGGCAAAGTTAGACATCTAGAGAGGCCAAAGAACACGTGTGAGACAGGGCTGCTTCCCCAGGGCACCTGGCAGGTGCTAGGGCCACCCTGCACTCATCAGATGATATCACCGACTCAGGCATAGAGAGGCTCAACATTATACAGTTGGCTAAAAAGCCAGGCCTTAAACCCAGTGGGCAAGCCTAAATTCCCTTCCCCACCTCTGGCTCGACTACCTATGTCCATTCCAATCTCCATAAAAATCTGTCTTCTGGTGAGCCCCAGACACTTTCAGAGTCCCCTCTTAACATGTAATTGACCCATAATTCCCCTGGACAGCCTTCTTCAATGTTCCCACCCTGTCCAGCACAAACTCCCCTTTCACCGCACCTCCCAGCGCAGCTGAGCAGCGCAGCAGCCGTCTCGAGCTGGCCTGGAGCCGCACCTCCAGGTGTTAGATAAGGAACACTGGTGGGCTGCTGCCCTCTCCAAGCCTCAACTTGCCCTTCAGCACAATGGGCCCGTCCTTCCAGGAGTCACCCAGTGGAACTGAGACTCCAGAACCGCAGGCTGGAGTTGGTGCAGCTCAGCTACTTGATCAAGCTGCCGAGGCTGAGACAGTCACCCTGAGGGTGCTTCTGGCCCAGTCCTCCCCACCTCAGGCTCACCTTCTAGCAAGAAGGAACCTATAGACAGCTCTACCCACCCTCCAAGGGTAGGCAGGAAGTGGAGGAGCACATAGAACCTTTCCCGCAGAAGGTCTTCTGCTGTGTACTGAGCAGGGGCCTGCCCACCACGAGCTGGTGCAGCCTGAAGAATCACCTCCAGGCTGGATATGGACTCCAGAAGCAGGTGGGACAGTGACTTGGGCTAGTCTTGTTCTTCCCCTTCCTGGCTCTTTGAATTTGGGAAAGATATTCAGATTCTCTGTGCTGTGGTTTCCGCCTGCTGAAAAGCAGTTGGCAGGAATGTGGGGGAGACCAGTTTGTGTATCTGAGAAACTGAGGAGCAACACCCATCAGGGGTGCTTGGGCAGCTCTTTGCAGTACTGAGGACTAGCATGGAGCATTGATATTTGCATTATGGTAAGCCGGTGACTGGTGGCTTTAACGGGACATGGGGCTCATCCAGGAACCCTTTTGGCCTCTCTTCACTTCTTAGAGCCCCCGTTCTTTCCCTCTAAGCTGGAACAGGGATCATGTGTGTTAGTGGGCTGCCTGTGCAGAGAAAAATCTCAGTGGCCACTCTCTTGTCCTTCTTATCTTTGGCTCAAAGAGCCCTGGAGAGGGAGGATCTGTGAACTGTAGAGGCTCCCTGTCAAAAGGAACTGGAGGGTCCCAGGGCCAGGCCTAGAAGCACAGGACCAATTTCCTGGGTAGATCAATGGCAGATCACTGAGATGGGGCAAGTGACCCCATGCCAGGAGGCCATGGACACAAGGTGATAAGGCATCTAACCCATGAAGCATCTGGGCTGGGCTAAGATCCCTTTTTGAGTAGAAGCCAGGCGCATGCTCACTGGCCTCCGTTTCCTCACCACGCTCACCTCTGCACAGATGCAAGGCACTCTGGACCCGTCTGTTATGCAGCCTTGCACCCAGTACTAGGCACACAGGTGCCTCGGATTCATGTGCTCAATACAAAGTCAAAGGAAGCATTCTTTTGCTTTTGAGACAGGGTCTCAGGTAGGCCAGGCTAGCCTTGAACTCCTCAGGTAGCTGAGGATGACCTTGAACATCTAGGCTTTCTACCTTCAACCCCCTGGGACCCTGGTCACAGACGGGAACAACCTCGATGGGATTTGAAGCTCATCCCACCAGGGATGGACTCTCCCCAAGTCCATCCCCAGAGAAGGTCGACCTTAGCATGGGCTGCTAAGGGTGGGAGGCCTCTCCTGGACTCCACGTTTAGAGTTTGATGAGATTGTGGGACAGTTGGGGAAACTGAGGCACAGCCAGGGTAGGAGCTGCTCAAGGTCATACAGTGAGTCAGCTTCTTTTTCCAGAGGAACACAGTCTGCTGAGGGTTGAGTCAGGTTGCGGGGACTCCTGATCTGGGCCCATTCCTGACTGGTGCCTGCCCGCCTGGTGTTTTGTGAATGATTAGTGAGGGCTTAGGCAGCCAGAGAGTGCGAGCTGCCTCAGGACCACTTTTAATGAATGGCTCCAGAAGCTTGAACTTGTCAGGACATTTACTAATGAGTCCAGGGGTCAGCACTGCGCTGAGCGGGGACAGGGGGCAACATTCCCGCCTCCCACCAGCTCTCCAGTCCCTGCTCTCTTCCCTGTGGATGGGTGGGGACAGGGGCAGCATTGCCCTCCCCAGTGCCTCCTTTCTCCCCTGTTGAGAACCCAGAGGGGCTTAGTTGCTTTCCATGAGACAGACAGGGGAACCCGAGAGTCAGACTTACAGGTTTCTGGTACTCTGAGAGCAGCCTTCTGTAAATCTCTGACACACAGGGAGGCTCCGAAGGGATAAACACTAGCCCCAGAGCTCTTGAAGTCTGGGAGCTGTGGTACAGAGTCTGCACCTAGGACTGGGTGACGCCTCCTGGCCTTGTCTCCGGGTCTCCGAGGCCTTCGCGGGTCCCTCATTTACTAGTGAAGGCCTCTGACTAGGCTGCTTCTTGGCTTGGCGGAGCACGTTTCTGTTGGGCTCTTGTTTGTGTTGTTAGGCCTATGGGCCACCGACCAGTGGTCTGTGCTCCAAACACTCGTCTCTTCAGCGTCTGTGTCTAAATGACATTACAGAAAAGACCTGGAGTCCCTTGCGGAAGTCAGGAGCAAAGTCTGAGGCCTGCCTCCTGTTGTTTGGCTTTGTTTGAGACAGGAGTCTTATAGTGTAGCCTAGGCTGGCCGCAGGCTCTCAATCCTCCTGCTTCAGCCTTCAGAGTGTTAGGCCTCCAGGTAGGGCAAATATAATGTAAAAAGCACGTAATGTGCACAAAATGACAGCCACCTGCGGGGGAGTGGCCTCGCACTTGTAGCATGAGGATGGAGAACCCTCACCATAGCTGTGCTAAGACGTTGAAATTCTCATGAAAAGAGTTGTGATAGAGGCAGGATTCGAACCCAGGCACCATGGCACTGGACACCACTTCTTAAGCCGCAGGTTCCTACGGGTCCAGGTTTTTGCCTCCCTCTTGGTTCCTTATCTTCTTCTGCGCCCCCCCCCAGGTCCCAAACCTGCTTTGTGGGGGACTACCTGTCTTCCAGATGCCAACCCCTGTATGGTGGTAATAAGATGCCATTGTTCCCATGCTATCTGTGAAGCATGGCTCAGTGAAGGAGGTGGCTTGGCCAAAATCGCACACTACGACCTGAGCCCCTAAGCCTGACACTTCCAGCCCTGCTTGGCTGTTTCCCTCACAATGTTTGGGGTCTAACAGTGGTTGCACGTTCCTGGGGCCTACATGAGCCCCAAGGGAGGAGCAGGTAGCACTGTGGGCAGCCGGTTTCCTTCCTTATCCCCTAAGGGTCACCTGACTCTCTACTACCATCCTGGTCGCCGCCCACTCGCACCCTGACAGAGGTTCCAGGGAAGCTGGCGAGGGGAAGGGATGCTAGAGCAGATTTGGGGTTCTTTGAGCCCCTACTCTTGGCTATTTCCTTCTCTTTCCCTCACAGGCAGAGGGGCCAGCCTGGAGCAAGGGGGGAAAGTCACCTGGGCTGCCTGGAAATCATTCCCCAGCTCAAAAATTAACTTTCTGACACGGCATTTTCTCCCCATCCCCCTGCATGCTTTGTGTAAAGACTTTAATCCCTGTGGCGAGGTCCGACCTAAGAGCTGAAACGGGACCTACTTTGGCGGAGGAATTACAATGTTTCCTGTGAGAAGGCAGGGCTCCAGTCAGAGTGTCAGGGTAGCCCTGGTGTGACTTTGGCTGATCAAGGGGCAACCAGCTGCCAACTCTGCCCTTGCTCCTATCCAGACTAGGACAAAAGTGAGCCCAGGGCACCCCACAGAGCAGGTTGGGGGAGGGGCTCCTCGTAGTCTGGGGAAAGTACACAATCTGTGCTCTAGGACCCAGTGGTGCATGCCTGGGAGTCCTAGCTCTCAGGAAGTAGAAGGAGTGGGGGCGGCTAGGAGTTCAAGGCCAACAATGGCTATGTACTAAGTTTGGGGCCAGCCTGGGCTACACAAGACTCTTGACTCAAAAACTCAACTGATCTACCAAGTAAGGTTCAGAGTAAAGGTCTGTCCTGGGGCTTAGGTCGGGATAAAAGTGGCAGCTCTGGCTGCCTGACCCCCTCCGCAGGGCCTGTCACTCAGCCTCACTTCAAGGGCCTCTCTCTAGAGAGTTTATCTTCACTCATGTATTGTGGGCTCTTGGTGGGATTATCTAGGCTAAGCCTCTTCTCACTAGCTGTAGTTGATAGCTGGTCCACAGCCCATAATCTCTCCTCCCTCTAGCCCCAAGCTCCGTGAGGACAGGGCTTTTGCTCACCTCCATGCTCAGGTCTGTAGATACCAGCTACAGGGATGAAGAAACGGTACAAACCAAGCAACGTGGGCTTGCGGGCAGGGCAAGGCGGGGTAAGTGGTGGGCTCTGCATGGGTCAGTCTTGCTTTTCTGACAGCACTCTGGGTGAAGAAAGAACATGCTTCACAGGGGGAACGCCCCACTGGAGGGGAGCTTAGAGCCACGACTGGGCTTCAGTGTCTCTAAGGGCCATGGGGAGGGGTGGGAGTAAAGTGAGGCTCAGGCTCCTAGGGACAGAAAGTACTGCTCCCTCTCTCTTCCTGCTTCAGTCATCCCGAGTGCTGGGATAACAGCTATCTGTGTATCACCGTGCCCAGCCTGAAATGGTTTAGATTGGTGCCCACAGACACCTCCGGTATTGAGTAGATACGCTGAGGGAGTGCTCACACCTTCAATCTTGAAGGTGATACCAACATGTGGATGGACTATGAGGGACCCCAGGACCCTGTGCTAAAATGGTCTGCTCTGTCTTAAAATCCCCAACTTACAGATGTAAAAGCTGAGACCTGGAAAGGCTGGGGAAATTTTCAGGACCACGGAGAGCACACAGGGCGCTCACAGGTCAGTATCCTGGCCACCAGTGGAATAGTAGGCTAAGGGGGAAAACATGGCAGTCACGATTTCATTGCACCCCAGAGCAGATCGGTTGCACTTCTGCCTCTAGGCCTCCTGTTTCATGAACTCAGATCAACCACATGACCACACATCTGCCAACCACATCTGTGAAGTGCTGGCTTCCCCCTTCACTCCTCAAGGCAGGTTGCAGTAGCAGCTGCAGTTCCTTTGAATTTTCTTAGAGGTCATTGAGGAGACACTTGTCCATCCCAGTTTCCTTTCTGGGTCGTTCTGGGTAACTCCTTTGCTTTTGGTTCTGCCCAGAGGTTCTGACTCCGGAGGGAAGTTTGCTGGAAGATCGGATGACTCAGAAACAAAACAAAGCAAGATACTGACAGTGGAGGGCCCAGAAAATGAGACCCGGAGACGATAGCCGTCTGAGAGACCAGGTGCCATAGCAAGAAAGATGTCCCAGTCCAGAGCTAGGAAGAAGTTGATATGGATGGGACCTGGGAAGTAGTCAAGCGGTCTTTAGCACAGAAGAATATTGCACGCCTGTTCAAATACAGCAGTCTCATGTCACAAACTTAAAGAAGTGAAATTTAAAATTCCAGTTTCTTGGTGGCACTAGGCACATTTCGAGTGCTCACGGGGCTCACTGGGAACCACTGAAAGTTGCACTGAGTGGAATTACCGTCCAGGGTCTGGAGGCCTGGGGTGGGGATAAGATGTTGCAGAATTCTCCAGATGTATCATCAAACACCCCGAGCCTCGATTTGCTCCTCTGCAAATTGAGAATCAGGATTCCGAGAAGTCTGCATCCCATAAGAGCCTAGGGGAATAAAAGCCTGAAAATGGGATCTGGAGAGGTGGCACATAGGTTCAGAGCACTGGCTGCTCTTCCAGAGGACCAGGGTTCAAGTTCCAGCACCCACATGGCAGCTCACAACTGTCTGTAACTTCAGCTCCAGGGGATCTGACACCCTCACACAGACATACATGCAGGCAAAACACAATTATATATAAAAAATAAACAATTTTTAAAAAAATGCCTGAAAATGCATTTTGAAATGTGTAGTTTATGAAGAATTATCTTAGAGATGAGCTCATTAAAAAAAAAACTTACTTATTCATTGCTCTATTCTAGATCTCCACAGCTAATATGTGTGCGTTGTGTATGTGTGTATGCCTGTGTGTAGATACATGGTATATGTACTTGTTAGTGTGGATTGTGTATATGAGCATTTATTTGAGACTGGTCCTAACTATGTAGTCCAGGTTGGACTTGAACGCGCCATGATCCTACAGCTGCCTCTGCCTCTCAGGTGCTAGGAATGCAGATGTGTGCCTTCCATCAGACCTGACTCTCATTTTGTGGGGTCTTCTTGCCTTTGATTTGTTTTGAATCCTTCCCTCAGTCCCTGTCTCTAACAGGCTGGCTTTATGTTGCCACTTTCTGCCTGCGCCCTGGTTTTCACCACCCTTTATTGAATGTCTATTGTTAGAGTCATTTATCAATTTATTTTCATGGTATTATTTATTGCCTTTTAAGACAGGATCCTACCAGGCTGGCCCAGAGCTTGCAGTATAGCCCAGACAGACCTAACTCAGATCCTCCTGCCTCAGCCCGCCCGGCACTGGGATTACAAACCTATGGCACCTGTCTGTGGTTTCTGTTTCTTATTTGGAGATTGGTTTGGGGGAGGCCATCCCTTCTGCTTTAGCCTTTCACAGAGGAGCATTTGCTCTGTGGCACCTGTTCTGTAGCTCAGTTCTTCCCGTGTTTGGTGCTTCCTTTCCCACCCCGTCCTCTGTCCTCTTATTTCTCACAGCGACTGTGTGAGGTGCCGCGCTGGCTGCTCACCACAGACTTGGGGCCGTTCTTTTAGAACCAAGCCTTGGAGGAGAGTGTGGGGCCAGGGACCAGAACTGTGGGTGTCCATGACTTAGCACTATGGGCTATCTCGGATCCTTTCTCATTGGTACTGCCCCTGGGGTCCTCTACTCTAGGCAGGCTGGAGCTCAATGTGAAGAATGTTACATGCTTGGGTGAGGTTTTGGCTTTTATGTCTCTTTTAGCCACAGTGCACACCAGGCTGGGCGTGAGAGCCTGCTCCTGTCATCCCAGGAGTCAAGAGGCTGAGGCAATGTGGGACACTGAGTTAGAGGGCAGCCTGGGGTATGCAGTAGTTTTGAGCCCTGTTTTTTTTCTTTACTCCAAACCCCCCAAACAACTAAACTCAGTGACCATCAGAACGCTGAGCCGTGGGTCACAATGCTGATATGACCACGGCTGTCCTCCTGCCACTCAGACAACCTGCTTCCTGTCCAGCGTCCTGGAGTCTCTGCAGCCAGCTGATCCGGACTCTGTACTGTTACGTATCTCAGGATGCTCTCTCCTCAGGTGCATTACTGGTGAAGCCTGAGGTAGCCTTTACACACGCAACAATTTACACACGTATACACACATCCACATGCATGCATTTTAAAGAAAAAAAAGCCACATATTTCCTTCCAGACATGGTGACTCAGACCTGTAATCCCAGATACTTGGGAAGCTGAGTCAGAAGGAGTGAAGTTTAAGGCCAGCCTGGCCTCTGCCATATGTCCAAGATCAACATGGACAACTAATGAAATCCTGACTTAAAATCTACAGAGGTAAAAGGAGGGCTGGAGACACAGCTCAGAGTTAGAAAGTTTCCCGGCGTGTGCAAGGCGCTAGGTTCAATCACTGGTACTCCACAAATCGAAAACCAAACCACGACAGAACAGCCCATGTTCCCATCTGCTTGCCTCAGAGCATTACAGATGGATGCTGGGTAAACAATGCTAGCCCTTGTTAGCTAGGTTTGGCTTAGACAGGCTCAGGTCCAGCTGGAGAACACGACTCCTTTTCGATTCCCACACAAAAGAAGCTTCCAGCACAGGCAGAAAGGCATCCCCTCTCCTTCCCTGTGCCAAACACCTCTTAGCCCCAGTTCAGAAAGCTGCTGCTGTCTCCTGGAAGGCTTTGTTCTTTCCGTGGTTCTTCAAAGCACCCAGAGTCAGGGTCTGAACCAAGGTGTGTCAGTGACCCACAATGCAGAGCCTAGGGCAAGGGTGATGGAATCTCACTAGGAAGCTTGGGTGATGGCATTCGATATTCTGCCTTCATCTTGCTTGAAAGACCACCAAACTTCGTGGTGGTAAAGAACGGGTCCCTGAATGTTGTTTCCCTGGGAGTCTTGGCCAAGTGTGCATCTGAAGCCAGAAGAAGCTGAATGTATCACAGCAGCAATGATGTGAACCGGGCAGGAGGATGTCTCAGTCCATTTGAACTTCTGTGACAAAGTGCCTTAACTTGGGTAGTTTATCAACAATTCAGGTTTATTGCTCACAGTCCCGAAGGCTGGAAACCTTCTGCGATTCTGATTAGCAGTCCCACAAATGTCCAAGATGGAGATGCTGGCTGACTGGGTGCCTCAGCATCAGCCTCAGAGAGGTGCCCTGCTTTAGAGTCTTCGCAGAGCTGAAGAAAGACCCCAAGGCCCCTCACAAGGGCACTGGTCCCATTTCTAAGGGTCCCACCTCTTACTATCACCGCAGTAGAGGCTGAGTGTTCGCAGAGGAAGGAGAGAGCACACGAGTTCAGATGCTAGCATCTGCCTTTTCCACACTCAGTCCCACCCTCTCTACTCCCACAGCTCAGCAAACCCAACCTTACCCCCAGGGAGGTGCTGGGAGAACATGTTACATGATCTCTCCTGGAGAAGTGGATCTGGGGGGAACAAGGCACCATGTCCAAGCAGCATGCTGGAGGGTCTGCGACTGTCCAGCAGTCTAAATGTTTTGCATAGGATCCAAGATCCAAGTGAAGGACCTTATACACTTGTCTTTGTTCCAAATGCAAAGATGTAAGATGGTCCAGGGGGAGTCACCGATGTCACCCCAGGCATCCCAGGACCCACCTTTCCCTGAGACTCATGTCAGGTGGTGCATAGAGCAGGGTGAATGGCTCGGAACAGCTCAGTGAGTGTAAGCTCTTTCATTCCATATCAAAACTGTGCTTGCATTGAGCACTCTGAGTGTCCTGTAGGGATGGCAGTTGCCATCACTCAACACCTGCAGCATCTGCCTTCCTCCATGGTGAGATTCTCTGGTTGGAGGGCATGTTCAGTAGCTCCCTCCTCCTCCCAGGAGTCAATGCTCTCAGGAGCAGTTCTCAACCAGGGATGACAAGCAACCAGTTGGGAAATGCCCCACTGTGCTATATCCCAGAGAACAGCTCGAGAAATTCTGCTGCTTAGAACCACCAAGGTTAGAGTCAGTGCAGCCCTACGAAAATTTCTTCAACAGACTTAAAATACTGAGAGATGGTCTTCTCTTTCTTTCTTTCTTTCTTTCTTTCTTTCTTTCTTTCTTTCTTCCTTCCTTCCTTCCTTCCTCCCTCCCTCCCTTTCTCTTTTCCTCCCTCCCTCCCTTCCTCTCTCCCTCCCTCCACTTATTTCTTCTGGACTCTGTGGCTTTCAAGCATGATCCTGTAGACAACATCTTTTCCTGACATCCAAAGGACGGACACACCCGCTACACCACTCTCTTAGTCAGGGTTTCTACTGCTGTGACCAAAGAGCAAGCTGGGGAGGAAAGGGTTTATTCTGCTTGTGCTCCACTTCATTGGAGGAAGTCAGGACAGGAGCTCAAGCATGGCTGGACATTGGAGGCAGGAGCTGACGCCCTGGAGGGATGCTGTTTACTGGCTTGCTTCCTTTGGCTTCTTCAGTCTGCCTTCTTATAGAACCCAGGACCATCAACCCAGGGATGGCTCCACCCACAGTGGGCTAGATCCTTCCCCATTGATCATTAATTGAGAAAATTCCTTACAGCTGGATCTCAGGGAAACATTTTCTCACCTGAGGCTCTTCATCTCTGATGACTATGAATTGTGTCACGTTGACACACAAAACCAGCCAGAACAACAACCTTTAGGGTTCCCGCCAGGACATGCTCCAGGTGTACCTGGGGGAACATTTTAAGTACTCTTTATTGGTTTCCTTCTGTCTCACTCCCCCACTGCCTTTCCAGAACTTTCTGGGATTCTGGAAAAGTCCATTGTGAACATTCTCTTCCTCTGGGTTTCCCACAGAGATCATGGGGGTGTTTTCATATACCTCCAACCGTGTCTGCTGTGCACAGAGACAGCTTTCCGATTCTATAGTTGAGCGAAATGATCTGTCCACAGAGAAGGAGCCTTGGTGTCCCCACTCCTGCCACAGCACATCTGGCCTGACCACGAGTCACTGACCATGTGTCCATCCCGTCTCCCACACAGGAAGGCCGCTGCCTGTATATCATCCTACTGATGGCAGTGTACTGGTGCACGGAGGCCCTGCCCCTGTCGGTGACGGCTCTTCTACCCATCATCCTCTTCCCCTTCATGGGCATTCTACCCTCCAGCAAGGTCTGCCCTCAGTACTTCCTCGACACCAACTTCCTCTTTCTTAGTGGCCTGATCATGGCCAGCGCCATCGAGGAATGGAACTTGCACCGGAGAATCGCCCTCAAGGTCCTCATGCTGGTTGGGGTCCAGCCTGCCAGGTAAGGCTGTGCCACAGGGTGGGCCTGTGATGGGTGGGGGGCATACAAGTTCTTCCTCTTTGACCATTGGGCCAGAAGCTGTCATTCCTCACGTTTTGGCTTACTAGTTCCTTGACAATTTGGTGGGTTCTGCACACATGCAATGTACCATTGATTTGGTGACAGTGTTCTCTATATGCTTAAAAGTCATCTAACGCCAGCCATGGTAGGGCATGCCTTTAGTCCCAGCTCTCAAAAGGTAGAAGCAGGTAGGTCTTTGTGAATTCAAGGTCAGCCTGGTCTGCATAGTGAATTCCAGGATGGCCAGGGAAACACAATGAGACCCTGTCTCAAAAGGAAGCAATAAAATAAAATACAAAGTCATTGGAGATTGTGTGGCTCCTCCGTTGTGTGCACAGGGTTTTGGAATAGTGTGAGCAGGCTCCTCAAACTGAGGCCAAGACCCTCTGTCTCCAAAAGAGAAGAGTGTTTTTACTATCTACAGGTGCAGGTATTGTTGTTTTCCCACGAATCCCTGTGGCAGTCTGCCGACTCTTCAGTCTTCGTAGAAGGCTGTTAATTGCACGATGCCTAACTCATAGGATTTAAAATAACAACCCAGGCCTGCGAGATGGTCCATCCCAAAGACATGACTTAATCTGTGACAAAGCCTCCACTTACCTCCTACTTAATTCTGTGTATTAAGTTAGCTCCTGGTGGAAAAGCCCGTGACACCTAGAATCTGCTAGTGGGGGTGGACCAAACAGAGACTGGGAACAGAAGCAGTCAGGTGGGCTTGGTGCTGGCAGTGGGTGCAGGCAGGAGTGGGAGCAGGACAAGGAGGGGGCCAGCTGGCAGATCTCGTGCCGGGTCACTTCATTCTGGAATGGTAACCATTAAGGACCAAAGGGCAAGGCAGGGTAACCCTAGGCTTTGGGCTGACTTCTTGGCCAGATCCCTTTAAGCACAAGAAACTCAGTTTTCCTTGGATCTAAAACAAGCCAAGGGTGGACAAAACAGTTCAGTGGCTAAAGGCACTTGCTGCTCCAACTTGGTGACCTGAGTTAGATCCTAGAACCCACCTACAAGTGGGAAGAGAGAACTGAGCATGTGCCGTGACACACACCCCAAAATCAAAACACCCCAGATAAGTCTGGCAGTTGCTCCCCTATCTGTTACTCATCTGCCTTCTCTGGACTCTAACTTCTTTCCTGGAAAATCAACCCTTTAGACTCCCGGGGTTCAGGAAAGTAGACCATAGTCCCTCTTGGACCCCACGTTCTAGATCCAGTCTTAACTCTTTCTACCGCCCAGGCTCATTCTGGGGATGATGGTGACCACTTCATTCCTGTCCATGTGGCTGAGCAACACAGCCTCCACTGCCATGATGCTGCCCATCGCCAATGCCATCCTCAAAAGCCTCTTCGGCCACCGCGAAGCTCGGAAGGACCTTCATCGGGATGATGAGAGCACAGGTGAGGCTGGAGGGTTGCCAGGGCGACACCACTGCTGCAGGGTGCGGGGAGATGAGCAAGGTCCACAGGCCACTGGAGAAGGCCCAGGACACAGACACGGGCTGGGCACACTCTTATGTCTTAATGGTGACAGTTCATTGAGAATCAGATATGCCAAACCATGGAACCCTGGAGTTTTAAGACTTGCATTCATTGTATACTAAGCAATGGGTTTGGCACTCTTTCTCTGTATTTGGAAGTAGGTAGGTGCTGGAGTTAAGTTTGTTAGTAAGCATTTGAACAGGTGCCCACGAGCACTGAGATCCAAAAGGGCACCTAGGGAAGCAATGAGGCTGGCAAACATCAGATGGGCAGTTCCCTCCCCATACAAGTTAGAACAGGGGCTGTGCAAATTCTCCGGTAATGCTGGAGAAGGCATGGTCCAGGATAGCCCTTCCTGATGGCGTTCCGTAAGAATTTGACGAGGTTACACTAATGTTTGCAGTTTCTTTCCCAGATGCAAATGCTCAGGTAATTCTCCAGCCAACCGTAAAGAGAACAGTGTGCTGCTGTTGCTACAGTGTCCTCCATGATGGGAGCGGGAATACAGGGTGTAGGGATGACTCGCCTCTAAAATCCCAGCCCCTGGGAGGCAGAGACAGGCTGATCTCAGTGAGTTCCAGGCCAGCCAGGAGTATATAGTGAGACTCCATCTCAGTGGAGGGGCTGGCAGGAGGGGCAATATTGCCATAAGGACTCTTGTCACAGACCACACTGACCGAGGAGTCTGACCTCTCCACCCTCTGTTGCTGGGCTCTTAGCAGCTGCTGTGTTTTCAGGTATGTGTGTGTGTGTGTGGTGGGAATGGGGGTGGTAGGAGTGGGGGCGGTGGGAGCGGGAGTGGTGGGCACTGCTCAGATGGAAGTGACCACTGTAGATCACGCAGAGAGAAGGTGGCTGAGCCTGACTTTGAACCCAGGCAGTGTGACCAGAAAAGGGCTACATCAGTGAGAATCCTCTCGGCAGCAATAGAAAGCGTGTCTGCCCTCCAGTGTCTTAAGACATAGGGACTTATTTTGTTCAGACACGACAGAATCAGAGAAAGGCCTTGTGGGGTCGCTTCGGAGGCACGGGTACATCGGGACTTTTCATTGTCAACCCTGTGATTCTCTCTCTCACGGTGAAAAGGTGGCTGCTCCATTACTTCTGCTTTAAGATGTCGTACTTTATACTGATGTCTTTAAGAGCGGCCTGAAATCTACGCCTACATGGGCCGAAACGGGCTGCTTATCTCCAACATCGTTCCTTCCTTGATCACAGAACCTACACGCGCACACGCCATGCTGGGGAAGGTGGAATTTCCAACCTTGACAAAAATGGTTGGTCACCCCCCAGGGGGCCATTCACGCCAATAAATGCAGCAGGTGTTAGCATTGGAGCCATGGATGGTATTACCCGTGAAACCATGCTAGCTATGTTCTTTGCAGATATGAGTTATTATGTTAGCATGCCTAGAACAGACTTGTCCCACAAGTTCCATCCTCAGAGCCCGTGTTATTAAGCCAGGTGAAGTGACACGTGCTTGTAATCCCAGCACTGGGAAGGGGAACACAGGTGGATCCCTGGGACTTGCTGGCCAGTCAACCTGGCCAAATTAGTGATTCCCAGGCCAGTGAGAAGCTCTATCCCTCCAAAAAAAAACCAACATGCCAGGCATCATGGTACATGTCTTTGACCCTAACACTTGGATGGTAGCTCATCTCTGCGAGTTCGAGGTCATCCTGGACTACACAAGAGTTCCAGGCCAGTCAGCATTACATGTGAGACTGTCTCCAAACAAACAAACAAAAAAAAAGGATGACTCCTAAAGAACAATTCAGAAACACACATGTAGTACACTGCATGCATATAAGTGTACACATGCACACACATATATACTGCATATAAACACTCATGTGCATTTATGTACTTCTGCACATACACGTACACTGCATACACGTGTACTTGTACACATGCACACCTACATACACAAACACACACATGTGCACTACATACATATACATGCACACACATGTTCACTGCATACAGATACACATATAGATTCCTACACAGATTGCACATTGATCCATACACCATCCACAGACTGTGTTTGGCAATGCGTGTTTACTCATTCAACATGCATGGCCCTGAAAACTAGATGTACTTAGAAGCGCTTCACAGATGGGGTTTTCCCACGGCAGGAGGACAAATCCAGACTGTCACTGTTGGAGAGGTAGCAGAGCTGGGTTGTCACAAGGCCAGAGCCTTCCAGGTAACACAGGAGTTTTGCCAGGTAGTGGGGTTAGCAGCTGTTCCCCGGAAATAACCAGACAGTAAACATTTTAGACTTGTGAGCCTCTCTGTTGTAATTTCCACACTCTGCCTTTGAAGAAGGTGGCGGAGTGCCAGTGCCGACTGCATGCCAAGAAAAAGGCATGTATGGGAGCCAAAATTAAGATTTCTTATCAGTTTATCATCCCCTAATGTTCTTTTTCTATGAATCTTGCGTGTTCCCATGTATATTATACATGTTCATATATGTTTGAGGGAGGTGCACATGGAGCATGCATTTTGAGAGAGGTTCTCTCAAGGAAACTGGAGCTCACCAATTCAGCTAGAATGACTGGTGAGCCAGCCCCAGGGTTAGTCCTACCCCCACCTCCCCAGAGCTGGGGTCACATACACAGGCCACACTGTCCCACCCCTACCTCCCTAGTGCTGGGCTTACAGACACAGACCACACTGTTCTACCCCCACCTCCCCAGCGCTGGGGTTACAGACACAGGCCACACCGTCCCACCCCTACCTCCCCAGCACTGGGGTTACAGACACAGGCCACACTGTCCCACCTCCACCTCCCCAGCGCTGGGGTTACAGGCACAGACCACATTTGGTTTTTACTGGGGACTAAAGATGAAGCTCAGGAACTCACACTTGTGCAGCAAGCACTTTGCCAACTGGGCCATCTCCCAAAGCTCTGGATATTTTGAACTATTTAAGAATGTGAGAGCTGTTTTTGCATGGTAGGTCATGGCAAGACCAGGGTGGGCCAGATTCAGACTACAAAAATGAGGGCTACTGACCCCACTTTATGATGCCGGTTTACTGGGCTTCAAATGGTTCCCTCCCACGCTGTGGGGCTCTGAGAAGATGGTCATGCTGAGGTGGCATCAGATCATTGGCACCACCCCTTCGTTCATTTCAATCTCAGCTGAACCTGTGCCCTGTCTTACCTGATGTGCTGCGGAAGAACCACAGCCATTGAGTGCTTGCTGTGTTGGAGGGCCCTTCTGAGGGTCTGTGTCTGAGTGGGGTGGACCCTTATCATCCTCATTTTGATAAGTGGGATTTGAAGAAGAAGTAAAGAGAGATGAAGAAGGCCCCAGGGGTTCCCATGGCAGGATGACCTGTGGCACTAGGCATTTGAGCTGGGCTGGCTGAGGGTGGGGCTGTATTCCCTTTATTCCATTCTCCTGCCTCACACAGGATGGCCACATGAATGTTCGAATGTCCAGTTCATTATAACAAAACCCAAACTCTAAGACCTTGAAAGGAGAGGGGACTCACTAAAGGTCACACCAGTGATGTTTGTGATAGAAGTCTATAACCTCCCTTCCTACCCTGCAGGCTGTGGGGAGGTCGTAACCCTGGAGTCAGAGGCCTGGAAATGAATGAGCGGCCTTGGAGGCTCAGGGCTGTGCTGAGCCCAGGGTAAAGACAGCGGCCCTCTGCACTCAGTTTAGAGGGGTGGGGGGACACGCTAGTGGGCTCAGATTTGAACAAGAAGTTTTCCAGAGGCTCCAAGTTCACAAGCGTCACTGATAGCCAGGTCAACGGCAATGACAACACAAGCTGTCCTTTCCTCAAGACCCTGAGTGTCAGCTTGGCTCAGCTCCTCATCAGCGTGTTTGATGTCTGTGGTCCCCACTCTGCAGACGAAGATATGGAGGCTCACAAAGGCGAAATGTATTTTCCAGAGCTTTGAGCATATGGACATACAGGAGAAGATGCTGGTATAGGGTGGGGATCACTAGACAGGACCCCAAGAGGTTCTCCACCTTACAGAGAGTCCCTGCGACCTCTCCTTCCTATTTTGCTACTGCTGTCTGAATGTTCCCTGGCATTTTGTCATTGCACCGTCTACCTGTAGGGAGCGCTGTTCTAACCCAGGCTTCAGTCAAGGAGATTCCCCTTAGCCAGCAAGGGGTTTGCCTAGCTTTCGAACCTATACTCGTCTGCCTTTTCTCTGTCTGAAAGAGGCCACCCTTGTGTGTCATTCAGATGGTCGTAGTCATAGCAACCATTTCAGGTTGAGGTAATCGGTTCCCTCCTTCAGTCTTCACTTGCCAGTTGCCTCCTGGGCCTCTCTAATCTAGAAAGTCAGGACTAGTCTGTCTTGTGCCTGGCCTGTGACATGCATGAAACAAGAGCCTGAGACCAAGGAAGGGGCGAATATATGGCAGGTGTGATGGTTCACGCCTGTAATCCCAGCGCTGAGAAGGCTGACAAAGGAAGGCCGTCACGTGCAAAGGGGGCCAGGGCTATGTGGAGAGATCCTGCCTCAAACCAAACAAGATAGAGCAAACACAGGATGGGGGAGATGGTTCACTTGGTGAAGTACTTGCTGTGTAAACCAGAGGACACAGGTTGGGAGCCACAGCACGCAGGTGAAAAGCCAGGCAGAGTGGCACGTGCCTATTATCCTGTCACTGGGGAGGCAGAGACAGCAAGATCCTTGGCGTCCATGGCCAGCCTGGCCAGAGTTCCAGGTTCAGGGAGAGACTCTGTCTCAGCAACTAAGGTGGAGCGCGATGAGAAAGACACCAACATTGACTTCTAGTCTCTAAACCTGTACACACATATGAACACTATCACACACACACACATGCGCGTGCGCGCGCGCACACACACACAGAACTCGAAGACACCACCAACAAAAACACATTCAACAATTTGGCAGGGTAGGCAATAAGGCCCTCACTGCCTTTCCACCTGTTCCCTTCCCATCCTGGGAGAGGGGTCATGTGATCATCTGCTTTCATCTAACATCTATCTCCAAGCCCATGAAGCCTGGGGTCACTCCTACTCATCTTGTGAATGACAGTTGTTGGTGCTGGAATACAGTAGGTGCTCAATAGATGCACACAGGTAGCGATGAAGCAAATGAACAGGTCAGTTAGTATCTGTACTACCCCTTAGTGTCTCTCTTCATCCTATGGAGGTCACAGTACTTACCACCGGCCTACTGGGTGTACTGAATGGATTGTGTTCATTAAACTACTTAGTGTGTGTGTGTGTGTGTGTGTGTCTGTGTGTGTGTTGAGGGGTGACCGTCCACAGGGTCCTTGTTACCTAACACAGTAGGCTAACTCTTTTCTGAGGCAAATTCAAGAGGTTGGACAGGGAAATTGGAATACTGATCAATTCTGTCTCAGACATACTACTAAGTGCCCATGTGAGTGCCCTGGACATGGCATGAGAGTTATGGACGTGTGTGTGTGTGTGTGTGTGTGTGTGTGTGTGAGAGAGAGAGAGAGAGAGAGAGAGAGAGAGAGAGAGAGAGAGAAGAGGGATTGGCAGGTCTGGGTAAATTATCAGTCCTAGGTACAGTATAGGCCTGGCTCTGCCACTAACCCACTGGGTCCTCTTGTCCCCAACCTTGACCTGCCTCTCTAGGCCTCATTTTCCAAATTCAGAGGATGGTAGCAACCTATCTCCATGGCTGCGGGGCCTGTGTGATGGCAAGCATGTAGATCCAGCCCTCCCACACAGTGTACGTGCAGCCCTTACGTAAGTACCAAGCTCTGGGCTGACCTGCGTCTTCAGGACCCAGCGAAGGCTCCCTAGAGACTTTGGCCCACAGACCTGTTTCCATTTAGTCTCGAAGGAATGCCGTAAGATAGCCAGAGTAAAAGGCAAACAAGGAACGCTTGCCTTGGTTTTCCTGTTCTTTCAACTTCTCCTTCATCCTCATCACCATCACCATCATCAAAATTAGTGCCCAATAGAGAACATGCTGCCATGGATATGAACTCCCACCCTTACCCACAGGTGCACACACCAAGGCTCTTATGCCTGGTGGAATCTCATGTAATCTCATATGGAACTCGCCAACTCTGATGTAGGCAGCGAGCAGCCAGGCTCCACATGAGACCCACTGGGGTAATCATGCCCTCCACCAGGGCCTGGGTAGACACTGTAGGTCTGTTTCCCTTCTGTGAATACCGACCTCTTGGTCTCAACCCCAACTACACAAAAGAATCTCCTGCCAACATCATCAAGACTACCAAGGCCCTGCCCACTGCAGAACCCCTCCAGACCCTCTGAGAGGGACCCACCCCCGAGGGAGTCCCTAGGGCTGCCAATGTCTGATGCTGCCCCAGAGACGTGGGGCCCAGTAGGAAAAATACAGGACAAGCCAGAGATGGTGAGGGCCAGGGGTCACTGGGTTAGAGGTCATCCTCTAGGGAGTGCCACCTCCACTCCCACCCCCTCCACTCCACCCCCCCCCATCTGTATGCTATTAACAGCCCTTTACTTCCTGCTTCAGTGCCTTGGGCCGTGACCTCGTGCACTGCGTGTGGACGTGTGTCCCATTGCCTGAGCTGTGAGCTGCTCAGCAGTCTAGGGGGAGTGGACCTGGTCTTTCACCTGAGATCCCCTGCTGTGCTCAGTAGGGAGGCGGCACCCCGGGGCACAGCGCGATTGATGCCATCAGCTACCATAGAGTCTTGTTCTTCTTTTGTGCTGGCAAGACAAGGGAGCCAGGAAGGGTATGCCCAGGCTAGTGGGTGACAGTGAGAGAGGCCAAAACAAGAGTCCAGACCCTTCCTCCTAGGGCACAGGGTGGTGTGTGTGCCCTTCCTCCCAGTGCATAAGGCTGACCACGTGTGCCCTTCTTCCTAGTGCGCAGGGTAGCTGTGTGTGCCCTTTCCCCCACTGCTAAGGGTTGGCTGTGTGTGCTCTTCCTCCCAGTGCACAGGGTGGCTGTGTAGCCTATGTCTAGAAGGAAATTCCTAAGTGGAAAAAAGATCAAATGGTGACTGGGTGTGCATGTTTGTGTGTACATGTTTGTGTGTATGTGTGTGTGCATGAGAGATGGGAGAGAGAGAGAGAGAGACTCCAGCCCCACTGGCCTCTTTTGACTTGTAGCCCCTTTTAGCTTTAGGACCTTTGTGGTTGCTCGTCCCCACCCTTGGAATTCACACCCCTTGCCCTGTGCTCACCTCCAGCACATTGCTAAGAGATGACAGGTGTCCCTCTCGCCCAGGTGTCCTGTCAGTCAGACTCTTGAAGACGATGTCTTGTTCCCTTCCTTGTGCTGTTTCCTGAGACACCCGCCCACATTACATATACTGCTTGTTTACTTTGTGCTGGAAGGTGGTACCCCTGTGGCGAGCCTCTTTGTGTCTCATCATTCACTGCCATACACACAAGAGACACAAGATTTGTGCTTGGCCCATTTTGTAAAATTTGCCTGCTTGAGTTCCAGTCCTGTGCTCCCATGAAGTCTTGGTTTCAAAAGAAGAGAAACACACACACACACACACACATAACTTGCACAACTTCAGTGTCTGTGATCACCACTATCACCTAGTCACCATCCTCTTGCTTAACTACAGCCAGGTCCCTGTAGTCCACCCAAACCTAGAGATAGCTGGAAAATATAACTCCACATCTTCCTTCTTAGGCCCCTCATCCTACAGAACATTTCTGTCACCTTTAACACTTCCCGACTCACTACTGTCCCAGGATGCAGGTGTTATGGAACAATCTTTTTGGACACTGTGAAGATATGCTGATCTCAGTGATTTAATAAAGAACTAACTGGCCAGTAGCTAGGCAGGAAGAAGTTAAGCAGGAGAGTCAGACTGAGAAAACGCTGGGGAGAAGGGCAGAGTTGCTAGCCTGGCCGCAGAGAAAGCAGGGCATGTGGAAGATGACGTACATTAATAAATATGGGCTAATTTAAGTTGTAAGAGATAGTTAGTAATAAGTCTAAGCTATAGGCTGAGCATTTATAATTAACAATAAGTCACCGTGTCATTTATCGGGGAGCTGGTGGTCCTGATTAAAAGCCCCACCTCTGGCCAGGTTTTCTTAGCACTGCCAGCGTCTTCAACCACAGCCTTTGTATTTGATGTTTCTATTTCCTGAAGCTTCATAGACTGGCCACTGTCATCCTGCAGGCATCATCGAATGTCATCAGGTCATAGTGTCACGTGGCTGTCACTTTCTTTTCCCTAACCTGGTTTTATTTCCTCTTCAACTGAAACCTTCATTATTATTTGCTTGTCTGTCTCCTGTTCTAGAATACAGCCTCCATGGGAGCCGGGGCCTTGTTCTGTGTTGTGCACTGGGTACCCTAAGTACATAGTCTGTGCTCTGTGGCTGTGTTTTGGATGAATGGATGGATGGATGAATGAATTAAATGGAGACCGTTCCTCCCAGAAACGACACACGTGCCGGAAATGACACGCATGTCAAAAACGACAGCGTGCCAGAAACGACAAGGCGCATGTGTCAGAAACCACACACATGCCAGAAACATGCCTGGCCAGAAACGACACGCATGTCAGAGACGACACACGTGCCAGGAACGACACACATGCCGGAAACCACACATGTGCCAGAAACAGCACACATGGCAGAAACGACACGCGTGCCTGAAACGCCACGCGTGTCAGAAACGGCACACGTGGCAGAAACGGCACACGTGTTGGAAGCGACACGCGTCTGGTCAGAAGTGACCACATGTCTGAAACGACACACGTGCCAGAAATGGCACGGCACATGTGTCAGAAACGACACACGTGTCAGAAACGACACAAGTGCCAGAAATGACACGACACATGTGTCGGAAACGACACGCATGTCAGAAACGACTCAAGTGCCAGAAGCGACACGTGTGCCAGAGATGACACGTGTGTCGAAAATGACACACGCGACAGAAACGAAACGCGTGCCAGAAATGACACGTGTGCCAGACTTGGCATGCGTATCAGAAACGGTAACCTTTAGCAATGACTTCTCAGATTGGCCTCAGTCTGAGTTAGGGGTTGTTACTGGCAGTGGGGCTCCCTCCAAACATAGGTGTTGGGTTGGAGTGTGGAATGCAGGGTGCTGATCTTCACTCCCCTCCATGGCCCTCTATCCCTTTTTCCTTCCCTCTTCCTTCCTCTCCCCCTACTGTTTCTTGACCTACCTCATCTTTTTCTCCACTGAATAGCACACCATCTTAGCGGTGAAATCTTGTTCCCTACTGGCTGCACAGGAACTGGAAACTTCCAGTTAGTGGGCAGTCACTAACATGCCTCCTCTTCTCTCCCAGCTGCTGTGAGGGGAAACGGACTTCGAACAGTGCCCACGGAGATGCAGTTTCTCGCCAGCTCAGAAGGGTAAGTCTGACCACATTCTTGGGGACCTCCCAGATGGATTCAAAGGCCTGGGTGCCACACCAGTCCCAAGTTCTCTCTGGCTGGTCCAGGATCTAGGATTTTGCCCTTCACCACTTGGGTTAGGTGAGGCCCTGCTTTTTAAAAAGCAACCAGTAGCCAGGTGTAAACACACACACACACACACACACACACACCTGTAATCATGTCCCTTTGGAGACTGAGGAAGGATGAAGGGTTGGAGGCTAGCCTGGAGTACATAGTAAAACACTACTATTTCAAAACTTTTAATTATGTCAAACTAGAAGGCAGCCATGGGACTGGCAAGGTAGCTGTCAGTACAGTGTTCATCTCACAAACATACAAGCAAACCTGCACATAACAGGCACATACAGGCAAGCATGCACATACAGGCAAACATGCACATACAGGCAAACATGCATACACAGGCAAACATGCACATAACAGGCACGTAACAGACACACAGACACTTCACGGTCTACTCCTCTGGGTCTCTCCTTTCAAGAGGGAAGCAACAAGACCCCCAGCCTTGGTGTTAGCCTTCTGCCCATTCCATGGTTACCCCTCTCCCTCTCTAGTGTGTGTGTTTGTGTGTGTGTGTGTGTGTGTTCATAGTCACAGTGTTGTTCCTTTTGGAAACTACAGCTCCCAGATTCCTCCTGGATTACGGATACCTGCGCACGGGCGCGCACAGGTGCAGGTCATTTCTCCCAGATACCCTTGCGCTTCTCGTTAAAAAAGCAAGCTTCCATGAGGTCTCGCTCTCTCTCTTGCCCTTTACCCTTGTGTGTCTTGCACACCTGTCCCTTATTGTGTGTCCCCCCCATTAAAGTGCACCCACGTGGGAGCCTCGTGTCTGTGTCTCCTTTCGCGCGTGTCTTGTCTGTCCTGTGTTTGTCTACACACACACCCGCTTAAAAGAATAATACACAGCACACGTGTGGAGGGCAGAGGTCAAATTCCAGGAATTGGTTCTCTCCTTCCACCATGTGGGTTCCAGGGTTCAAACTCAGATCCTCTTGCAATCAATCAATTTTACTTTTGAAAATACAATTTCAAATATATGTTTTGAAAAAGGCTTGGTTTCACAGGGGCAATTACCTGGCTTTCAACACTAGTGTTTGAGATTCAAGCCCAGGGCTTTGTGCATGTCAGACAAGCCTGTTGAACCATACAATTTAGTTTTAAAATCTTTATTCCTTTTTTTCTTTTTCTGACTTATTGAGGAATAACTGAAAACAGCAAGACGTCTTGAGACACGCGTTTGTGGTGAACTGATTGCTTTAGTTCAAGACGGTCAGCGTACCCCCCCCCATCTCAGACCCTGTATGTGCAATTCCTAGTTCTAGCCACATATAAGCACTCTGTAGCAGCCCCTAAGGGGTGGGAGGTAGCTAGGTCTGTAAAGTGCTTCTCACACAAGCCTAAGGATCTGCGTTTAACGGCCCAGAATCCAAGTAAACAAAAGTCAGACATCACAGTGCACACCTATCACCCCAGAACTGGGGAGTGGAGACAAGAAAACCCCTGGGACTAACTGGTGAACCAGTCCAGGCAAATCCAGGTCTCTGATTTTTGAGACGGGTCTTCTCACTGTGTAGCCAGAGGACCTCAAACTCAGGGTCCTCCAGCCTCAGCCTCCGGAGCCCTGGAATCGCAAGCCATGCCACCTCTGGTTTCCTCACAATCTCTCAAAGAAACAATTAGTAACTTTGTTTCATTCGTTCCCAAAAGTGTACAAGGAAAACAACACAGAAAATTCAAGGAAGAAATAAAAGTGGGGGAACACCATAATTCCATTCCCAAGGAAGGAAATGAAAGCAGACTGTGTACTCCACTGGAGACTAGAATACTGCATATCCACGAGACACAGTATTACACGAGTTACAACAAAAGCCTGGACGGTGATGTCAGCTACCGCCCGTGTGATTCCTGATCCAGCCTCTTCTCTTACCAGATGCCTCTCAAGTCGCCCATTCAGTCACATTCTTAAATTTTAATTTCCTCTCACTGGCCCTGAAATGACACATTTTAACAGCCGTGTAGGTGTCCCCATTCAGAAAGAGACTCAGCATGTAGCTGATTCCCCTAGGATGGACACTTAGTTGCTTTTGGGTAAAATGGTATTTAATGTTGTAGTTCACCCTGCTACCAACTCAGTAGCTGAACTCATTGTTTCCTTGGGGTAAATTCCTTGGGCAGAGTATCTGAGCTGAAGGTTTGCAGGGTCCATGGCGATTCCGACTTTAGAAAGAATCCTGAAGCAGAAAGCAGAGCTTCAGGTGGCTGGCTCCCTCTGGGGCCAGAGCTTCTGACTGCTCTGAATTGCTTCTCTCCGGGTCCATTCCCGCAGAGGCCACCCTGTGGAGGCAGAGACCCCACCGGAACTGCCCGATGATTCCAAGGAGGAGGAATACCGCAGAAACATCTGGAAGGGTTTCCTCATCTCCATCCCCTACTCAGCCAGTATCGGGGGCACTGCCACGCTCACAGGCACGGCCCCCAACCTCATCCTGCTTGGCCAGCTCAAGAGGTAAGTGCCGGGCTGGGGAGATGGCTCAGCGGGCAAAGTATTGGCTGCACAAGCGTGAGTTCCTGAGTTTGGATCCCCAGAACCCACTTAAAAGCGAGGTGTGGTGGAACATGCCTTTAATTGAGCGTGTTTAATTTAATTGGGAGGTGTTTAATTTAATTGGGAGGTGGAGGCAGACAGGTGTAGTTGAGTTAGTGAGCTCCAGGTTCATTGAGAGCTCCTATCTCAAAAAGAAGGTGGAGAGTGGTTGATCAGGACACTCAGCATTGACATCAGCCTCCGCAAGCACACATATGCACACACACACACACACACACACACACAGCTAGATACAGTGTCTCCTGTGGGCCAAGGGTCAGCATTCTCTTCCTCCCCTTACTGATTTCCCAGCCAAGGATCAGGTGATTCAGTGACTGTATTGTGGGAAAAAGACAGGCAATGGGCAGAGGAAATGAATGCTGGATGGCACGGCTTGTCTTCTATCCTAATCATCAGGAGTTAGAGACAAGAGGGTCAGAGGCTGAAGGTCATCCTCATAGAGTTTGAGGTCAGTCCGGGCTACTTGAGAGCCTGTCACAAAAACACAAAGCACAAAAAGCAAATTGTTGTATGCTATGCATGGCGTAGAAATAAAATGGAGCCGGTGGGAGTACGGGAGTGACAAGTCCCTGTCCTTCAGGGACATCTGTTTGCTGAGACAACGTCAGAAAAGAGCCCCAGAGTGAGAGTATGAGGGCTCTGGAGGACGAAAGAGCAGAGGCTCTGGGGTGTGAGTGCTCTTGGGAGTCTCAGGAACCAGCAAGACCAGGGAGAGCAGTTGGGGCCGCCGGGCGAGGCTGAGGCAGTAGGATTGCTGTAGTTCACAAGTTAAACACTAGCAAGACGTCGTCTCAAAAACAAACAAGCAAACGATTTTTGAAAAGAATGGGGAGGGGAGTGGGTCACAAGCATAGCACACAAATCCCAGTGTTCATCTTCTCCAGAAGACAGAGACCCTGAGAGACCAGAGCGGGAGCGACAGGATGTAAAACTCAGGTCCCAGCTGGAGGCGTTGGCCCATGGCAAGAGTGAGCCAGGAGGAGGCTTCCAGCTCTGAGCCGGTCCTTGTTGGGGAGTCCCTCTACCAGAAGATGGGGTCTCTAGACACTGACTGGTGGCTGGTCCCACACCTGAGAACAGGAGAGAAGGGCTCCACAGAGCTTGGCTTCACTCTGTTAGCCTAGGCTCTGGTTTGTAAAGCTGTTTCAAGGTTCTCAGTGATTTTCAGACCCCAGGATTCCGAGCATGTGCCTTTAGTCCACTGAGGTGCACAAACTCTGGGCATCCTTCCATCTCCCTGGTGGTCCTGCTTTGGGTCTAGGGTAATCTGGGCTTAGCCTTCCGGTTCTTGGTTCTTGGTTCTTGCTTTCCCATTGGGTGTTTGGTATTGGGGGTGGGTCTATGGAGCACCTCTTTAGAGACAGACAGGTAATCATGAGCTCTGGGTTGCAGTCAGGGCCTGAATTGGGCAGCGAGGAATAAGAAGGGGATGGGTGATATCTAGGTCTTTCTTCTGTGATACATGAGCAGGTCTGGGCTCCAGTCTGAAAAAAGAGAGCAGGGAGGAAGCACTGGGGCTTTATCATGTTGAACCATCAGTCACGCTGACTTTAGTAAAATACATGGACCTTCAGGAAGGAGAAGGGACATAGAGGGCTTTGTAAAAGGTCGCCGGGGTTGGTTCAGCATGAGGACGCAAGTTAGATCCTCAGCATCAGGTAAAATTCCAGATGTAGTGCACACCTGTAATCCTGGCATGGGGAGGCCGAGACAGGGGAGTCTCTCAGGCTCACTGAGCCCCACCTGAACCTGGGAGACTGGAATGGTGAAGGTGAGCTAGCTGCTCTTTGCACAAGCACATTTTATGGGTTTATTCTGGTGACAAAATGAAACATGCACACTATAAGCTTCCAAGAAATACAGAAAAATTTAAAATTTGAAATACCTTCAATCCCACTGACAGCAGACTTACTTCTAGTCTTTTCTGAGTATATCTATAGGTCGCCATTTAATGCTGTTTTTTATCATACTGTTTGTGCACTTTTATAGCTTGATTTTTATCTTAAAATGTTACAAAAATATACATTCTAAAAACAAGAAATAATCCTATTTGGGGTATTATACTTCATCAATTATGGATATTTTGATTGCTTTCCTTTTAGTATAATTTTGATATTAGGAATTTATGCAACTTGCCCCATATCTGCTAATATGTTAATATATTTCTTAACTAATATGCTCTTTCTTAGCTAATATGCCTGACCACAAGGCATACTCTTTTATTATAGAAATCAGATAAAGAAAACTAAGGATGAAATCCTCTCAGGGTCTTGCCTTTCAGTATATTGATATTTTTTGCTTATTTGTCAGACAATAGCTACTCATGTTTTGTTTTGTTTTGTCTTGTTTATTTATTCATAACTGGCTGCTGGTAGCTATGTGTCCATATTCTTTTATCTAAAGCATTTTATAACATTTTTTCCTATCCAATTTAATACCATATTTTTTTTGTTTTTTCATTTTTGTTTGTGACAGGGTCTCACCGTATAGCTCTGGCTTGGCAGGAACTCACAGATAACTGTTTGCCTCTGCCTCCTGAGTGTTGCGTTTAAAGATGTGTGCCCCTTGGTCCTGCCCAGGATGTGGTGTGTTCCCTGTTAGAGTTACAAGAAACATTTGAAAGAAAAGTCAGCATTTAAGCATGGCATAAAAACAAGCAGAGCTCAGATTTGGGCTGGGCATGCTGCCTTGAGTTTGTCGTAGTGCAGCCTGCCGACTTCACTGTCTGGCCCTCCCAGGGGCGCATAGGGCACTGTGGTTCCACTGAGTCAGAACTGGACCCTCCACAGGAGGAAGGGGGGGAGTCCTCTCTTCTGGTCCTCCCAGTGCCCTTCACTCTGCCCCGACCCACTGGAGGCCTCCAGCCCAGCCCTGATGGTCCCATCTGACGGCTACCCTCGCTTTTCCTTGTTCTTCAGTTTCTTTCCACAGTGCGATGTGGTGAACTTCGGCTCCTGGTTCATCTTCGCCTTCCCTCTCATGCTGCTATTCCTTCTGGTCGGCTGGATCTGGATCTCCTTCCTCTACGGTGGAATGAGCTGGAGGTATGAGGGACCTTCTTCTAGAGGGAGGACGGAAAAGCCCAAGCCTCCCTGATGGGCCCCACCTCTTGCCCTCTGAACAAAGGAAAGGAGACTCTGGTTTCCAGGATGGCTTGGGCCAGTGATGGTGTTAAACCAAGATGTAATCCTGTGCTCTGCTCTCAAGTTTATCTTTACGGTTTCTTTTCTCTCTCTCTCTGTCTCTCTGTCTCTCTCTCTCTGTGTCTCTCTGTCTCTCTCTGTCTCTCTCTGTCTCTCTCTCTGTGTCTCTCTCTCTGTCTCTCTCTCTCTGTCTCTCTCTCTGGTTTTTGAGGCAAGGATTCTCTGTGTAACAGTTCTGACAGTCCTGGAACTAGCTCTGTAGACCAGGCTGGCCTTGAACTCACACAGATCCACCTGCCTATGCCTCTGGGTGTTGGTACCTCCACTCCACCCCAGGCCTGGTGTTTGTTTTATGTTTTTGTAGGGTCTCTCACTGGCCTGGAACTCACTAAATAGTGTAGACTGATTGGCCAGCAAACCCAGTCTCTACATCTGAGGGATTAAAAGCATGCAGCACCATGCTCAGCTTTGTGACATAGGTTCTGGGGATCAGACCCAGGTCCTTGTGCTGACAAGGCAAGAACTTTATCAGCTGAGCCATCTCCCTAGCCCCTTGACAGTGACTCTTACTTTCCATTTATGAGTGTGACAAACACTGTGTCCTTGGGCTATCCTCCTCCCCCGTCTCACTATGTAGCCCTCCTCCTGTCTCAGCTTGCTCAGTGCTGGAATGACAGTGGGTGGTGCCACAAGTGGCTGGAACCCATGAACGTGGTTAGTCTATTTAGAGGGAAAGACTACGGGAGTGTGAGCCAGGTACTGTGCAGATGTAGGTTGGAGTCGTCAGGGAGGAATTGTGCAAGAGCTGAGCTGGAGGGTGGCCGGCGTGGCACAGTTATTCTCCAACCTAGTGACATCCCCTCATCTCCAGGCCTTGACTGGATGTCTGTGGAGTGGGACCAATAGGAGCTGAGGTGTAAACACTTTGAACAGAGAGAGGTGCCCACGGGATGCTCCTGGCTTCGGGCACTTTCGAAAGTCCTGACGGCAGAAGCCCAGGCTGAGAGCCAGCTCAACCAGGAAAACAGCCAGACTTAGCCACGTGGCTTGGGTCCCCATCTCACTCTGTGCAATTCTGAACTCTGCCACCTTCCCAGCTCGTAGATCTGTCCCCTGTGTGCTGGCCCTCTGACGGAGCAGCGGTCACTCCCTGGCTTAGGCTTTCTACCGCAGTGATGACCTCGTCACCAATTAGAGCTGATTTCTCAGGACTCTACACTCTCCTGCCCTGAAACCTCCTCTGCTGAACACATTAGCCCAGCATCTGCCAGTCCATCTTCTCCTGGCTGAAATACCATTCAGACAACCCCCATTCCAGGGCCTGATGAAGTCTCTGATCCCCCCACCCCTGAAACCATCTACGTTTCTGTTTGCATTCTTGTCCTCCAAGCTCTCACCAGAATGGGCTTGCTAAGCTCATCTTCTAGCATTTGAAGGCTTTTCTAGCCCAAAGCTTCAAAACTCTCCCATAAACCAGTTCCAAAGGCCCAAGAGCCGCGTGGTCAGGTTTATCACAGCGGAGGCCCCCACTTCTCAGTGCCAGCGTCCTCTGACTGCCCCTGTGCAAGCAACTTAAGGGAGAGTTTATTTCAGCTCACAGTTCCGGGGCTCACCGTTCACCACAGCAGGGAGGTCAAGACAGGGAGCCGTGAGAGCAGCGGGTGAGATCATATCCACAGTCGGTCGGCAGGGAGTGATGACTATATCTGAGCAGCTTACTTCCAGTTTTATGCAGTTCTGGTTTCCCAGGGCTGTGTCTTCCCACCTCAGTTAGCATAACCAGGACAGTTTCCCACAGGCTTGGCCAAAGGTGATCCTAAATCCTGTCAGGTTCCCAATAGGAAGCATCATGTAGGGAGAACCTCGATAAAAATAAAAATAAACAAATGCTTTATGGCATGAAGTATCACCCAATTCTAGAGCTGAAAACAAATTCTGGACCTCTCAATCCGCCGACCTCTGCATCCAGCACGGTGATTGAAAGCCTCCTCTCCATACCAGTCTGAGACCACGGCCCGAGCTCTCACTTCCGATGGAGTCAATTACTGTTTTGTTCCATTGACTTTTTGTTCATCCACGTGTATGTTTGACTCGTGCAAGGATTTAAAGCCCGAGAACATAGCCAATTCCATTTCCCATGTTAGGAAGACCGGCTGGAACATACGTGTTAAGAAGGAAAGGCAGAGGCCAGGAGGCCAAGCATCAGGCCGTCACAGTCTTCAGAAGGGGCTGCTGCAGCTGGTCGGGAACAGGGGAGGTGGTTAAGAAATTAAACCCTTGATCATCAAGCTGGTTCAGCTGGTAAAGGCTGCCAGCCTGAGTTCAATCCCCAGAACCCACACGGTAAGAAAGAACTGACTCCTGCAAGCTGTCCTCTGACCTCCACGTGTGTGCCAGGCTCCCATATATGCACAAATGAATAAACAAAAAAATGAAATTTTCAAGTGTAACGTAATCCCTTCTCCTGCCACCCCTCCTAAGCTTGCCCGTTCTTCCCAGGAGCTGGAGGAAGAAGAAGTCTGAGATCAGAGCCGAGGCCGAGGACAAAGCTCGAGCTGTGATCCGAGAAGAGTTCCAGAACCTGGGGCCCATCAAGTACGAGCGAGTGTCGGGGTGTGAGTGAGCTGGCCTTTGAGGTTTCCGGGGCATTACTTCAAGCTTGGCCCTGGCTGAGTCCCCAGGTGCACCTGAGGACCAGTGGCTGAGAGTGGTGGTGACAAGAGGGGAGAGAGAAGGTGGCTCCTGCCTTGCCCTGGTGCTGGGGCAGATACCTTCGGGACCTTTGAACTCTCCTTCTAGTACATGGGCCATCTGACGCCGCCTCCCAGAACTGTGCTTCTGTTTAATGCATTCCCCATGTGATAAAAGCATGTAGGCTTCAGCAAGCTCAAATTCAAGGAGTGGTCTGGCCATTATTTCCTATGTGCCTTAAGTCTCCATTCCTCACTCTGTGAGCTAAACACACCGCTAGCTGCTTCTTCCAGACTTGGGGAATTTATCTTTTTCAGCTCTGTGTACCCACTTCCTGTGTCTGGCCATGCCTCTCCCTGTGTATGCTCCTCTTGGAGTATCTGTCACATTCTGTGCGTGCTTGTCAGTATGTTTGTATGACTGTTTCTCTGTCCCCGCCCCTCCATATTTTATTTTTAGATAGGATCTCTCTATTATGTAGTTCTGTTCTTCCCGGAACTCTCTATATAATCAAGGTTGAGCTTAAGCTCAAAGAAATCTGCTTCCCTCTGCCTCCTGAGTGCATGGAATAAAAGTGTGCTCCATCGCTCCTGGCTTGTCCCCCTTTTCTGCTTTTCTATCTTTCTTTTGCCTTTTTTCTGTCTGTAGGACCTTGACCAATTCCCCTTAATGATAGAAGCCTTTGGGGACCCTGGGCAGCTGTGCACTGCTTCCACCCTGGGGCACCCTCTCCCTCTGGGATTCCCTGAGAGTGAATTGCCCTTCTCCCTTCTAGTCCGAGTGCAGGATGCTGAGCAGGCTTCTGTCTCTGCTCCGCAGGTTTGCTGAACAGGCCGTCTTCGTCTTGTTCTGTGCATTTGCCATCCTCCTCTTCTCCCGGGACCCGAAGTTCATCCCTGGCTGGGCCAGCCTCTTCAACCCTGGGTGAGATTCTGCAGACCCACAAGGCAGGGCTTGGTGGGGGGGAGGGGGGATTCTGGGGTAGACCGTGTGGAGCTGGAGGGGCAGTACCTCCCAGAAGAGGTTCTGTGGATAAATCTGGATTCTCAGGTGATGAGCACTCAGACAAAACTGGGTTCGAGCCCTAGCTCAGCCTTTATGAGCTACGTGACTCCGTGTGCCGTTTGCTCCCTAAGTTCCATTTGCTCCCCACTCTCCTATGTCCCATGCTGAGTGTGGGACATGTGCTCTGGGCACAGATTAGCGCAGGTGTGGACAGTCAAGGACCTGCTGTTTGGACTGGGTGCATTGAGAAAGTGAGGGGCGGCCCTGAGAAACGATGCAGAGGGGCACTGACTGTGACTTGCTCTGGAACGCACTCGAATGTCCTCTGAGGCTGAAGCATGAGCAGACTCAACTGTTGGAGCTGGTGGGAAGGACAGCCATGGTGATGGGGAGGGTGGAGAAGCACCCGTCTCCAAGGCCCTTCTCGGTATGTTAAGCACGGGCCTTTCCCTGAGCGTAGCGGGCAGGTATTGGAAGGTAGGTGTGTAAAAGCTTGACTGTTTCTTGAAGCTAAATGTCTACAAGGAGAGTAACTGGTGGAGAAGTGGCCGCCTGTAAGAGTGTGAAATGGGCTGCCATCTCCCCTCCACAGGGTGACCCCATGGATTATCTCAGCACTTACGTGTCCCCATCGTCCTCACGAGGCTCATCCCCATGACGGTGGCAGAAGAGTGCTCCACTTATGGTGGGCTATTGGTCTTGTCCCCGCCCCCCCATCGTCACAGCAATTTCATATGCTCTTGTTTGGTAAAGCGTTAGCAATGACTCTGGGCTTCCTTGAACAAAGAGTCAGGAAATCAGGGCTTAAGGCCCATTCTCTTCACAGACCATGGTCTGGCCTTAAGAGGGTCATTTTTTGCTTCATGAACCACCCAAAACCTGCCCCGAAGGCCTTGTGTCTACCAAGTTTTCACAAAGACATAGCATGAGTCCTGAAATCTTAAGGTCCAAATCAGAAGCAGAAGGAGAGAGAGCACGAGCAAGGAACTCAGGACCGCGAGGGGTGCACCCATACACTGAGACAAGGGGGATGTTCTATCGGGAACTCACCAAGGCCAGCTGGCCTGGGTCTGAAAAAGCCCGGGTTAAAACCGGTCTCACTGAACATAGTGGACAATGAGGACTACTGAGACCTTAAGAACAATGGCAATGGGTTTTTGATCCTACTGTACCTATTGGTTTCGTGGGAGCCTAGGCAGTTTCGTGGATGCTCACCTTACTAGACCTGGATGGAGGTGGGTGGTCCTTGGACTTCCCACAGGGCAGGGAACCCTGATTGCTCTTTGGGCTGACGAGGGAGAGGGATTAGACTGGGGGAGGGGGAGAGAAATGGGAGGCGATGGCGGGGAGGAGGCAGAAATCTTAAATAAACAAACAAACAAAGATTTGCTTTTATATTCTCTCTTCAGCTTATAATTATAGACATAAACCAAACAAGACAAAGTGGGAAGGAGCATGAAGACATGTCATTTTGCAAAACTTACCTGGTTTGGAGCGGCAGTGGTCTTGCCGACTTCTGGCAGCATTTGGTTGATTTCCTTTGTCTTTACTGTTTGTGTCAGTAAAGTTACTTGTTACTAGGGTAACGCTGAATCACAAGTTCTCCTGAACTCAGNTCTTCCTGGTAAGCGCACCTTGGGGTGCTTACACACATCATTAGAAATGGGCTAGTCCAGGTGTGAGAATTAGCCTGTAAGGGCTAGAGTTCATGGGCCAAGCAGTTCTTAAATGAATACAGTTTGTGTATTGTTATTTCGGGCATGAGCTAGCCAAGCAGCCGGGGTGTTGGGGACGCAGCCCCGCCGCTCTTATTTCAACAATAAATAAATAAATAAATAAATAAAAAAGTGTGGAAGCCAGGTGTGGAGGAGCTGCGAGCCTGGTGGACCTGGACTTAGCTGGCGTGGACAGCGGTCACAGACTGGTCAGCTGCCTGTGTCAGGAGGAACCAAGCAGACACACATCTGCAGGGTGGTTCTTAGGGTCCAAGTTTAGGTGATTTATGTGTGCTCTACAGACTCCAATATCCCGTGCCTCTCAAATTCCCTCTTTAGAATGTCCCTATTCTAGGTCCTTAGGTAAGGAGGACAAGCTTTTGTCTGACAGCAGCAAAATGTCCTAGGGCATCCTGGGTAATGGCTTGGTGTTGGCTTGTCTTCCTTTCTTCCTTCCTTCCTTTCTCTCTCTCTTTCTTTCTTTCTCTTCCTTTTTTCTCTTTGAGGGGGGCTGCCACCCAACTCCCAAATAATCACACATGGAGACTTATTTTTTTTACTTACAAATGCCCAACCTTAGCTTGATTTGTTTCCTGCCAGCTTTTCTTAACTTAAATTATCCTGTTTATCTTTTACCCCTGGGTGTCTCCCTTTCTTTATTTCTGCATACCTTTTTCTTACTCCATTGCTGGCTGTGTAGCTGGGTAGCTGGCCCCTGGAGTCCCCCTCTCTTTCTCCTTTTGCTCCATAATCTCCTCTTCCCACCTTTCCCCTCTTACTTGTTCTCTCTGCCTGGCAGCCCCGCCTACCCACCCTTTCTCCTGCCTGGCTATTGGCCGTTCAGCTCTATATTAGACCAATGAGATGTTTTAGACCGGCAAAGTAACACAGCTTCACAGAGTTAAACAAATGCAACATAAAAGAATGCAATACATCTTTGTATCATTAAAATACAAAGTCCACAGCATACACAAATGTAATACATCTTCAATTAATATTCTACAACAGCTTGGGCCTACCTGGGTAGCTGCATCCGACCTGGGTACAACACAGGATAGTGGTTCCGCAGGTCTCAGTGTCTCTTCCACAGGCCTCTCCCCATCTGCAGGTCCTGTCTTACAAGTCTGGCAGTCCATGGCCTGGCAGGAGCCAGAGTCACATGCTGTGGCCTTCTCCCTGCAGGTTTGTTTCGGATGCTGTCACTGGTGTGGCCATTGTTATCATCCTGTTTTTCTTCCCATCCCAAAAGCCGTCACTCAGGTGGTGGTTTGACTTCAAAGGTAAGATGGTCACAGCTGGAGCCTTGGGCTTGATGCGGATTGGTCACGGGCTTGGGAATCAGGGATCACCTCTATAGCTCTGCTAACCACAAGGTCATTTTGCCACCCCATCTGAGGACTTGGGACTGCTTGGGGGAGCTTCCAGGACAGACGTTAACAGCTTCAGTCCCTGGGCAAGACCCAGCAACTATGTTTTTCTGTTTCTTCCCCACAACTCACGAGCTAAGGACCCTTGTCACATTTTCAAATGTTTGGAAAGAAATCCAAAAGGAAAAATATTTGCTGACAGATGGCTGTTAAATGGACTTCGGCTTCCAGGGTTTGTTAAAAAGCCTTTGCATTTTGTCAGAAAATCTTGGAATTTGTGTGGTTTTAGCCAGTATAAAGACAATGGTGATTTGATCTCTCGGCCCACAAAGCCAGCCATATTTACTTTCTGGTATTTTATAGAAAACTTCTCAAGGTAGGCATTGCATTCAGATACCTGAAAAGCCAGTCAGACAAACCTGATCTGGGTTTAAACTGAATGGCCACTGGGGAGACAAACATCCAGTGAGGGGTTTAAAAAGTCGTAAAGTCGTAAAGTCAGGGTCTCCCTCCCCTCAGGGTCTCTTCCCCCTCAGGGTCTCTCCACCCTCCACCCTCAGAGTCTCCCTCCCCTCAGGGTCTCCCTTCCCTCAGGGTCTCTTCCCCCTCAGGGTCTCTCCACCCTCAGGGTCTCCCTCCCCTCAGGGTCTCCCTCCCCTTAGGGTCTAAGAAGCAAAGAATTCAGATTTCTGCATGAAATCTCCCTAGTTGTAGATATTGCCATATAATTCAAATTGCAAAGCCAACACGTGGGGCCATAACAGTAGCATGAAATCGCTTGCTATGATCAATCAAGTCCATGGAGTTACCATATTCCCTCTGCAGAGGGTTGTAGAGATTTTGGAATGAGTGTGTGGCCAGGGTTGAGGACTCCATGCATGGCCATCCTTGGGCTATCAGGTGGCTTACACAGATGTGACTGAAGCAATGTTTTGTAGTGGATCTCCATACTTTGAGTAGGCTCTCCATGGAGCCTTGGCAAGGAGCCACTGAGTTTCCATGGGAAGAAGTCACCTGATGAAGATCACAGACTTAGTTAAAAAGAGATAAGCTATAGAACCCAGAACACACGGTTACCACACCGACTGCCTTCCCTTCATGGGTCTCAGTGGCACGTTCATGTCTCTCTTTAACAGTCAGTCAGTATTGGCCTAGGGCCTCGGTAACTTGGCTCTGCGTTGTAGTTGATAGGCAGATAATAATGGCAATGGTGATTATGATGATGGTACTGGTGATGATGATGATGTTGATGATGGTGATGGCATTGATGATGGTGCTGATGATGCTGGTGCTGATGGTGAGGACAATGGCGATGGTGCTGATGGTGATGGTGATGGTGACAAGGATAGATCTTGTTTCCTCCCTGCCCAACCAGCTCTTCCTCCAAATGTCGCCCTGGCTTACTCAGCCGCATTATTCAGAGCTCTGCCCAAATGCCGCCTCCCCAGAGAAGCCCTCCCTGAATACACCATTGGAAATACCGCCTTCTCATCTCTCTGTTTTATTAGTTATTTGATATTTTCCATCTTTGATGTGCATTTATTTATTATCTGCCTTCCCTGGGGAGAGTCTGGCCTCCGTACATTCTCTGTGTCTGTGGCATCCGGAAAAGCATTAAGCGCATGGTGGACACGTGGGATGTACTGGTCAGACGAAGACCTAGGGCTTGCTGTGGGTCAAGCCCCTTGCACTCCTGAGTCCTGGAAGGAAGGGTTGCCATCCCATCTCAGAGATGAGGAAATCAAGACTCAGAGAAGTGGAGTCATTGGCCCAAGGCATCCACCTTATGACAGGGATGCTAACTTAGTGTCCCAAATCTGGCTGTCACCTGCCTTTCCAGGTCGGGCTTGCAGAGCCCAGCCCACCTCCCTCCAGCCCCAAGTCAGTTGTTTGCTGTCCATCTGTCCCACTGTCGCCACTGCTGCCGGTGCCACTTTCCAGGAAACGGTAGCCACCCCACGATGCCATGGCTCACGGACCCTGCAGTTTATTTTTCTCAATTTCCTTCCTCTTTTTGCCCTTTGTTTGTGAGAAAGGATATTCTAGACCAAAAGGCCAAATCTACCACTTCTGGGTCCACAGTCCCCACAGACCCTGGGCTTGCAGTTCCCGGGCCTCCTGGGCTATAGTCTGGGACACAGGAGCTGTACAGAGACCCACTCTCTTCTTAGAGAATGGGTATTCAGAACCAAGAGCCAAGCTACTTCTGGGTTCACACTCCCCACATTCAGCCACAGAGAAAAGCCTTTTCTCTTGTAAATGAGGACAAAAATAGGCTTTGGCCAGAAAGGCTGGTGGGACATTTAAACAGTGTCCAGCATGTGGAGAGTCTGGGTTCAGAGTAGTGAGGGCTGGGGTTTCTCCCTACAGCCCGATAAGCGGATGTTAAAAGCGGCCTGACTTGCCACAGAGATGAGGCTTCAAGGCTGCCCTCCCTCCCGACAGCCAAGCGTCCCTGAGTGAGACCGGATCCCTTTCTCTACCTAGCTCCCAATTCGGAGACTGTGCCTCTGCTGAGCTGGAAGAAAGCCCAGGAGACAGTGCCCTGGAATATCATCCTTCTCCTGGGAGGTGGCTTTGCCATGGCCAAAGGCTGTGAGGTGAGAGCTGGGGTGATTTGGGGGCGGGGACTAGAGGAGGAGGGAGGATAACCAGCTAGGAGGAGTAGGAGGGCTGCAGAGAGGGAGGAGGGAGCTGCTGGTCCTGGAGGACTGGGGGCTGTGAGGTGAAAGCCTAGAGAAGCTGCTGGGGCACAGGAGGAAGAGAGGCCACCAGGAAGGAGGGGCCACTATGGCAAGGGAGGAGCCAGGGAAGAAGGGAGACTGTGGGCTCAGGAGGAATGGGGATGTGGAAGAGAAGAGTGAGGGCTGCAGCCCAGGAGGCATGCATTCTGCAGCCCAGGATCTGTGGGCAACTGTGGACCCAGGAGAAGTGGCATTCTGGACCTGCCGTTGAATAGGGTCTGGAGCTGGAAGGTGTGACCAGCCTCCAACTGTAGCTCCAGGGAACAAGCGAAGGGACAGTCTCTGTTCCTGTCCCCATTTTACAGACAGGAGACAAAGACAGAAGAGGCCAATTGCTTGCCCTGTTTGCTCTGCCAAGGGAAGGGGGCATACAAGAGTCCAGGCCGAGCACTTGAGAATTCGCTCCATCTCAGGCATTCAAGACCATTGCCAGTTCAGGGTGTCTCTGAGCTAAGGAAGGCTGAAAAGCCTTCTTACATGGTGTGGTGGTTTGAAAGAAAACGGCCCCCCAAGGGGGTGGCACTGTTGGGAGGTGTGGCCTTGTTGGAAGAAGTGTGCCACTATAGGGATAAGCTTTGAGGTCTCTTTTCTCAAGTGTCACTCAGGGTGACAGTTAGTCAACTTCCTGTGGCCCTATGGCCTGCAATATGTAGAACTCTCAGCCCCAGCACCATGTCTGCCCATACACCTCCATGCTCCTCTTCATGATCATAATGGACCAAACCTCTGAATCCGTAAGTGAGCCACCCTCAAATAAATGTTTCCTTTAGAAGAATTGCCATGGTCACGGTGTCTCTTCACAGCAATAGCAAACCCTAACTAAGACTCATGGCATATCTGGGAAGGCTTCCTGGAGGAAGTAGTATGTTGTACAGGTTTGGAGGGTCAGGCCATGCAGTGGGAACAGACTGTCTCCATTAGAATCATGGATTTTCTTGTGTGTAATGTTAGTTTAAGTTGCTAAGTCTTCTAGGTCTCAGTTTCCTTATTTATAAAATGGGAACGACAGGGCAGCCACCTGCTAGAGTTGTCACATGGTGTTATAAATGAGACAGTACTTGGGACACGGCCAGAGTGTTTGGCTATTTGGATTGGACATTAGAGAAAGGGCTAGTGGATGGTAATGCGGAGGCTCGGGCTGCACAATTCAGTGGTTAAAGCATCTTTTGCTACAGTAACTGGGCGTAGCCTGGCTCTGGGGCTGGAGACCCAGTACCCCAGAGGCTTCTCCAAGCTGGGGGATTGGTGGAGGGGCACTGCCCCTAGGACTGGGATGCAGAGACATAGTGCATGCTGGGAGGCCAGTACCGGGCAGTTGGCCAGGGTTTCCATTCAGTGGGGCCTTTGTCTACCAGTTGCCCCTCACCCCAGCCTCTGTCCCCAGGCGGCATAATCTGGCCCAGGAACCACCAGGATGCTTGTGATACCCTGTGGTTTCTGGACCCTGCCCAGGGCCTTCACCAGGCTGCAGTGGGGTCCACCAAGACCGAGGGTCCCTGGCTGGAGCATCGTTGGGCCTGGGCATGTGAATTCCCCAGAAGCCGCAGCAGTACATCTCAGGCCAGCTGCCGCAGAGCACACGCTAGACACCCTGTGTACTCCACACGGGGCCTATGCGTGGCACCACACACATCAAGCCCCTGCCTCCCTCCCCCCTGTTGTTGTGCCCACCTCCCTCTTCCTTCTCCCTGCAGCCCTCTGGCCTTTTCTCCAACTCATTTCCACCGCAGGACTTTCTTTAGTGAACTTTCCCTGGCTCTGAGACTGGGGCCATGGTCTCTAAAGTCCCACTCCCCGACCCTCTTAGCACCCAGTCACTCCCAAGCAACCGTTTGCTTCTTGGTGTCCTCTCCCTCGTGAAAAGCAGCCACAGGGAAAGTCTCGGGCAGAATCCGCTGGTAAAAAGAAGGCTTTTATTAGGGGTGAGGAAACACGCTTGCGCGAGCGTGCACACACACATGCAGGGAGGGAAAGACAGAGACAGAGAGAGCAAGGGCATAGCTGGGACTTGGGAGGCTACAATTCAGCCTCTCCACAGGGCTGGGGTTTTAAGGTCTTTAGGGAGCCCCCATCCCCCACTGGTGGGAGCTGTTAAAACAAAGACAGGGAGGCCTGCAGGCCCACTATTTGGGAGTGAGCATGTACTGGTCTGGCCTTGAACTTGTTGGGCTGGTCCTTTGGCAAGGTAGGACCACCATCAGGAGGAAAAGCCCACACGCCAGGCCTTTGTTTTAAGCTGTGAGGCTTTTGTGTCAGGTCAGGAAGATGAGGAAGAAGTGAGAAGCTTGCTACCCTTGTTGTCTATCTGTGGTCCCATTTCCTGTCTGTCTGTCTGTCTATCTGCCCACTTCCTAGTCCTTCACCCAGAGACTTTGGATTTTGAACACCGAACTTGAGCGTTCCTTAAGAAATGGGGCCGCACTGTGCAGTGAGGAAAGCGGGGAGAGGGGATTTAGCTGAAGAAATCCGGAAGAGAGACACCACCCTGGTAGCTCCATGTCCCTCCATCTGCTTCTGAAGGTGGCCTTGGGTCTGCTGATCACCTCTGGGTCTCTTCCCTAGAGACCCTAGACAGTGGGTGGGGCACTGAGTCAGTCAGTTCTATGTCCATTACCGTCATCCTCCCCCCTCCCCCAGGCATCTGGTGACCGTTTAGGCCAGCTGGCCACACAGCACTCACGGTGCCCGGGCACTTTACTCACTATTTTAGATCGACTACTTTTCTCCCTTTTGACCTCTGGTTTACAGATAAGGAAACTGAGGCACAGGGCAGGGGGTCATCCAGAATGACACCACAGGAAGCTGCAAAGCACACTTAAACCAGCTAAGCCCCTTCTCCTAGCTCTACCCACTGCCTCCGGGTACTACTGCTGGTCTCTGGCCTTCCTGGGAATTCTGGGGGCTGTGTTTCCAAGGAAACCAAGCCATGGTTCCTAGAAGAATTGAAAAGGGCTGGGGGAAATCCCTTTAGTGTCCCCAACAGAACTGCAGGGAGTTTAGAGGAAGAGACTCCCTCCACTGAGGAGCCCAAGTCCAGGCATTGGAGTGCTGGCAAGAGGCCTCTCACTCAGAGGCCCAGCCTCAGGAAGCTCTCGATTGGCCACTCGCCTGGTCATTAACAGTCTCTGTCAGCATTGCCTCTCCCGTTAATCGTGTGTGCTGTGCCAGGCCATGGTTTGAGGGAACACCAGCTGCCTGGCATTCCCTGTATCCTGGAGGGCTGGCTCGGCCTCCCACAGAACTCTGCAGGTTGCTCAAAATGCCTAAACCCTACGAGTAGAGTACTTTCCCGGAGTGAAATATGTCTAAGCTGTCATTTGTTTTTGTTTTGGTCCTTTGGTTCTTTGGTTTTGGTTTGTTTGGGCAGAGACTTAGGCAGCCCTGGATGATTTGAAACTTGCTCATGTAGCCAAGGTTGGTCTTGAATTCCTGATCATCCTGTTTCCTACTGCCCAGTGCTGGGATTCAAGGTACAAGCTACCACACATAGCATCTTAAGCTCTTACTCCTTCGGCCCTGAAAACAACTCCTAAGGCAAATCAGAGAAACGAATGTGCTGTGTCTAGAAACTGCTGTGACCCAGAGTCAAGCTGAGAACTGGCAGCTTCTGACGTCAGCTATGGGGACCCAGGCATGCAATCCCAGCTGCTCGGGAGACTGAGGTAGGGAGATCAGAAGTTGAAGGCTAACCTGGGCTACAGAATGAGTGCAAGGCCAAGCTGGACAACTTAGTTCCAAAGTAAAAAGGAAAGTCTGGCCTTCAGGTAGAACTCAGTGGTGGAACATTTGCCTCAGAGTCGTGGAGTTTTGGGTTCAGTGTCCGGTATTACAAAAGTAAATAAATTAATAATAAATACAACTTCAGAACGAGCAGCGAATGTTTCACTCAACACAGAGCGGGCATCAAGCACCTCTCGTGGATGATGTGCCCTGGGCCTGAGGGTGCCGGGCTCTTACCCGGCAGTGGCAGACAGGCATTTGTTTCTCTGTGTTTGGGCCTCATCCAGCTCTGCCTTGGATTGGCCCCTAAACCCACAGCTCTGTTACCTTTCTCAGGAAAAGCCCTAAGGAGGGGATGGGGGTCCCTGCTGCCTGCACTGTTACCTGGACCTTGCTGAGTGGCGCCACCAGGGGGCGGCAAGGAGCTTGGGGGGGCATTAGCTTTGCCGTCTCTAGGAGGCTGGCCTGGATTAGGGTCAGTGGAAGACATACCTGATGGTGGGAGAGTGTGTGATACCCTGCTAACCAAGATAGTTCCTGGAGAGGCCAGTACCTGACATTTGTGTAGCATTGGTTAGAGAGAGAAGTCTGGGTGGGGGACTTCCTGTCCTTCCATGCCCCAGAAACCATGGTCCATTTTGGACATTGTTCTTCCTTTATTTCATTTTGCTTTGATTTAGGTTGTTTGTTTGCTTTGAGACAGCACCAAGCTAGCCTGTTACTGCTATGTTGCCAAGGAATCCTCCTACCTCCATCTCCCAAATATTGACCTAGGTGTGAGCTACCACACCCAGGTGGGCATTGCTCTTAATTAAGAGTTAAGTGGCAGACCAGCTCCCCCAGAGGAAGATGGAGAGGTAGGGAACTTTCTAGAAGTTCACACAGATTCAGGTGGGTATTTCAGTCACTGCTATGAGGCCATGGACAAGTCATGAAGATTCTTCCTTTTCTAATAAAATAGGGACAGGAGTCAGCAGGTGCCAGAAGGTACCAGCAGGTGCAAACCCTTAATAATGGTGATTTTAGACTGGTGGCTAATGATACCATGTTAATGTTGAATTCTATGCTGTTGTCATCATAATAAAGATCCTTAGGGCTGCTCAGAAGTCTATCAGCAGTCACATTGCGTCATATTTGCTGTCTCTGTCGATGTGATTAAAACACCCTGGCAAAAGTGACTTAAGGGAGAACGGGTTATTGCTATTCACAGTTCCCGTCCACCATAGGAGCTTGAGAGAGCTGGCCACGTTGTGCCCAGAGTCAGAACAGGGCAATGAATGCCTGCATACGTGTGCTCAGCTCGCTCTCCCCACTCTTACATAGTCCAGGACCCAAGCCCAGGGAATGGTACTGCCCACAGTGGGCTATTTCTTCCCACATCCATCAACATAACTAAAACAATCCCTTACACACTTGCCCACAGGCCAGCCTGATCTAGACAACCGCTGCTGTCGCTTTCTTCCCAGGTGGCTCTAGGGCAACGGTTCTCAACCCTGGGGGTTGACCAACCCTTTCACAGGGGTCACCTAAGACTATCGGAAAACACAGACATTTATATTATGATTCATAATGATTATAGTTATGAGTGGCAATGAAAATAATTTTGTGGTGGGGGATCACCATAGCATGAGGAACTGTATTAAAGGATCGCGGCATTAGGAAGGTTGAGAACCACTGTTATGGAGTGTGTCAAGCTGACAAAACTAACCATTACATATGTTTTATATTATGGATAGTATAAGGGATATAATATACTTTATACAGATTAATGTTCTACCATGTAGTAGCAAAACTTAATCTTTTATGGAAGGAATAGCAGGCACTTTGAGTGGTGACCATCATTGGGGACTTAGCCATAAGGATCTGTCTGTTTCCTTTTCCCATTCAAGTTGGAACTCCGGGCGCTGAACCCAAATGGAAACAGGGACTCTGCTTTCTAACCAAATAGATCATGGGATGGATCCCAGGAGTCTGGGTTATGGCCCATAGAGCATGTGGCGGAGGGACTTGCACTGGTGGCTGCCTGCGAAGGGTGCTGCTGGGTGGACTGAGACCAAAGGCATGTCTGCCCACAGGAGTCAGGGCTGTCAGCGTGGATCGGTGGGCAGCTGCACCCCCTGGAACACGTGCCCCCAGTGCTGGCCGTTCTGCTCATCACTGCGGTCATCGCCTTCTTCACGGAGTTTGCCAGCAACACGGCCACCATCATCATCTTCCTGCCTGTCCTAGCAGAACTGGTGAGGATTTCCGTGGGGCAGGGTGAAGGGACACCTCTGACCCAACTCAGAGTCTCCTGCTATGGAGCTTCCTCAGACAGCTCTAGCTGCCCTGCTTGCTTCTAGAATCCACAGAAGAGCCTGAACCACAGAGCCAGCTCATAACTGACAGGCTTGTTTTCCTTAAAGGAACACCTAAGTGGGGTATAGGCAAAGTAACCCATGAGGACATGCTGTGTTTCCTAGGAAGGAAAAGATTGTCAAATTTGGGGCATGTGAAAGCCTTGTGTGGCCAGCCCAGCCCAGGAGGAAGCCCAGCCACGGAGCTCTTGCCTCCTGTTTTAGACCAAGAATTTTCTGCAAGGAGAATTGCCCTGTACTGTGGGGTATTAGAGCATCCCCTTCTTCTACCCACCAGAGGCGAACAGCATCACATAACAGAGTCAATCCAGGATGTCACCAGACATTGCCAACAGTCTCCTGGGAGGACAAGTCTCACCCTCTTGAGACCCTCTGTTCAAAAAGCCACCAGTCTCAAATGGATTGGATTGGGAAGGGAGGCAGTCAGAGTGATTTATCCAGAATCCTCCTTTGCTAGGCAAGAGTCTCCTTTGATAACCTTCTAGTTCCCGCCTCAGCCTAGCCATTCCCAGGGCAGGGAAGGATAAAGACAGTTCTGCAGTCTATGATGTATCCAGCAAAATCCTGAAGAACCCAGGCAGAAGGAAAACAAAGCAGGAAAAAGTGCCAGCATGCAGGAAGGCCAGCGCTTGGCCAAGATCCCGCCATGACTAACTAAAGGCACAAGCTACCAGCATGTAGATTTCATACTAGGATTTAAAAGCTAGCGGATCTGGTGGCACACACCTTTAATCCCAGCACCTTTAATGAGGCAGAGGCAGGCAGATCTCTGTAAATTCAAGGCCAGCCTGATTTACGGAGCAAGCTCCAGAACATCCAGGACTACATAGAGAAACTTGGTCTCAAAGGGGGTGGGGGGGGGTCTCAGAAACTCATGGTTTAGTTTTATATTTAAACAGGATAAAGTAAAGCAAGCAACAGGACACCCACCATAGAACCCAAAGCTGACAAAACGAAACAGTGTTACCAGTGCAGTATCCACCTTGAGAGGTGGCTTGGCTTTACCTCTGTATCTCTTTGTTTCCGTTTTTAATGGACTTGACACTGTAACATCTCCATATCTCTTTATGTTTCCATTTTTATTGGAGTTAACACTGTATCAGGCACAGACTTATGTGTGTTCTTTCTTTAACCCCTGAAACAGATTCCACTGTAAATGGATAGACTGTTTAAGCATTGTCATAAAGGACATGCAGACAATTCCAGAGAGTGATCACCAGCAGTGCCGCTGGTCCTCCCTCGTATGCACAGGCCACTTACATCAAGACAAGGTTCACCTGGGGGTTCCTAGGTGAAAAAGCATGGGCACTGGAAACTGTGCTGAATGTGAGCAAATGGCCCTCCGCCTGGGCATCCGGGAGTCCACAGGCCCTTATGGAGAGGGACTGCATCAGTAAGACCCTGTTCTAGGGTCTAGGACACCTGGGAATAGGTGGAAATAGGGATGGTGTGAAGTGGTGAGGAAGAGGGGAGGGAGCTCCAAATCTGCCAAGTCTGTAACTGGTAGGTTCTAGAAAAGATACCAGCAAAGGACTTTTGCTCTTAAATACGGCTTCTCATCCAAATCAAAATGTTTGCTGACTGGGGATGATGGTAGAGCCTGTCAAGAAAATGCCCACACTTTGGGTCGGGTATACTGAGCTCTCCATCTTGGGAACATGGCAGTGCTTGGCCGGGGGCAGGGGGTGCACACTCCTGGTCTCGCAACTCCAGCCAGGCTCTGACCGAAGGTGCCCCATGGTAGTTTCTAGGATGGTGTAGTGAAGGGCAAGGCAAAGCCTGGTTATGCGAGCCTTTATTCTCGGCCTCCGGCCCTGGGCGAGCTGTAGCCTGGCTGCTGGGAGCCTATAGGAGATGCAGTGTTTTGGGTCCCACTCGGACCTCTAGATCAGTGACTATGGAGGACCCTAGCGCCACATGCTAGCTCACTTGGGAAGACGGCTTCTAAATAAGTTTCTTTGCCTGCTCCCTGGTCAAATGCAGTGTGGCCCTGTCATCCCTGACCTTAAGAAGGTGCTCACATTTCTCTAAGACTGCGTGTCGTGTGTTTGCATCTGGCTATATTTCTCTGTCTCCTTCCCTCTCCCACGAGTGTCTACTGTTCTCTGTCACTCTGACACTCTCTGTAGCTTTGGCACTCTCTTTCCAACTGCCCTGGTCTCTTACTGCGACTTCTCTGGGCCAGGCCATCCGACTGCGTGTGCACCCCTTGTACCTGATGATCCCGGGCACAGTTGGCTGCTCCTATGCCTTCATGCTGCCAGTCTCGACGCCTCCCAATTCCATTGCCTTCGCCAGTGGACACCTGCTGGTTAAAGACATGGTAAGTTGGGCCTTCCCAGCAGTGGCCTGGCAAGAGGAGGGGGAAGGTGAGTGGAGGGCCAGAGGAGCCAGCATCGCCCAGTTGGAAAAGTCTCTCCAGGCCCCCAATTGGAAGTCTCTCCAGTCCTCTCTCCTTAGTTGGGTTTGTCCAGTGTAAGCTGTGTTCCAGCCACTGGGGGGCAGCAGTGCAGAAGAGGTAGCCGCCTGCCTCCTGGGAAAATCCTTTTCATTGCTGGAGGCTGACTGGAAGTGTTAAAAATATGTAAATTTCGTAATTGCAACGTGAGAAGATGGTAGAAGATGCTGGCAACTAAAGAAAATGAAGGGTGGCCAAGATGGCCCTTCTGTGGAAAGGACCCACCAGCCTTTCTAGGGGCCATGAAGGGTGGAAGGGTGGGGGAATTGTTCGGGGAGAGAGCCCAGCCTGGGGCAGTGTCATCAGATCCCCAGAGCGGGGGGCCTCTGGGACCGCATGGGCTTTGAGAGGAATGACATTATTAGATGTAGAGTCTGGGCTTCCAGGATGCAAGCCTGGAACAATTGAGATGTCTTACTTTGTATCCTGGCTGGCCTTGAACTTGTAGCTGTCAAAGCAGAAACAGTTCTTACCTCAATGAGGAAAAAGGATGGTTTATTTGGAGCCAAATATAAGTGAACATGGCCAGGAACACAGATTTTGGGTGCCCCAAATGCATGTTTCAGTGTGCTAACAGCTTCATCAAGTTTCATAATAACAGAACAGAGAGAATCCTAAATCAAGGTGCTGTCTAAACACATCGGTGGAAACAGCAGATAGGCAGAGTATAGAAAAATCAGCTGTAATCCCAGCTCTTGGGAAGCAAATGCAAGAAGATCAGGAGTTCAAGGTCAACCTCAGCCGTATGGTAAACTTGAGGCCAGCTTAGGCTATGTGAGACCCTGTCTCAATTCTTCACTTTGGGAAGAATTTCCTTAACTGAACTTCCACTGTGTGTGTGTGAGTGTGTATGTGCACACTTGTGCCTGTGTGTGCATATGAACATGAGTACGTACCTGTGTCGTGTGTGTCTACATGGTATGCTAAATGTGGAGAGGGGAATAATGATCAGACGGAACTATTGGGCAAGGCTCTTCTTTCACTGTCTTAAAGGGGAATCTATAACCTTGTTGAAGTGGCATTTGTGGCTAATGGGCATAACCCAAGTCCACTCCATAGCAAGGTGTCTGGTGCCTAGAGACCCTCAGGGAAGGGATTCACCTGCCCTGGGTGCCAGCCTGGGTCTTGGGAAGCCTCCATGGCCTACACTTGTGGCTGGCTGCAGCACTTCCAGCTGTGCACTGCCAGCTGTGAGCTAAGCCATTTGTGCACTGCCAGCTGTGTACTGCCAGCTATGGGGAGAGCCAGCTGTGCACTGTCAGCTGTGGGCCGAGCCCCTGTCTCCCACCTGCTTCTGAGGGCCTGTGCTGTTGTTCTGCTCACTCGGTTTCCACTGCAGGTGCGGACTGGCCTCCTGATGAACCTCATGGGTGTCTTGCTGCTCAGCCTGGCCATGAACACCTGGGCACAGACCATCTTCCAGCTGGGTACCTTCCCAGACTGGGCCAACACCCACTCTGCCAACGTCACCGCCTTGCCACCCACCTTGACCAACAGCACGGTTCAAATCCTTTGAGCTCTGCTGGGGACTTCCCTTTGTGCTGGGCCTTCCCCAAGGGCTGTTGCTGTCACTTGCTGCTAGGACCCTACAAGCTGATCGAGCAATTCTTTTCTGTAATCTGACTGGAGGCAGCAAGCAAGGATGCATGCCCTCCAGTGGTCCACTCGGGCCTCAAGCTTACTGTCTGCGGCACTTTCTCTCTCTTTCTCATGCATCTCAACACCAGCTGTCGCCTGGATCTGCTGCCTGAGGAACAGCTTTTCTCACGAAGCTGGTCTTGGTCAGGGTGCAGGCAAGTCCACTTCAGCCACGCGGGACAAACCTGAAATGGCTTTTGTCTTGTACACCTGGGGTCGGGGGCTATCCCTGCCTATGGCTGCCACTGGCTTTAGGTCTCTGAAGACATCACCACTTTGCTGGAGGAGGCATTGTGGCTACAAAGTTCTAGGCCAGATGTTACAGCTATTTACTGCAGACTGGATTCTGCCCTTTTCTGTTTAGCCATCTCTCCTGTAGACACCCAGCAGTTGGAGGTTGTCTTCCATTCCCTGCGGCAGAGGGAGGACACAGGCCTCCGGGAGTCTCTTTGCTGCCTCTCCAGTCCCCCAAGCAACATCACAGGGGTTTGAGAAACCCTAGCTCAAGTGTCTACCCAAGATGCTTAGGGTTCTCTTTTCTCATCTGATTCCCTTAGGCCAAAGCTCTAGGTCAAGTCCTGCCAGGCCCTCATTATCAATCTAGGACCCTCCCATCTGTGGTCCTTGGGCTCTGTGGCTGCAGGCTGCCAGCTGTTTCTTACCCTCACAGCTGGGTTTGGCCTCTCAACTCCCACCCCACAATGGTCAATATGTCTAAATTGCAAAGGTCACAGTCTTTAGGGGGTGAGAGAAAAATCTGAAGATCAGTCAAGGCCTTGAAGAAAACCATGGCATGTCTGCAGATGGATACCCCAAGATAGCCTGCCAGCAGAGGCTGGAGCCAGGAAGCAGGCAGTTGCTGTTCTTACTCCCAGATCAAGCTTCAGGCATCCTGTGAACAGTGCAGGATGGGGACAGCTGAGGGCAGAGCCTTCACTGTCTTCCAGGGGTGAGCATCCCAGGGATGGACACTTTCTGATAAGGCACAAATGAGTCAGAGTTCTTTCCCAGAGCTGAGGGGCCCCTGAGCTGGAGGTGATACTACCAGACTGAATCAGCTCCAGCTCTCCGGGGATGGATGATGGTGTCCCTCAGGGGATAGGGACAGACCACACACCAAGAAGCCCACAGCCTTGTGACTATAAGATTCACGATTTCTGATACTGCTGATCGAAAATGCGCCCAAATAAAGAATGTTGGTCAATACCGGATTTGATGATTCTTGGTCTCTCAAAACAAAACCCCCAATTCCTGGTCTAGAACTTCTGCAAAGCCGACTTCCGGCTTGCCTTTCTGCACCGTCTCCCCTATGCACACTCACACTTCCGCAGCTGTCAGGCTGCCGTGGCGTTTATTTTTACGTTTTACTCTTTTGTTTTGGTTTTTCAAGACAGGATTTCTCAATGTAATAGCCCTGGCTGTCCTGGAACTCACTCTGTGGACCAGCTGTCCTCTAACTCACAGAGATCCACCTGCCTCTGCCTCCCAGAGTTCTGGAACTAAAGGCATGTGCCACTACTCCTCAGGACATTTATTTTCTTGTTCATTCCACTCCTCACCTTGTACAGTATAAACAAAAGCCACTCTCTGGCTCCCTGATGGGACTCAGATGTCTGAGCCAGGTGCTGGCTGGCACACAGCCAGCACTCAGTAAGTACTTGACCCATGAACTGACCTAAGATTTGAACATGCCCTCCGTCCTTTCTTTACTCCTCAGCTTGGTCCACTCAGTAGGCACTTAACCCGTGATGTGCTGACTCAAAAGTAGAAGAAAGAGCAAGCGGTGGGGCCGTAGACATAGATCCAATGAGTGACAGTCATTGAAGTGGCCACATGATGGGCTGACTCAGGCCGTGGGTTTCAGGCGAATTTCTCTGAGGAGGTGGCAATGGGTTGAAGCCAGGCACAATGACTGGACACTCGTAGCTCTGTGGAAAGGAGAATATGGGGGTGGTGGGGAGTCTGGAGGAGGATGGAACAATAACCTCAGGTTCTGGGCTATCAACTGGGCCTTGAATGTCAAACTTCTGTCCCTTCCAGAGGCAGCTGGCCTTACCTCTCCTGTTGACTAGTCTCCAGGGAGTCACTGATCCCCTATACTGACTGGCTGTGCACAGGGCCCTGACAGAGGCACTCACCACGGTGGTGTGGGAACAGGGAAGACTGAATCACACGAAATGCACTAGGCTCCATCTGTGGCCTGCCAGGAGTGCCAGAAGTCAGGAAGGGCAACCAAGTCAATGCCAACCTGGTTTGTCATCTACAGCGCCCGGTAACCCACCCAGCATGGCAGCCTTGGAACTGATTGGCTGATTTACACCTCGACCTTTGGGCAGAGCTCCGTGGAGGCCCCAGCACCTTGGCACCTCCCAGAACATGAGCAAAGGCCCTGTGGCATTGCTGGTGGCTGCCTAAACATGACAGAACTTGGCTAGGACAGGAATGACCTCAGTAGTCACTAACCCTCTGGGGTCCCTCTTCAGGTGACTGCCCAGGTCCCAGCCTGGACCTTGTAAGCAACTGCATTCACAACAGGAGTTGAAGATCTTAGTTCTAATTTATTTAATGTTTTTGGCCTATGGTGTGTGGCTGACAGGAATTGTAGAGACTGAAATCTCAGCTGGTGGCGGCCGCTGCATCTCACTGAAGGGAAAAGAGAAGATGTGTCTTAGGGGGCTCACAGCTGTGGAGACTTGGTGAAGCCCCCACCTGGCGGGATGAAGCACATGGGAGACTAGCAAGCTGAGGGTGGAGAAAGAATGGCAGTTGATATTAGAAGACCAGCATCTGCTGAAGACCCCACTCCCACCCCATTCCTTCTTATCAGGCCCTCCCCTCACTGATTGGACCAGGCCCACCCCTATCCCAAGGGCCATCTTCTTTACCCCAAGCCATTGACCTCAGTGTTAATCTAATCAAAAACACCTGCACATTAACAGCCAGAATAATGTTGAACTACCATTGGTACTATGACTTGGCCAAGCAGGCACACTCTATGCCACATGATCCACCAGAACACACAGAGCCTTCCTGTGGCCTTTCTAGGTCACTCCTGGGCACAGGGAAGGGAGGAGGAGTGAAAGGAACAGACCCTACAGTCATGGCTCACCCTGTCAGAGTGTTCCCCAGCCATACAGGACGTAGCTCACCCCGTCAGAATGCTCCCCAGTCCCACATCACATGGCTTACCCCATTCAGAGTGCTCCCCAGTCCCACATCACATGGCTTACCCCATTCAGAGTGCTCCCCAGTCCCATATCACATGGATCACCCCGTCAGAATGCTCCCCAGTCCCATAGCATATTGTTCACCATGTTAGACTTCTCCCCAGCCCCACGGCACATGGCTCACCATGTCAGAGTGCTCCCCAGTCCCATAGCAGTGCCTCCTTCTTCTCTCTCCTTTGCCTCCAGTTAGACACTTGTCACCAAACTTCAGTGTCAGGAACAACACCTCTGAATGTGGGTTTCTATCTTTCTTGGGAAACAAAATGCCAAGCTGGGTGTGGTGGTGCACACCTGTCTTCCTAGGGCTTGGGATTTGCCATTTGCCCACCTAACATTTAGGTCACAGCTTGAGGGACTCCCCTCGGGTACTTGCAGTGATACAAAAATAAATATAAATTATCCTGTCATGCTCTTGTGTATTTCTTACATGCTAAGCAGGTCATATCTGGGATACATTCAGTGGGACAAATACTTTATTATAAGGGATTTCAGGGCAGGCAAGATGGCCTAGCAGGTAAAGGTGCTTGCTGCAAAACTTTCTGACCTGAGTTCAATCCCTAGGACCCATACTGTGGAAGGATAAAACTAACTCTTCAGATTGTTCTTGGACACACACATGCATTAATAAACGGTTTCTGTTTTTTTGTTTTTGATTTTTTTTTTTTTTTTTTTTTTTACTTTGAGACAGGGTTTTGCTGTAGCTTTGGAGCCTGTCCTGGAACTAGCTCTTGTAGACCAGGCCTGCCTCTGCCTCGCGAGTACTGGGATTAAAGGTGTGCACCACCACTACCCTGCCTGGTTTTCAGTTTTTATTTTGTTACCAGAAACTTCTATGGCTCTTGCTGGTGGCTCCCATTCTGATTCTGTTAGGTTGTCTCTGGTAAGATGTGTGTGTGTGTGTGTGTCCATGTCCATGTGCATATGGGTGCACTAATGTGAGTGCCTGTAGGCCAGAGACAACCCTCAGCAGCTGTCCCCTGACCACACTAAACTTCAAGACACAGTTCAGTCGGGCTAGCCAGCCAGCAAGCTCCAGGCACCCCACTGTTTCCACCTGCCCAGGTTGGACTATGAGTGTATGTCACCATTGCTGGCTGCCTTTTCTCCATGGATTCTGGGGCTAGTACTCAGGTTCTCGTGCTTACACAGTAAAGACGTTAGAGTTTGAGCCGTCTCCACAGCCTGCTGGGAAGGTTACAGCCTCCCGGGTGTTCTCAGCTATGTGTGCTGCGGCCACCCTCTCCCCCCTGCGCTAAAAAGCACCAGGACACAAGGCACTGTGGGGCTGTGAGTTGAGTGGCCCCGGGAACCAGGACACAACATGGGCTGTGAGTTGAGTGGCCCTGAGAACAGCCGAAGACTCTCTACTTCCTCTTCATCTCGTGCCTCTGATTCCTTTAAGATTAAACTCCCACACCCAGCCCAGCCCTGTTGACTTCTGGTGACTCAAGCCCCTCCGGATGCTGTGGGCCTTGAGGCCAGGCCAGCCCTGCCTGAGTAGAGGTGACGATGCACGTATGCCCAAAGAACCCCCAAATATCTCCTGCCTTTTGCTCCCCAGGCTCTGTGCTGCAGCTCCCCTTCAGTCACCTGGGGCTACCCCAAATGGTTTCTGTTTCCTAACCAACCACCTACGGAGCTGGGCAGAGGCTGGCCATGGTTTATGGGATGCAGTCCCAAACCCTGATGAGACCCAAGCTGGGGTGTGGAGATAGGGTTGGGGGGATATGGAGGACATCTGGTCTGAGCAGCCTGGATTTCACCCATGCAAGGTTGAAACCCAGAGGGAAGGGTTTATAGTGTAAACATTTATGTACTGCCTGATGAATACTTTGTATTTCCAAACCCATGGAATAGGTGCTTTGTTCTCATGTAGCAGATGCTGCCGAGACTTCAGAGAGGAACAGCCCTAGCTCAAGGTCACATAGCACAACGTGTGGAAGCCTGCATTTGCAGGTAGATCTGTTGTCTCTACAAAGAGGCCAGCTGAATAGCTCCTTGAAGCCCACTAGACAGCAGAGGACCCAAGCCTCCTATAAGACTGGCCAGCAAAATAAAAGTGTTAATGTCTCTCGGCCCCCGCTCCGTGAGTGTGTGTGTCTGTCTGTCTGCTCCCTCTCTTCCCTTCCCTGTTTACTATTTCCTTCTTTCCTGGCTTTACAACCTTGGTCATTTTGGCACCGAATTGTGAGTGTCCCATGGAGATAGCTGGTACCCAGGCAACTTGATGTGAACTCTAGGAGAGTAGCAGCCCCATAAGACCTGAGGATTGACAGCTTCTGGGCTCTACTGTGTGCCAAAACTTTTCTTGGGCATGGGTGGGTGTGGATGAGTGAAGGCTCCTGGCTTCCTGGAGGGGTTCACTGCTTCCTGAAGGTTTGGTTGCAGGTGTCTCCCTCAATTATGTACTAGGGAAGTCCCTTTCCCTATCAGGCCTGAGCCCATGACTCAGCAGGATATCCTTATAAGGGAAGATGGCTGGCTGTCAGCTCTGTTCTTCGTGTATGTGTGGTGGTGGTGGTGGTGGGGGATTCCCATGACGGAGGAGGCCTCTTGGGCGCAGTCTTGGCATAGACAGTGATGGGGGACTGGTGCTAGGGAGAAGTCCCTGCGTGCCAGGTGGGGATGGACTGGAGTTACCCCCCAATCACCACAGGGACTCATGCAACTATTGAGCACCTACAGTTTCCAGTACAGGCTGCATTTATTATTCTCTTTCCGTGTCTGTACGTGGTGGCTAAGAACAGCACAGTGTGGTCTTAGCGGGTCCCTGTGGGTCTCCTGCAGGTTTTCATCCCCAGAATCAAGGATCGGGTTTTCCTGGGAGGCTTAACTATGGGAGGAGGGACAGGGAAGCAGAGTGGAGCTCTTAGTCTGGTGTTACTGTGAATGAGCTGCATGGTTTCCCTGAACCTCAGTTTCTTCCTCCGAGAAATGGGCTAATTCTACCTTCCTGCCCTCAGGATCACAGGCAATGCTCGGAAACTATGTCTCCTCTCACCCTCCTCCTCCTCCCACCCCTGGCGGCTCCTGACTGCCTTTCAGGAGAGGATGAGACAGCTGGCCCAGCCCCCAAGAGTTGGGCCTCTGGCTGGGCAGGATGAGGCAGCCAGGAGGGTCTGATTAAAGGGACGAAAGCAGAAGCGACCGGACGATCCCCACACTTCCTCTCCACCTGCCATGGCTGTGGTGGCAGCTGCCTGAACTCAGCTCTCAAAGACCATGGGGGACAGCAGAGGAGCCGCGGAACACCTCATCAGGTCGGGGTAGGTTCAGGGATTGGGACACAAGGGGCACGGGCAAGAAAAGTCAGCAGCCCCTTGAAACGGGCATGAACTCCAGTCTCAAGTCTTCCCCCTCACCAGCTGAGACCACCAACGAACCCTCCCCTTTCTGGCCTCGGTTTCCTCCTGGTCGGATGGAAACAACAGCCATGGCTGTAAGGCTGTGAGGGAACAGAACAAGAGGGGTGTGCAAGGATGCTGTTCATAGAGAAAGCTATGACACTCCCTGACACTGATAATACCCGGCTGACTAAGCACCTGACATAGCTTCCGGTTCTTAAAAGCATCTATGCTCCTTGACATTATTTCAGTTCCCTGTTCCCAAACGAATCAAGCTGTGTGTAGTGTGTAGTATGTATGTCTTTGGGGGCCAGGAAGGGGGTACAGGGGTTGAAGACCCCCCGGGTATGCAGCAGTGACAAGCGCCTATAGGGGGCGCACTCCTACATAAAGCCCTGGAGGCAGTGGATGGATGTCCAGTTCCACCCAGCCACCTGCAACAAAGACAGCAGTGATAAACCAGATGGTCCGTGTTTCATATCTGACCTGTAACAGGAATTCTAACTGGTCTCAATAATAAAAACCTAGAGTCAGATATAGGGGTTAATGCTGAAGGTTAGAGAAGCAGAGCGGCCAGCATCTAGAGAGTTCTTCATCTCTACCAATGCTCAGACCAAAGGGGCGATCCCGTCCTCAGACTGTCTGCCTTTTAGAGTGCCCTTTCCTCAGACTGCCTTGAGCTCCTGTCTCCTCCCACTTTGTATTCCTCCCTCCACCTGTTCATATCTCTCCTGCCTCCACCTCCCTAGTGTTGAGATTAAAGGTGTGTGATTCCCAAGTGCTGGGATCACCTTTGTGTGAACGCTGTTTCTCTTATAGACTGGATCAATTTCATGTAGCTCAGTGTGGCCTTGAACTAACAGAGATTCATCTGTCCCCTGACTCCTGAGATTAAAAGTGTGTGCCACCACTGCCTGGACTCTAGTGGCTTAGCTCTGTACTCTGATCTTCAGGCAAGCTTTACTTGTTAAAATACAAACAAAATGTTGCCACACTGACCCCTAAATCCAGCTGTGTTGTAACTTCCTTTCTGCTGTCACCAGTGTGAGCGCCTAGGAGGTCGGAGTCAGTCTGCTTCCCTTACTGCCGCGTCTCCAACGCTAAGCTCACACTAATGGCTGAACAGATATTCGCTGAGGGCTGGAGAGACAGCTCACTCAGTAAAGTGCCTGCTGCACAGGCTCGGGGACCTAATGTCAATGCCAGAACGCATGCAAAAAAAAAGCAAGGCACGAGAGAATGCACCCGAGAACCCAGCTCTGGCTGCGAGCCCAGCTCTGGGGAGGTAGAGACAGCTCCCTAAGGCTTGTTGGTCAGCCATTTAGGTAAATTGGTAAGCACCGGGCCAGTGAAAGACTCACCTCAGAAAAACGTGATGGTGGGCCCGTGAGACATCTCAGCCAGTAAAGTGCCGACACCAAGCCAGAGAGCCAAGTTCCGTCCTTAAAACCCATGTGATAGAGGGCAAGAAACAGATACTGGGAGTAAGTCGTCCTGTGACTCTTACAAGTTGTCCTCTGACGTCTATACACATGCACACACATGCACACATAAGCAAAGACATAAACACACAGAGGCATGCAAGCACACACAAACCCCCACATACCCACATGTGCACATCCCCATGCATGCACACACATGCACAGAGGCATGTAAGCATGTGCACACAAAATTAAAATGTAATGAAGAAATCGAGGTGGAGAATGAATGATGTTGACATGCAGACACACATGTGTAATACACAATAAATAAAAATAAATAAATGTGATTAATATAGGGCTGATTGGAGAGAAAAGGTCCCCAAGAGACCAACTGGTACCTTTCTTTGCCTGTAAATGATGGAGGTGACACTGAGATCTGTAAAGAACATGAATGGGACCAACAGTGAGTCACACGGACTGTGGGGGAAGGAATCATTCTCTCTTCTTGCTACGTTCTGTCTTTCAGCCATATTTATCCCCCCCCCCAACTTACCTGCTGCTCTCAGAGCCTGCAACCAGGGCCCCAGTCTAGACACCCAGCCCCACATCCTCAAGTATTGGAGACCTTAGGCTGTTGACTGACAGCCCTGTAAAGACTTCCTGGGCAAAGCTCTGATTGGTTCAGCTTGTTAACCCCGCCCCCATGGGTGGAATCCCTCTGATTGATCTATCTGAAGGTGAGCCTGTCCCTGTGACTCTGAGAGTAGTTCTGCCAGCAACCTGGCTGGAGGAACAGAGGACACCCACCCCCTCCCGACACAGAGTTCCCCTATTTCCTTGTGTGCAGATGGAAATTCTGGCGTTTGGGGATCTACAAGGCGCTTGTCCCGCTGCAGACTGCCTGGAAAGCCTTCTCGCGGCCTCTCCCAACCAGCTGCAGCGAACTTCTGACCCAGCTGCTCCTGTGTGCTTCCCTGGCCAGCGTCATCGCAGGCCTGCTTCATCACTGGCTGGTCTCTTCACAGCTTTATCCTCAGGGACCCCCTGCCCCGGTGACCACTGTCTGTGGGCTCCTGGTCTTCCTGAGCCTGAGCCTGGTGCCCCCCATCCGCTGCCTGTTTGCACTCAGTGTGCCTACCCTGGGCTCCGAGCAGGGCCGCCGGTTACTCCTGTCCTACAGTGTAGCCAACCTGGCTGTTGCCGTGGTGCCCAATGTCTTAGCCAACCTGGGTGCAGCCGGACAAGTGCTGAGCTGTGTTACTGAGGGCTCGTTGGAGAGTTTGCTTAATACCACTCACCAGCTGGGCCTGGCATCCCAGGCGCTGGGCCCAGCGAGCCAAGCAGGCAGTCGGAGCCTGGCATTTGAGGCACAGGGCAACAGCTCAGCCTTCCGCCTTCACATGCATATGGCCGCTCAGCAGATCCTGGAGGACTTCTCCGGCCTGGAGTTCCTGACCCAGGCAGCACTGGGGACTCAGCGTGTGGTCACCGGGTTGTTTATGCTGGGCCTCCTAGGCGAGTCCGCCTGGTACCTTCACCGCTACCTCACTGACCTGCGCTTCGATAATATCTATGCCACCCGGCAGCTGGTTCAGCAGCTGGCCCAGGCTGGTGCCACACATCTGCTGGCCTCTCCACCTTCCTGGCTGCTCCACGCAGCCCAGCCAAAGCTGTCGCATGAGGAATTGCTGAGCTGTCTTCTCAGGCTGGGGCTCCTGGCACTGCTCCTAGTCGCTACAGCTGTGACAGCGGCCACAGACTATGGGGCCTTCCTCTTGGCGCAGGCAGCTGTGACCTGGGCTCAGAAGTTGCCCACCGTCCCCGTCACTCTCACGGTCAAGTATGACGTAAGTACGCGGAGGGGACCGCTCTCGGAATTATTCAGGTGGGCGGAGTCGGAGTCTGTTCAGTCCTGGGCTTTGGTCTATGTTTGCTGGCTTGAGTCATCATCTTGGGACATGCCTGGGAGTCATAGGCAGATGGTGTGGAGGCACGGAGAACAAGAAAACAGAAATGGAACACAGGAAGGGGCCAGGGCAAGGTGCGGGCCCCCAGCCACCCCCCAGGGACTGCTTTCTCCAGCGTGGCCCCACCTCCTACTTTTTCACCTCCTTCCCACAAGGCCTTTGTGCTGTAGACCCATCAACCAATCAAATCATTGGTTAGTACAGAGCCCCCATGATCTGATCCCCGCAAGATCTGTGACCCTCACAGATACACCCAGAATGTACATTGCTAACCATTCTATCAAGTTGATGAGACCGTCATAACACCGAAGCATCGATTGGTGAGACTTTTTTTTTCTCTAAAGATAGGTCTTCACGGGGGCTGGAGAGATGGCTCAGTGGTTAAGAGCATTGCCTGCTCTTCCAAAGGTCCTGAGTTCAATTCCCGACAACCACATGGTGGCTCACAACCATCTGTAAAGAGGTCTGGTGCCCTCTTCTGGCCTGCAGGCATACACACAGACAGAATATTGTATACATAATAAATAAATAAAATAAATATTTAAAAAAAAGATAGGTCTTCACTATGTAGTCTTGAGTGACCCAAAACTCGATGAAGCAGACCAGGCTAGCCTCAAAATCACACAGCTCCACCCACCTCTGCCTCCTCAGTGCTGAGATCAATGGAGTGGGCTACCACCTTGGTGTACCCAGTAAGTAGGTGGAACCCAGGGCTTCCTGCATGCTAGGCAGTCACTCTACCGTCTGAGTCATTGATACGTCCCCAGCTTTAAAAGTTTTCTCCAAAATACTTTGGGTAACATTTGTGAGGTGCCCCTTTGCTGGCTACTGACTTATAGTTGTTGCGCCCTTGACCCATTCTGTAGATGGCAGAGATAGGGACTGGCCCGATGGCGCCTCAGACTCAATCCTTTTCTCTGTTTTGAAGGCCTCATATAAACTCCTAGGCTTCATCCTCTTCGTCCTCAACCAGCCTCCCGTGGAGAGCAAGTTTGCCTCAGCACAGCGCTCCTTCCAGTGGGAGCTATACTCCATACCCCACGACTGCCACCTACCTCAGGCTCAACGGCCCCGAGTCAGGGCCGCACTGACCGCGGGTGCCCTGCAGCTGCTAGCAGGTGCCACCTTAGTGCTGCAGGCCTATGCTTGGCGCCTGCGGCATGCCATTGCTGCCTCCTTCTTTCCTGTCCAGGAAGCCAGGAGAGTTAGCCACTTGCAGGGCCGGCTCCAGAGGAGACAAGATCGGAGTGACCACCTAGACAAACAGGCCTGTGCCATGGGCACCTGGGGACCCAGGGAGCCCAAGCAGGGGACGAGAACTCCAGAGTCACAGGGGCTTAAGTTGCTTGACTCCTCTTTGGTCTCCATTTGACCTTGGGTAGAACATTGCCCACCTCAGATCCTCGGTTTTCTTATCTACATAATGATGGTGCAATCTGGTTTTTCACGTGACATGTGCGCGAAATCATGGCGAGTGGAAGGCCTGGAGGAGCCGGCAAGGTGTGGTTACAGCCAAGGTCTTGAAAGTTTGGGGTGGATCAGGATAGTCCAGTTCCTGCCCTGATAACATCCACCTGGAGATTCTGCCTGTGGGCTCACCTCAGCACTCCTCCGACTTAGAAGCCTCTAAAACCTCAGAAATTACAGTTTTCAGAAAGTCTGAGTTTGTAAACGAGTATATTTATTAAATATAAGAAAAAAAAACAGTTTTACTGTTTTCTGCTCCTCCAGGGCTGTTCCATCTAGACTTGTCAAGTTTAGTAAATGAAAATACAGGATGCTGTGCTTGGTTTTGAATGTCAAAGAAGGGGCACATTGTTTGAGTGGCCTGGAGTTCCCCACAGTAAAATAATAACCACAAGATTAAAATGATAAATTTCAAGTTCTTGATTGACTTTTGGGATTGGGGAGTCAGGCAGCACCCCATTCAGTAAAAGAGAATCAAATGAAGACTGAACAAAGACATTTGCTCCGTGGAGAGGGAGAGCGGGAGAAAGGCAGAATGGGGTGTAAGGGGCCCTAGCCCCAAAGCCTGTGTAACTGTTGTGAAACACGAGGCTCACATTTGTTTTCACAAACACATGGGGATGAACCACATCACTGTAACTGTGGCTACAACAGATCGTCTCTGCGGTGGTCTGAGTGAGAATTGCCCCCATAGGATCATATATTTGAATGCTTGGTCCCCAGTTGGTGGAACTGTTTGTGAAGGATTGGGAGGTGTGGCCTTGCTGAAGGAGGTGTGTTGCTGGGAGTGGGCTCTGAGGTATCGAAAGACTCACACCATTCCCAGTTAGCTCTCTCTACTTCATGCCTGCAGGTCAAGACGTGAGCTCTCAGCTACTGCTTCAGCACCATGACTGCCTGCCTGCTGCCATGTTCACCATCATGGCGGTCATGCACCCTAACCCTCTGGAACTTTAAGTCCCAGATGAACTTTCTTTTTTTTTCTGTAAATTGCCTTGGCCAAGGCGTTTTATCACAGCAAAAGGAAAGTAACTAAGATGGCATCATTTCTTTCCTTTTTCGTTGTTTATTTTGTTTTGGGATAGGGTTTCATGTAGCCCAAGCTGCCATCAAACTCACTATGTAGGCAAGGATAACCTTGAACTTCTTGATCCTCCTGCTTCCACCCACCAAGCACTAGAATTACAGCAGCAGAAAAAGGGGAGAGCCAGCCTCAGTCACGGGGAAGGGGAAGACCAGTGCCAAGGGCTGTGCTGTGCCCTGCATGTTCTCAGAGGTGTACACAGGATTATGCATGTGCACACACATGCATATGCACACACATACACACACACACACACACCTGTGCACACACAGGAAGAAGAAAAGAGAAGAAAGGGGAAAAGGTTAGATATTTTCTTTTCAGGTATAAGATCAGATTATTACATTTAATATAATTCTCTGAATTAAGTACATTCAGGTGTATTAAAAACAAAAAGGAGAATTAAGTTCAGACTAGATAAACAGATGTGTGGTTGCAAGTCTGAGTTCCGCAGGACAACTGAGTCGGGAAAGAAAACAATCAAGGGTGTCTTTCACTGGTCACTAACCAGGAGGTCTAACCACAGGAACCCCCAAAGGCCCACCTCCTGAAACCATTGCTTGAGGAGCTAGGATATCAGCATCTGAATTTGGGTCACACAGATCAGTCACCTCAGGGACCTTACGATGTCTAGACAGCTCTGTAGGAAGCAGGGGGCACTTAGGGACAGCATGAGCTTTATTTTCAACTGCCACATGGTGGAAGAACTGAACCAACTCCCCTGTGATTGTCCTCTGACCTCCACATGTTTACCGGGCATGCACACATATGCACACATATGCACGTGTGTGTGCATGGTAAATACATCATTGCACTTATGAACTCACAACCGCTGTGGTTGCTTATACTAGATAAGCCTATCAATATTCTGGAATGGACTGGGGAGGGGCACACGAGGCCTCACTCCTGACTGAGGAGCTATTAGCAGCCAAAGGCTACTGGGGTGGGGGACTCCTTTATATTGAGGGGTGTGACTCCTGGGGGGTTGCCCATACTTCAGTGGATGACCCCCACACCATGCACCTACTGACAGCACTAATTGTATTTGTAATATATTCTATATTGTAGTAGGAAGGCCACTGCTTCTTGGTTCCTGGTCACCCAGCTAGCTTAGACCCTAAATAATCACACAGAAACTGTACTAATTAAATCACATTGGCCCTTTAGCTCTAGCTTCTTATTGGCTAACTCTTACATGTTAATTTAACCCATTTCTATTAATCTAAAGTTCTGGCATCTATCTCCAGCAGGGCTCCATGGCATCTCCCTGACTCCGCCCTTCTTCCTCCCAGCATTCAGCTTAGTTTTCCCTGCCTAGCTCTGTTCTTCCCTGCCGTAGGCTCAAAGCAGTTCTTTATTCATTAACCAATAGACATAGACAGAAGGACCTCCCACACCACTATATATACACGAAATTCCCAAAGAGTAAATTAAAACATAATAAATAAATCGCTGTGATAGAGCAGCTCTGGGCACAGAACAGGTCTCCCGAATGTTGCTGGGATGAGTGAGAAAGCCTATAATGGATGGAGACTTGCCTCCATCCCAACACAGACCCTCTCTGGATCTAGCTTCCATCTTAGTCTGAAGTGTGGACTGACCCACTGGGGCTCCTTGTTTGTCAGTAACAGAACACATTTCTGAGTGACTCAAAAAGCAGGCTGTAGGCGTTGGGACAGGTCCACGACCAGCAGAGTCCTGGAGACGCATGTAGCAGGCATCATGGGCACTCTTTACAGCATCAGTGCCAGAACAAGTCAGTCTCTCGTTCTGCTCAGGTTTCAAGCTCAGACTCATAGCAAGCTTGGTTTAGATCACACACCTACACCTTGGCTAGGAAAATGATGGGCCATCTTTTTGTGGATGATCTTGATGGTTTTACAGTTTGGGCAAAGCTCTGTCTAGTGGGTTCTTCTCATACAATAGTCATCGGTGGGTCCTCGGGTGCTGTGCAGTGCATAGCCTCTGAGCTTATGTGGAATTCTTGAGTAAATGTTGGGGCTGTCCCCAAGGGAAAAGTGTTATTAGAACAAGATACCAGTTGGCATGAGGCTAGGGAAAAAAGAGTCCCCGCAAATTACTTGACCCACATTAACGGCAGCTGGGTACATTGTCTAAAGTATCAGAAAGAGTTAGAGTGCTTGCTGTCACCGGGCCTTCTTGACTAAACCCCCTCAGCTGCTGTGGTTTCACACAGAGGCTTTCCTAGCAAAAGGGGAGCCTCCGAGGAAAGCGGGCTGGGGAGTCTTCTGCCATCTAGTGGTCACTGTGGGAAACTGCAGCACTCCGTCACTGTTCAAAAGTATGCTATACTGGTATTGATTGACTGTGTGGCTCTGCTTCACGAGATTCTTTATGCAGCTGAGGCACCCAGGAGCGTGACTGTATACAGTGCTTAAGAAAGCTCACTCCTTGAGTCTGAAGTTGGGACAAGGATGTCTGGAAGGTGAGGCATGGCTGGGTTGCTGAGAAAGATTCATCTGTTCTCCGCGTTGCCTCTCTGCTTCTTTTGATTTCCACTTGATCTCTGGTAACTAGCTGACTTATAGGCCCCAGCAAGACAAGCTCAACAGAGGCCTGAGTCTCAGTAGTTTATCCTAAGGTAATACCTGGTTCTATAAAGACCACAAACTGAGATTACCCAGGCACCACCCAGGAACAGACCATCCAAAGGAAATTCTTAATGTTCCAACTGTTATAGAAAGGATCACCTGCCAGCACACACCAGTAGCTTTTCACCAGGACACCCCTAGACAAATGTCAACCAATCAGGACTGAGCCCGTCACCCACACCCTGCTAATGTAACTTTTCTGGGTTTTGCCTTTAAATCATGCTCTCTAGAAAGGTGGGGTACCTCCTCTAGCTGCTGCACTGACGAGGTCCCGACAGGCTTGTGACACGCACCCAATAAACCTTGCTTTTGCATTTCAGTGAGTCGGTCTCCCTGGTGGTCTTTTGGGGTCCCCAAGGACTGGGCATAGCAAACTAAAGTTTTGCACAGACTCTAGGAACATTGCAGACAAACCCGACTGCCAGGATATCACAAGTTTGATTTTTTTTAAAAAACCTGTGGTGTCCCTTTTGATGCCCCCTTTGTTTAAAACCACAGACAGCCACATTCGATGTGGGAATCAACATATAAGCATCGAATTCCTGGAAGCCCTGCTCACTGAGAGCCATCTCTCAGCCTCCGCACCTTGCTGTTTCTTTTGGTATTAATGATAACAGGTAACTGTGTCAGAAACCTCCAGGCCTTCCAGTGAATAAAACATATTATGTAGCTTTATTCTTTAATATGTATACATATATATATACAATTTGTCCCCATGGATGAAAGGTTAGTTTCCATATTTCTTGCATTATATGTAATTGGTGCTGCTAAACTATGTTGTTAAGGGACTGGAGAGATGGCTCAATAGTTAAGAGTACTGGCTGCTCTTCCAGAGGACCAGAGTTTCCAGCAACCACATGATACCCTCTGCTGACATCCTCAGACTCCAGTCATGACACACAAGTGATGGAGAGGCATACATGCAGGCAATCTATCCATACGTATAAAATAACCGAAAAATTATACTGTTAAAGCATTTTGCCGTTAATTATTGCGGTTTCCCCTTGTGTAAGATTGGCAAAAGAGGATCCACCTGTCAATAAACTCAGACAGCCGGGAGTAAGCAGTATGGCTATTATTTTCTTTTAAGATATTTAGACACGGTCTGATTCATTTTTAGTTGTTAGGTGTTTTCTGTAATTTTGGGAAGCTCGCCACTATTTTTCGATTCTGAGAGAGCCCTTTAGTCATTATTGTTTCCTTAATACACTGTTGGGATTACTTTTTAAGGCTGTAATCTTTCTTTCTCACACTCCTTTTGTACTCATGGCTCACAGCCCATTGATTAAAATCAAGCGCCAGAGGAAATCGTCTGCGGAGGTCGCAGAACTTTGTGGGAAATGTAGTCCCGGACAGACTGCAGCACCCCTCGGAGAACCGTGGGAACGGCCGCATCGAGGCGTTGCGCACGCGCCGTCTCCGAGCCTTGATGGATGCGCTTCCGGTTCCCCGAGCGCTTTTAGGCGAGGCTCCCGCTGCTCCTAAGCGCAGCGGTTCCTCGGGGCCTTCTGGGAACTATAAAAGATTTCCCCGGAGCCAGAGGAAGACCGAGTAGCGAGCTCGGGTCAGGATTAGAGGGACCGGTGCCCGCCCGGGGCCCGCAAAGGCTCGCGGCTGTCCAGCAGCCGGGCGAGGCCGCCGGGTGTCTCGGGGCTGCAGGCCTCGGGGCGGGCATCCTGGGACGGGGAGGTGTGTGCATGCAAAAATCAGATCGCAGTAAGTCCTGCGGATGCCCTTGCACCGGGAAACCTTCAGGGCTACTACGGGTTGAGCTGCGATTGAGAGAATGAGCAGGTACAGATTGGGCTGAATGACGCTTCATTGAGGGCTTGTCGTTTGGGGGGAAAGGATGCCTGCCACGGATGAGGGAAAGGTCTCTCCATCACTTAGAACAAATGCATGCTGTTTCGCCTGAGTTGCTCAAACCACGTCCATCACCACCCTGGGGTCGAAAACGACTTCATATAGAATGACATAGTGTACCTAGAGAGAAGGTTTTTCAGATATTTAAAATTACCTTCTTTTCAAATGAGCAAGGCAGCTATTTTAACCATTTAGGTAGTTTGCTGGTGACAGAGCCAAGAATTTAATTCCAGCCTGTTGATTCCCAGGTCAGGCCTTTGTCCTCAACCACATTTAAGCAGAGGCCTCTCATGAAACTGCAGTTAAGGTTGGGGGAGGGGAGCCGATTGGTAATCATCTTAAAACCCTCAGTCCTTCTGTCTGGGTTTTCTGATCTCAGCTCAGAACGCATTCTTAGGAAAACAGGTCAGTGACGCCAGAAATTAATTAATTAATGTCTTGATCTTAGAGTTGCTTTTTTTGCTGTACTGCTCTTCCAGGCTTTATACATACTGAAGTTTATTGATCTGATCTAATATGAACTCCTAAGTGTGGTGTGTTTGTTTTTTTAAGGCGGCATAAGTAGGACAGTAATTCAGCTTAACCCCCTTGTTTCCATCCACACAGCGAGAAGAGCTCGGACTGGTCCATTCAGAGCTGCTCGTGGGCGTTCCCTCAAGCGGTTGCTTCGTGTGTGATGCTGGCCGCAGGGTCCTTTCCTTCCACGGTGTGTCTGTGACTGACCCCGTTCTTCCTCACCCGGCCCTTCGATCATCATTCCTGGCCCTTTCTTGAGAGCACCTGAAAATGGACAGTCCCCAGGTAAGTCACTGAGGGCTTCACTTCCCACCTTTAGCTCTAAACGCAGCAGTGGTTGCATGAGAAAAGTCACGGGCAAAGTGTGATCCAGGCGCTGGCCAGATTCAGCTACTGTGGCTGGATTTGGCCCACAGACAGTGGCTTGCCATCACCCGTGTGCTGCAGGGTGGCCTCCAGCGCGCACATTGAGTCCTGCTACCCTAGTCTCTAACTCTGTGGATTTGCATGTTTCATATTAGTGGTCTCCAGGGTGGAGGACGAGGAGCCCCATAGCAGCCCCTGCACTTCTCTTCATATTCATATCGTGGCCGGAAGCACGGGAACAGCAAGTTGTTAATGGTGTTAACGTGCTTATTGGCACCAACATATGGCTTGTAGAGTTACGTTATGATTTCTAGGTAAACACATGAGTCATTAGTACATGGACGAGTGTGTTACCGACGTGCTGCAGAGACTAGGACCATTTGTGGTCACCCTTTGTCTAGCACGTGTGTTCCTGCCTGAGGTGCAGTTTCCGCCTGTGTCTCTTATCATGCTGGGCACTCCGTGGAGCAAGAGTCATACTGCACCTGAGTCGGTAACCCGGGGATCCAGGGCACAGTATAATCTGCACATTTAAAACGCTCACTCATAAACAGTGAGCCGTTTCTGCTCTTTCATCCCCCATGAAGCATCTCTTATAGCCTAACGTTGGCCATGACAACACCCTCCTTACATTTGATATTCCCACAGATTTGCTGTTGCTCCGTTCTGATTATCTCAAATGAAACATGTCCTTTCAGAGATCAATTTCCTTCAAGGATTTGACTGTGGCCTTCACCCACGAGGAGTGGCGGTACCTGAGCGCCGCGCAGCGCCTCCTGTACAGGGACGTGATGCTGGAGAACTACCGGAACTTCATCTCAGCGGGTGAGCACAGTGTCCTCACGGCACCCAGAGCTGGCCTCTCTTCTGTGTCACAAGGACATGCGGATATCAGAATGAGCTCTCTCTCCTTGAGTAACAAGGGAGAAGGATGATGACAGTGTGTACATGCATGCACACGCGTGTACCCGTCCTACACTCATTTTTATCAGCCCCGTTGAGTTGTTGTGGGGCATCTCAGTTGCTCAGTTTCCCCAGCCTTTAGTCCTTGAAGTCCACAGAGCTTGCTCCCAGTTCCCTCTTATTTCTCCTCCACAGGGTTTCGTGTTAGCAAACCAGATGTGATCTTAAAACTGGAGCAAGGCAAAGAGCCTTGGATAGTGGAAGAATCGCCACGTCAGAGCCATGCAGGGAAATGTGAAGACCGAGCAGGTAAAGACCAAAGAATTCCAGTCCCTGGGTGGCTAGTGATCGCAGCTGGCACCTATATGATCTTTTTTTTCTGGAATCTTCTAGGGCGTAGAGCTCTATAAGTGACTGAGGAAACTAGCTCCCACGCTGTATATATTAAAATGTTCTCCTCAAATAAATGTATTCTATAAAAATGTTTGACTTTCAGTACTCTGTCCACAGAACCCAAGCTCCTCCACCACACACTCATTTCTTCATTCTTCCCCCACCGTGCCCGCCAAAGCGCTTGCTGCGTTCTTGCAATCCATCCCCACTCAGCTCTGCTCTTTCTTTCTTTCTTTCTTTCTTTCTTTCTTTTTCTGTTTTTTTTTTTTTTTTTTTTTTTTTTTTTTTTTTTTTTTTTTTTTTTTTTTTTTTTTTTTTTTTTTTTTTTTTTTTTTTGAGACTGGGTTACCCTGCATAACAAGCCTACCTATCCTGGAACTAGCTCTTGTAGACCAGGCTGGCCTCAAACACACAAAGATCCGGCCGCCTCTGCTTCCTGAGACCTGGGATTAAAGGCGTGCGCCACCACCGCCCGGCATCATCTCCGACTCTTGTTTTCCATTCTCCTTTGCACTTGTACAAACTCCAGAGTTCTCAAGTTTGCCCCTTCTTCTTCCTGGTGAACACTGGCTTTCTGAGGTCTGCTATGCCTGGTCTCTGCCTGGAGACTTTTCTCTTCGGTTCCCACCACGTCCTTGTCCGTGTCACCTGTCAGCCACACTTCCAGGAGATGTTGGGGACTGTTCCGTGTTGGAATGTTTCTGTCAGTATCCAAAGCTCTTTACAGTCTTTGCCAGTTTCTTCTTTCTTTGGCACAGTTAAGTAAGCTGGTAGAGGTGAATTTGTTCCCCGCCCATCCCTTGTGTTATTGTTCATTTTTTTTCTCTATAAATGTATAAAGTAGGAGATATTTACACTTGAATCTCTTTAACACTGGGAAGCCGGCCCTGAAGACTTGGCCCTCATAAGGCCTTTCTACAGATTGTCATTTCAAAGCTACATAGAACTCATATATTAATGTTAATCCCATTCCTTCCTTCCAGAAGATGACGCTGCCTTAGAGAAGGACAAGGGAACACAAGACAAGCATTTGAAGCCAGTTTTAGCCTGCAGTAACAAAACAATGCCAGAAAAAGCTGCTCTGTTTGAGAAAACAGTTGCTCCAGACATGAATACTGTTTCTTCAGAAAAAATGCTTCATAAATATGATCCAGGTGGAAATGACTTGAGAACTAATTCAGAAAAAACTGTCGCCAAGCAAAGCAAAGCAAGTGCAAAGGTACGTGCTGAGCCCGTTGGGTACGAGAAACCTCCGCTCCACAGGAAGGCTGACAGAGCCCATTCTAGGACAGAACAGAACAAACATGATGGGGTTAGGGACATTAGGGGTCAGGGTGAAGATCTTACCAAAGATCAGAATGTCCAGTCTGTAAGTCAACCCTCCGAACACGACAAGGGCGGGAAGTCCGCCCTCCAGCAGCCAGCCCCCTCTGCAGGAACCGAGGCGTGTGAGGAGAGGAAGCGGAACGAGTGTGCAGAGTGCAGGAAGACCTTCTCGAAGAGGTCCACCCTCGTCGTGCACCAGAGGATCCACACGGGAGAGCGGCCCTACGCTTGCAGTTACTGCAGGAAAACCTTCCGTATAAAGGCAAGCCTCACTCGACACCAGCGGATTCACACCGGGGAAAGGCCCTACAAATGCAAAGAGTGTGGGAAAGCCTTCATCGACAAGTCTGCCCTCATCGTCCACCAGAAAATCCACGGCGGGGAGAAGGCCTACGAGTGTAACGAGTGCGGGAAGACCTTCTTCCGGAAGTCTGCCCTGGCTGAGCACTTCCGCTCACACACGGGGGAGAAGCCTTACAAATGCAAGGAGTGTGGGAACGCCTTCGGAAAGAAGTCCTACCTCATTGTGCACCAAAGAACCCACCGAGGAGAGAGGCCCAACGAGTGTAAGGAGTGTGGAAAAACCTTCTTCTGTCTGTCAGCCCTAACAGCGCACCAGAGAATCCACACAGGGGAGAAACCGTACGAGTGTACGGAGTGTGACAAGACCTTCTTCTGCCAGTCGGCCCTCAACGTGCATCTGAGAAGCCACACCGGAGAGAAGCCCTACAAGTGCCGCCAGTGTGGCAAGTTTTTGTGCACGAAGTCCGCCCTTGTCGCGCATCAGGTGATCCACAGAGGAAAGAAGACTTTCGAGTGTAGTGAGTGCGGGAAGCTTTTCTACCTTAAGACAACGCTCACGATACACCAGAGAACTCACACCGGAGAGAAGAACGGCGCGCTTAGTAAGTGGGGCCGCCCGCCTGCCGCGAAGTCAAACTGCAGTGACCAGAACAGGGCGGACACAAAGGAGAGTCACTACGAGTGTCACGAGCACAAGCGCACGGTCCACAAAAGCTCACGCCGCTTTGCACATAAAAGAACCATATGGGAGAGGCCGTACGAATGTCCCGAGTGTGGGAGGACCTACTGCCGGAAGTCAGCTCTCCGGCACCATCAGAAGACACACACAGGAGAGAGGCCGTATGAGTGTAAAGAGTGTGGGAAAACCTTCTGCCAGAAAGTCTCCTTTACCGAGCATCAGCGAACTCACACTGGGGAAAAACCACATAAGTGCAAAGAGTGTGGGAAGTCTTTCCGCCATAAGTCAGCGTTCACGGTGCATAAGAGGATTCACACCGGAGAGAAACCGTATTCATGTAACGAATGTGGGAAAAGCTACCGTCGGCTCTGGACTCTGACTGAGCATCAGAAAATACACACAGGGGAGAAGCCCTATGAATGTAACACATGCAAGAAAACATTTCGCCATAAATCAAATTTCCTTTTACATCAGAAAACTCACAAGAAGTGAATTCCAACAAGGCAACAGATAATTTACATAATGCTCAAATCCTGGATTATACACCAAGGAGTGAGACCTTGTCAGCCTATGGGTTAGCAGGAGATTTTCTGCCGACGTCAGCCCCTAACACCGGAGAGCTCACATAGGCAACATACAGTTTATTTTATGAACGTCAGACTTTCAGTGTTACAATGAAAACATTCAGCATTTCAGACACTACACCGGGTGTGCCTGCCTCCCTTCCAAATCCTGAGACAAATACGAGTCCCTACCTGATTACCCTCCACAGTCAGTTTACATAGCCTGTGTTGCCAGACGTGAGCATCCAGTCTTGAGACGCCAGATCTCTACCAGTTGTCCCTGTGATAACTGAATGGTCTCTGTTCATGAGTTTACCGTATTCACAGCTCAGACGGTACAGCCTGCTCCTCCTTTGTCCCTGTTGTTGTCTAGTGACAGACCCCGGTCCCTTTATCTGCAGAAGTGAGGAGGCGGACTAACCGTAGTTCCCTCGCCCACCCGCAGTGTCTCCCTCACGGGAGTGAGCCTTTGCTGAAGCCGAGAGGTGGCGTGTAAGTGCCTCCAGAAGCCTTCAGGTGAGCCGAGTAGCCAGCGGGCGCAGGTGCCATGGGCGCAGGCAGGTGCCATCGCGAGAACAGCAAAGACGTAATAAACTTGAATAGTGAACAGGATCTGGGGAGTGTTCCACTCAAAACACTGTCTCTGCTTCGAGTATTTTTAAATACCTCTGTCCCCTTAGTGGTTTGATTATTATGTCAGTGTTTTCAAAAAAAAAAAAAATCTGGATTTTCTAATGACCACGTCCATAAGGGTGTTATTTAGAGTTTACGTATCAGCTTCTGAGCAAAGGTCTCTGTGGTGCCAAATAGAATCACATAGTTTGGATGTATGCATCTGGTCGGAATCTGCTCACATGGGGTTAATGTCAAGTCCTGCTGGCCAGCCATCCGTGGAATTTTCCACAAGCCCAGCCAGCCCTGCTCTCTGATGGGTTGCTATTTCCTAGGACACTGAAGTGAGTTTATTTCGTTGACAAGACAAAAAAGAGCCCCTGGGCTTCTTGTCCTGGGCCATGGCTGTGGCCAAGCTGGCAAAGCGGCATAATGCTGTCACTTGGCTAATCAGCCCCTTCCATGGACAGACTAAGTTGTATCATCCAACTCTGGGTAATGAGAGTTTCTCTCTGACCTGTCTGCTGCTTCTGGTTGTGATGTTGGGCTCTTGGGTGGGCAAAGCTGCCCTTTGAGGCCCATCAGAAATCCCACTGTGAACAAAAGCCGTCTATTTATTGTCTGTATTTTATATCCTGCAGTAAGGTATGTATGTCTTTACATACTTGTGAATGCACATGTATTCCATGTATATAATACATACCGGAACATGAATATATGTGTATCAATAGTAATCGTTTCCTGAAATTTTTAATAATTACTTAAAAGATTTGGTTGCTGCTGCAAATGGAATTTTATCATCTGTTTTTAAAATTACTGGTCGAGGCCTGACGAGGACTGGTAAGCAGAGCTGCTGGCCGGCAGGCCTGACAACCTGAGTTCAGTCTTGGCGCCCCACATGTTGGGAGAGAACTGCTTTTCTCACAAGTTACCCTCCTCCCACAAGTGTGGTACGGCATGCACGCACACACAAAATAGTGAAAAGGTAAAATGTTTTAAAAACTCACTGATAGAATTCTTGCGCATTTTTGTCAGCCTTGTCAGAATGTAGCCCTTATTTGTAATTTTCTTTCCTTGCCCTTAGAGCTCTCACAGCTCCTTATAGAGGAAGTTTGTGAGCTGTGTGTGAGGTATTTTTGCTCTCTGGAAATCTGTGCCCTAGCTGTCTAGTTGTGCCTTCTGCTTACCCTTGGGTTATGCAGCTGATCACGATTCTGTGATGACTGAATCGTTGGCCTTTATCAGTGCGACTTAGTGTATTGACGGGAATGCTGTAAGCTGGGGGAATGTATTTTTCAAGTCTGATGAGAAGTCCGCAAGTGGAGGAACGGTGAACCCCAAACACAGAAAATAACAAGACACATCAAAGTAAAACTCTAAGGTCCGGTGAGAAAACTCAGCTGGTAACGGTGCCTGTTCTGCAATCCAGCAAACCAGGTCACTTGTAGAGGTGGACAGAAAGACCCAGCTCCACAAGTTTGTCCTCTGACCATACATGAACTGCGGTGCATCCATACACACACAGAATAACAATAGTTTTTAAAGTTGTTAAAAAATTACGACACAAAAATTATAACTAAATGGAAAAACATCTGTAAAAGCAGCCAAAGGGAACAGTGACATGTAGGGTCTGCGAGCTTCCTACAGCTGCTGGAAGAAACTACCACCCTGACCAGAAGAATGGATCTCATCTCACAGGACCCAGGGCAGCAAGTCAGGCCCAGCGCTGCAGGCCTGCCCTCTAGGGACTGTTGGAAGCTGCCTGGGCTTCTGCCGCATCGTCTGCCTGCAGCTTGTGCCAGCATGTTCTCACTGCGTGTGTCTGTGTACGTCTGATCCGGGTTCTATCTTTCTCAAGCATGACCTCATCTTAATGACTGACATCTGTAATGGCCTTATTTCCATAAGGTCACATTCGAGGTATTAGAGGCTGTGAGGTATCTTTTGGCATCCTAAAGTTTACCCCCATGTTTACCAAATTAAAAAAAACCATAGATGTTTGTTGTGTGAGACTTTTACTGGGGAGATGCAACGTACCTACTCACCCTAGAAAGGAAACCTATTCCAGACCAAAGTAAGGATTACACCAGAGTCCAACAGAGCCAGTGAGTCTGTTGGGGTTACTACCAGGAATATGGGGGCGTTGCTTACAGGAGCGGGGATGGCTCAAAGACAACTGTATCACCAAAGTCTACCCCGGCTGCAGCCTTGGAGCTCCATGCACGGGTTGCAGGGAGTCTCTGCAGCAAGGCTGGTCATTTTTTACTTAGCATTTGTTTACTGGATCTACAGAGAATCTGAGAATATTCCAAGTTTCAGCTTTCGTGAACAATGTGGTATATGGGGTAGGATCACTTGTTACCAAGCCAGACAGCCTGCATTTGATCCCCAGGAGCCACATGGTAGAGGCAGAGAACCAACTCCTGCAAGCTGTCCTCTTGCTGCCTCTCCCCCCCCTACACACACTGGCACATGCATCCGTATCCACCAATACCCCCCATACACACAAGTAAATGCAATTTTTAAAAAAATGTTTATTATGTATACGGTGTTCTGTCTGCATGTATGCCTGCAGGCCACACGTGGGCACCAGATCTCATTACAGGTGGTGGTGAGTAACCATGTGGTTGCTAGGAATTGAACTCAGGACCTCTGGAAGAGCAGACAATGCTCTTAACCGCTGAGCCATCTCTCCAGCCCTAAACGCAATTTTTTAAAAATGAAGATTGGGTTAATTGTATGTTTATGTGTTGACAGGAAATTCTAGGAAGGGCGTGGGTCTTAGTTTTCTTTCTGTCGTTGTGTTAGAGACACCATGACCAAAAGCAACTTGGGGAGGAAAGGGCTCATTTCGCCTTAGAGCTTGTAGTCCATACCTGTGGGAAATCAGGACAGGACCTAGAGGCAGGAGCTGAAGCAGAGGCCACTGAGTAGCAGTGTTTACTGGCTTGCTCTACCTACTTTTTTAAAAAAATATTTATTTATTGTGTATACAATATTCTGTCTGTGTGTATGCTGAAGGCCAGAAGAGGGCACCAGACCTCATTCCAGATGGTTGTGAGCCACCATGTGGTTGCCGGGAATTGAACTCAGGACCTTTGGAAGAGCAGGCAATGCTCCTAACCACTGAGCCATCTCTCCCGACGAGCTGCCTAGGGGTGGCACCACTCCTAGTGGGCTGGGCCCCTCCGCAACAATCAAGAAAATTCCCCACAGGTCAGTCTGGTGGAGGCACCACTAATCAAAGTTCCCAGATACAAGGATGGAAGGAAGTTCCGTTTGGGACAGTCAGGTGCACAGGGGAGAGGAGACTTTTAATGACGGAAACGCCGTTGCCCTGCCCGTTCCTCCCCGTGATGCAATGAGCAGGTAGACAGAGTGGAAACTCCCATTACAATTGCTCCTGTTCTGCCAGTGACACGGAGAGTAAATTCATTCTCTGAAAGCAGGAGGCAGGTTTTAGAAATTGTTCAGTATTGATGGTGCTGACAGCCTTCAGTTCTGCCCTACTGCTTTGCATTTATAAATCCATCCGTCCTTCGTAGTATCCTGCTGTGGAGAACCTTTCGATACTTAGGAAAGTCTTTGTTTTCTCAGTTGATGTTTTCATGGGATGCCTTAGAGCATCACAGGCAAGTCCTTGTTGCTTGCAGGAGTGCAGGGGGAAGGTTGTCCACTGACTCCATACAGCCAGACCATTGTGAAATCCCTCCTGGTTCCCCCAGAAGCTAGCTTAATGGAAAATGATTGCATTTTCTAGTCTAAAATGGGCACAGCACCCTCTAATGGGCTGCTTGCTCATAGCATGTGTCTGTGTGAAGTCAGTGGGACTCTTTGGGACTCCTGCACAGCAGATACAGTGTGAAGTGTTCAAAAGTTGCACCCTCTGCCCTCTGTACCCCAGAATCCCTCTACTCACAGGAACACTGTCAGCAAGGATCTCTGGCCACCAGATGTCTGCTAGTGTGTCCCTGTCAGTGACCCTCTGCTGTAGTTTGAGCTCTCTCCAGGTCCCCAAATTGTGTACTTCCTATGTCACTGCAGATTTAGTCAAAAGCAGAGATTACAGTTGCTTGCAGGGTCTATTGCTGAACCTAACTCCAAAGGCATGACTGCTTCTCTTTTCCTCCCAGAAGCTGCTAAGATTTATAGCCTTTTCTCTCAAACTTATAGAGTAGTCTGCAACCTAAAATTTTATATGTATTTATACATACATACATGCACACACACACACACACACGTAAACAGAGGTTTGACAGGCAACTGTGGAGAAGCTGTGACATGGCTGAGCCTACATCTGATGCCTTGGCTTGCAATCTATAGGCTGAACAGTCAGGAAGAGAAAGTGAGCATCAAATGACAGAGTCAGGCTCACCTCAAAAACAGATGAACTTGTGCCTGCAAACCGTGTGGTGTCATAGAAGTGTCGACATCTGTGGTGTTCCTTGTGGTGTGCTATGTTCATTTATGCTGTGGAATGTTTGTTTAATGGTAAAAAGACGTGTTGCATTCATTGTTTTGTTTTAACTCTGTGAAGCTGTATTGCTTTCCCTGCCTAAAACACCTGATTTGTCTAATAAAGAGCTGAACAGCCAATAGCTAGACAGAGAAAGGATAGGCAGGGCTGGCATGCAGAGAGAATAAATAGAAGGAGAAAGGAGCAAGGAAAGGAGGAGAGGATGATGCCAGGGGCCACCCAGCCACACAGCCAGACATAGAATAAGAAGGGAAGAAAAGATATACAGAAATAGAGAAAGGTAAAAGCCCAGAAGTAGAAGGTAAACGAGATAATTAAGGAAAGCTGGCTAGAAACAATCCAAGCTAAGGCTGGGCATTCATAAGTAAGAATAAGTCTCTGTGTGATTATTTGGGAGCTGGGTGGCGGGCCCCCAAAGAGTAAAGAGTAAAAAACAACCAACTACAGTTCCTAAACCACAACTTAACCTAAGCGGAGACCAGAAGACCAGTGGACAGTGTTGCCCTGAGTCCCCCCCCCCCCCGCAGAGGTTCACTCAAGACTGTTCCTGTAGTTAGTGGACAGTGTTGCCCTGAGTCCCCCCCTTCCCCCGCAGAGGTTCACTCAAGACTGTTCCTGTAGTTAGTGGACAGTGTTGCCCTGAGTCCCNTTCCAGATGGTTGTGAGCCACCATGTGGTTGCCGGGAATTGAACTCAGGACCTTTGGAAGAGCAGGCAATGCTCCTAACCACTGAGCCATCTCTCCCGACGAGCTGCCTAGGGGTGGCACCACTCCTAGTGGGCTGGGCCCCTCCGCAACAATCAAGAAAATTCCCCACAGGTCAGTCTGGTGGAGGCACCACTAATCAAAGTTCCCAGATACAAGGATGGAAGGAAGTTCCGTTTGGGACAGTCAGGTGCACAGGGGAGAGGAGACTTTTAATGACGGAAACGCCGTTGCCCTGCCCGTTCCTCCCCGTGATGCAATGAGCAGGTAGACAGAGTGGAAACTCCCATTACAATTGCTCCTGTTCTGCCAGTGACACGGAGAGTAAATTCATTCTCTGAAAGCAGGAGGCAGGTTTTAGAAATTGTTCAGTATTGATGGTGCTGACAGCCTTCAGTTCTGCCCTACTGCTTTGCATTTATAAATCCATCCGTCCTTCGTAGTATCCTGCTGTGGAGAACCTTTCGATACTTAGGAAAGTCTTTGTTTTCTCAGTTGATGTTTTCATGGGATGCCTTAGAGCATCACAGGCAAGTCCTTGTTGCTTGCAGGAGTGCAGGGGGAAGGTTGTCCACTGACTCCATACAGCCAGACCATTGTGAAATCCCTCCTGGTTCCCCCAGAAGCTAGCTTAATGGAAAATGATTGCATTTTCTAGTCTAAAATGGGCACAGCACCCTCTAATGGGCTGCTTGCTCATAGCATGTGTCTGTGTGAAGTCAGTGGGACTCTTTGGGACTCCTGCACAGCAGATACAGTGTGAAGTGTTCAAAAGTTGCACCCTCTGCCCTCTGTACCCCAGAATCCCTCTACTCACAGGAACACTGTCAGCAAGGATCTCTGGCCACCAGATGTCTGCTAGTGTGTCCCTGTCAGTGACCCTCTGCTGTAGTTTGAGCTCTCTCCAGGTCCCCAAATTGTGTACTTCCTATGTCACTGCAGATTTAGTCAAAAGCAGAGATTACAGTTGCTTGCAGGGTCTATTGCTGAACCTAACTCCAAAGGCATGACTGCTTCTCTTTTCCTCCCAGAAGCTGCTAAGATTTATAGCCTTTTCTCTCAAACTTATAGAGTAGTCTGCAACCTAAAATTTTATATGTATTTATACATACATACATGCACACACACACACACACACGTAAACAGAGGTTTGACAGGCAACTGTGGAGAAGCTGTGACATGGCTGAGCCTACATCTGATGCCTTGGCTTGCAATCTATAGGCTGAACAGTCAGGAAGAGAAAGTGAGCATCAAATGACAGAGTCAGGCTCACCTCAAAAACAGATGAACTTGTGCCTGCAAACCGTGTGGTGTCATAGAAGTGTCGACATCTGTGGTGTTCCTTGTGGTGTGCTATGTTCATTTATGCTGTGGAATGTTTGTTTAATGGTAAAAAGACGTGTTGCATTCATTGTTTTGTTTTAACTCTGTGAAGCTGTATTGCTTTCCCTGCCTAAAACACCTGATTTGTCTAATAAAGAGCTGAACAGCCAATAGCTAGACAGAGAAAGGATAGGCAGGGCTGGCATGCAGAGAGAATAAATAGAAGGAGAAAGGAGCAAGGAAAGGAGGAGAGGATGATGCCAGGGGCCACCCAGCCACACAGCCAGACATAGAATAAGAAGGGAAGAAAAGATATACAGAAATAGAGAAAGGTAAAAGCCCAGAAGTAGAAGGTAAACGAGATAATTAAGGAAAGCTGGCTAGAAACAATCCAAGCTAAGGCTGGGCATTCATAAGTAAGAATAAGTCTCTGTGTGATTATTTGGGAGCTGGGTGGCGGGCCCCCAAAGAGTAAAGAGTAAAAAACAACCAACTACAGTTCCTAAACCACAACTTAACCTAAGCGGAGACCAGAAGACCAGTGGACAGTGTTGCCCTGAGTCCCCCCCCCCCCCCCCCGCAGAGGTTCACTCAAGACTGTTCCTGTAGTTATTTTATCAGCCTAAAATGCATCAGAGAGAAAGAACTCAGGACTAGAATACCATTGCTTGGTTCCTAAGGCCTTTTGTCCCCAGAAAACATGCTTCCAAAAGCCCAGAGAGAGTGGGCTGCTACATACCTAATCTACACATTGCAGGCTACAAACCTATGCAGTATGCTATGGCAGACAGAGACACCATGCATGCAACCATGTGTATCTAAACAGAAAAGACACAGAAAGACACAGTAAAGGGACTGCCTGACATAGTCACTTTCTTGTGGCTGTTAAGAATGTGTCCTTTGAAAGCCAGCTTAAGGGAGAAAAGCTTTGTTTTGGACTATGGTTCCAGAGGACACAGTCCACCATGGCAAGGAAGGTGTGACAGCAGGCGCGGTGACAGGAGTTAGAGGCTGTTCCCAGTGACCCACTTCCACCAAGGCCCCACCTCCTAGGGGATTCAGGACTTTCCCAAACAGCCACCCGTGGGAAGCAAGGGTTCAGCCACACTGGCCTATGGAGGGCATCTCGCATGCACGCCACCGTAAGAGTTTCCATCTCATGGGCCCACTGTTGTCTTTGCAGCCTTCGTCAACCGAAGCATCTTTATGAGGCGCATGCCCATTACACGCCAATTAAATGTACTTTTGCCACTAATAATTAAAACACTGACCATCAGTCTCTGTCTTGGTTTCTTTTCCCATAAGTTAAAGGGAAGAGGTATTGTTCCAGCTCGTGGTTTTGTGGCCCACCATGGTGTGAAGTCAGGGCACAGGAGCTCCAGACGACTGGCCACATTACACCCGCAGGAGGAAGAGAAGCGAGGGGTGAGTGCAGGGTCAGTTCAGCATCTTCTCTCCTTTCATTTAGGCCAGGGCCCGGCCCAGGGAACAGCACCACCCACATCCAGGATGGGTCCCCACCCCAGCTGGAAAATCCTCACAGGCCCTTCACCCCACCCAGGGAAGGGGCTCTAGGTTTTGTCCGGTTGACAATACTATCACAGTCCCCTTGACCATAGATAGCCATTTACAGAGAGATAGGGACTGTCACAAGGTGGGCACCCATTCTCCTTTACTTCCAAGTATTTGTATCCCCACTCTGAAGTGGCACCAGAGAAAATATGGAGGGCAGTGCCACTTAGCGCCCAGGAATTCCTGGTGTACAGATGAAACAATACCAGAGCATGGCCATGTCTGGTCCTGGAGGTACGAACTCCAAGTCAGCTCAAGCCTTCCCAAGCTCCTGGAAGTTGTGCAGAACCACAATACCGATATTAATGAGTGCTAATTGTGAGCTTCGTGTGTGTTGTGATACTTGGCTGCGTCACTTCAACATAAACCAAAATGCACCCATTTAGCAGCTGGGCCCATGGGCACTCTGGCCGCCAAGGAATCCATTGTGTTTTAGAATATTTTGAGTGATTTGGTGGCTTGGTTAATCATTTTAGCATTCACTTTTACTAAAATTGTAAATCACTTAATCACCGCACCGCCCTCATCCGAAGTCACTAAGTGATAGTGCTTTTAGGGGCCGGGAAAAAGGACTCACGGAGGCCAATTACTCTGAAGTGGAAATTAGATGCTATAACGCACAACAAAGACGCTTAAACACGCGCCGTAATGCACTGTGCCATTAATTTAGTGGCGAGCCCTAAATACATCATGCTAACACTGGGAAAATTAAAGAGGCAGCATTAGGACGATGCCTTCCCCAGAGAACGCCAATTCCCACTCCTGAGCATGACCCCCCCATCCTGGGTCCTCCAGGAGGTTAGTGCTAAGTAATGGAGGTCAGGAATTTTTGCAGGCTGTTATAAACAAAATCTGTTCAGAGATTTCTCTGTTGTTATGGGTGAGATTTTTAAATTTTGGTGCTCGCATTTCCTTTCAAACCCTTTGGAAGGGCAGATGATGAAAAACACAAATCATGGCTTCTAGTCTTTATTTCTAAAGACGTAATCTTTTTTTTTTAAAAAAAAAAAAACAAGTGTGGGTGTTTTGCCTACAATCATATCTGTGCTGGGCACGTGCCTGGTGACTATCGCCAGAAGAGGATGTCGGCTCTCCTGGAACTGGGACATGAAGCAGGGTCTTCTGGAACAGTCATCTCTTCAGACCCTTCATATGTGCAAAATGTGTGTGTGGGAGGTCTGCGGGGGTAGAGGGAGTCAAGGTCTTAGGCAGTGGCAGGTGGTCCGCAGGCAGGTGAGAAACGTGAGTGGGCTGGTGAATGAGAAGCATGGTTGAGGGGGGGGGGTTGTCCCAGTAAGCGTGGACTCATTCCCACTCTGGGTGGCAGATTGTTGGCAGAGGCTGATTGTTCATTTCCTGGCCACCCAGACCTGAAATAGACACATAGAAACTATATTAATTGCAATACTGTTTGGTCAATAGCTCAAGCATATTTCTAACTAGCTCTTACATCTTAAATTAACCCATTTTTTTTTTTTATTAATCTGTGTATCACTGTGTGGTTGTGGCCTACATGCAAGGTTCTGTTCAGTGTCCGGTGTCTGTCTCCTGTGGCGGCTACATGGTTTCTCTTTGACTCGGCTTTCTTTTCTCCTCTGTCTGCTTGGAATTCCTGCCTTGTTCTAGTCTGCTAAGCCACTGGCCAAAACAGCTTTATTCGTTAACCAATAAAAGCAACACATAAACAAAAGGACTCTTCACACCAGGAATCAATCAAGTCCTTTGCAAGAGCAAGAAAAAAAAAAGCCCTTAACCATTACACCATTTCTTCAGCCTGGCATTATATTTTTATATAATGTATATTGTATTGGAGTCCTGTGAAAATGGCTCATGCCCAGCAAGCATGAGAATCTGAGTTCAAATCCCCAGCACACACATAAAAACCAAGAGCATTGAGAGGGTGGGGAATAGAGACAGGCTGATCCCTAGAGCTCACTGGCCAGTTAATCTAGGCAATCTCTGAGCTCCAGGTCTAGTGAAAAGACCTTGTCCCCAAAAATAAAATGATAAAGGAAGGCAACATGCACATACAGGTCCCCACATACATATGACACTGTGGTGGTTTGAATGAGAATTGCCCCCATAGTCAGCATTAGAACACTCGGTCCCCAGTTGATGGCACTGTCTGAGGAGGCTTGGGAGGTGTGGTTTTGCTGGAGGAAGTATTCACTGGAGGTGAGCTTTAAGACTTCAAAGACTCACACCACAGAGTTTACTCTCTGCTTCCCACTTATTTTTCAAGATGTGAGCCCCCGGTTGTTCCTGCTGCTGCGTCTGCCACCTGCTGCGATGGCGGTAGAACCAAAGAATCAAATAAATTCTTTCTACTGTAAGTTGTCTTGGTCATGGTGTTATCCCAGCAAGAGAAAAGTGACTGATATAATCACACACACACAATTTCAAAATAAAGTATATTTTACTTAAAAATGCATTTGGCTGGAGACATGTCTCAGTGGTTAAGAACTCACACTCTTCTTGCAGAGAGCCTGAGTTCAAATCCCAGCACCCATATTGGAAGTCTCACAAACCCGGAACTCTAGCACCAGGGAATCCGGCCTTCTCTTCTGGCCTCTGAATGTGCCTGTATATATCACACATTCCGCCCCCCCCCCCACTCACCCAGTGATGACTATTCATGGTTGTCAACCAGACTACATCTGGAATCAATTGAAACCCAAGTGTCTGGGCACACCCGTGAAGGATTTTTTTTTTATTAAATCATTTGAAGTAGGAAGACCCACTTTTAATCTGAATCTTTAATCTGAACCACACCTTCTGGCAGCCTTTATAGGACGTGGAAGAAGAAAACTTGCTGCCTTTGCCTGCTTGCTCGTGTTGACAAGTCCATTCCTTCACTGGCATGAGAGCCTACTTCTTTAGGATTCCAGCATGTACTGAAGACCAGCTGAGACATCCAGCTTCATGAACTGAGCAGCTCCTGGAATCTTAGACTTTCCATTGGTAGACAGCCTTGTTGGACTAGATAGACAGTGTTGGACTTAACCTGTAAGGCATACTAATAAATCACACACACACATATATATTCGTTCATTCTATCCGTTCTGTCCCTCTAGAGAACGTTGACTAATACACACACTCACACACACAATTAAAAATAATAAAAGTAAATCTTAAAAGTACATTATAAGCTCTACCTACTTCCATGTATTATACGTTAACATGTTATACATTGTAGTGTTTAATGATTGTCCTATATCCCACTTGGCGGATTCTCATAGTTTTTATAAATTAATTTCCCCCTCACATATCCCTGTCAGCAAACACCGAGGACCGTGGCGGTCCATGCATTTTTGGGCTTCTCTCCCTAAAGTCATAACCCTGGAGACGGAATGGCTGCATCAACACAAAACATGAGCCCTGAGATGGTGAGGCCTCCAATTGTCCCACAAATCATGTTCCAAGAAGATATTTATGACAATGATCATTTCTCCACTTTTCAGCCTCCCCGGATATCATGTTTCTTTATAATCTTCGCCTACTGTGAAGGCAAAGAAGTATTTAAACACGCGCGGTTTTAGCTGTAGTTTATGGCCAGCGTCTGCGTATTTATTCCTCATTTGCATTTCCCTTTTATTACTAGTCTTTTGTAGCCGTAGATCATTTCTATGGGACTGTGATCTTCTTACAAATGGGTAAGGGATAATTAAAGGGAGACAGTAAAAACCATTTCTTTCATATACTTACAAAATGTATTTTCCAATCTTTTTTTTTTCACAATAAGGTTTGACTTTTTTTTCTAGAGCAAAAGCTTTGAGTCATGTCTTTGGTAGGTGCTACTGTTGATCCCTGGCCATGTATTAAAGGAAATAATCTTTTTGTATTTCCTATATAGTGCCTGGTGACTCGCCGTCAGAAGGTCAGGTCCCATCCACATGAGGCACATGCGACAGCACTGTTCCTCTCCCACCCTGGCTCCCCCAGTTCCCTGAGATGATGTTTTAGGACCTCTCCTCTCTCACTCAGCCTCCTGCAAGGGCATTTTAGCCTTTATCGTACCACTAGGAATTCTTATGAACTCTTGCATCTAAGCCTGTACTGGCCGGAAGCAGGGGCGATTTTCATGTCTAATTGAGAATACTCTAAATTAATTAAAATGCCTAATGCTGTTTAGGGACTTGGTTCTTCAGATGAAACTTAGATACGTTAAGTAAAACAATACAGGGAAGCACACGGGGACAGGACTGCTCCACGTACTGAGCTGCCGTTGGAGAATACACTCTTCCTTTGGCAGGCCAGTCTACAGGGTTTTTTTTGTGGTTTTGTTTTTTTGGTGGTGGTGTAGACAGAGTCACTCTTGGCTGTCCTGGAACTCTCTATGTAGACCAGGCTGGATACAAACTCACAGAGATCCTCCCACCTCTGCCTCCCGAGCACAGGGATTAAAGGCATTCACCACTACACCCAGCCTCGGCCTGCAGTTTTAATGGCACCCAGGAGCAAGCAATGATTACTTTCCTGAGAGTTCTTCCCAGCACTTGTAAACCTAGATCTAGATGTTGAACGCCACAATGAATAGAGCCTATTATAGCCCATTGCCACTCACAGAAGAGGCAAAAGGTCATGGATTTGTGCTCTAGCTTAAGACCAGGGGCTGCTCTTTCAGTTCCCAGCACCCACGTCAGACAACCTCAATCACCTGTATCTTCAGCTCCAGTGCGTCTGGCGCCCTCTGCTGGAACCATGGTGTATCTACACTCACACAAACCTGCACACAGAAATGAAAACCCCAAAATTTTTTTAAAAAAAATTAAATCCAAAATTAAACTCCAAGGGTTATTTTTTAATAACTGCATTGTCCAGGGGCTGTAAAGATGGCTCAGTGATTAAAGGCATTTTTATTGATTGCAGAGGACCAGAGTTCTATCCCAGCATCCAGTTAGGATGGTTCACAACTGCCTGTAACCCCAATTTCAGGGATGGATGCTTCTGGCCTCCACGGACACCCGCACTCACCTGCACATAACCACTCACACATGCACAAACTTTTTTTTAATTTTTTTTTCCTTCAAGACAGGGTTGCTCTGTGTAGCCTTGACTGTCCTGGAACTCACTTTGTAGACCAGGCTGGCCACAAAATCAGAGGTCCGCCTGCCTTTGCCTCCCAAATGTTGGCTGGAATTAAAGGCGTGTGTCACCACCATCCGGTTTTTTTTTTTTTTAAATCAGCACTTGGGAGGCAGAGGCAGGCAGATATATATGAGTTCGAGGCAGCCTGGTCAACAAGAGCTAGTTCCAGGGCAGTTTCCAAAGCTGCAAAGAAACCCTGTCTCGAAAAACAAACAAACAAAAAAATCTTAACATATCACCCAATATTAACCATGGTCATCTCTGGGGAAGAAACTGATTTACCAGTGCCTTTGCTCGTATACCCCCTTGACTTGAGTATTTGATTTTGTCCACGGTTTTGGGGAATTACTTTTGATAGCCAGTTTTTGTGTGCATGAGCAGAGAAAACTTGAGGGTAATATTGATCTTTGATAAGAATGTGTGGTTTTACTTTCTATAAACACTTCACCTCCTTGCTTTTTTTCTCGCGTGATGTGAACACGACTGTTCTCCCAGTGGCTTTGCCGCTGAGGCCACGGTGCTGCAGGTGGCTAGGCACAGCTCTCCAGCTAGACAGGAGCTCTGCAGCTCTGGAGGGGCGCGGGCGCCTTGGGAACGGAGTCTGGAATGTGATGGAGGCTAAGAGGGTCGCGGGAACCGGTCCCTAGCTGCTGTGCTGCGCATGTGCAGTTCATCTTCATTGTTCGCTCCCGCGTCCCGCTGCGCTCGGAGGAAACCCTCAGATCCTCAGGGTCCACGCGTCGCTCAGAGACCCGGTGCCCAGGTCAGGCGCGCCCACGGGTGAGAGCCAATTTGGAGGGTTGCAGTGCCAGGCTCGGGGGGCGGCTTGCGTGCTAACCCCACACCTGCGCGGGTCCTGGGAGGATTCTGACCCTGACCCTGAGTGTGCTCCGGGCTGGTGGAGGTGGGCTTCTCTAAGGGGAAGAAACTGGACTTGGTGGTCCTGATAAAGTGAGCTGGGGCTCTAAGCTCCATAGCAACCAGCGGATATCAGAGCCACCTGCTGGGACTCTAAGCCCCATAGCAACTGGCGAGTTGGGATGAGCACCAAGTCCGATGACACCTGTCCGAGGCTGGCAGGACAAGGGCAGTGAGGGTTCTGTAGCTGAAAAGGCTGCTCTCAGTTTCTTAGCTCAAGTTCTAGCAGTACTGCTGAGTCCCTACCGGCAAGAAGAGGAACCCGAGACTCAGTTTCCTCATCTGTACATGGGAGTTCTTCCCTGAACCTGCCTCTTAGGTGTTCTGGGCAGTGCCTGACATAGGTTTTTAGCAGGGATGGTGGCATTTGCTCAGGATCTGGAAGTGGCCTTCGTCCCCTGTTCATTAAGCCCTAAGCACCGTTTGGTTCTGAGATCACTGTTACAACCCTGTTCTAACAGAAGAAAGACTGGGGGCAGGGTGAGGGTGGAGTCTGCTGAAGAGTAAGGATGCAAACCTCAAATCGTTTATTTCTCAATCACAAGCTCCGTTCAATCTAGCCCCGCGGCCCTCCCCCCCCCCCCCATGGCTCCTCCTCAAGGACCTGCTTCTTGGAGGAGGGAACCCGGAGTCTTTCCTAAGGGCTCCTGGGATCACTCTTCAACGAAGGCCAACGAGCCCTGCTGCCTGGGTCACCTGTCTGTGCCCACTGCAGTTACAAACTTAAGTTAGGCTTCCCGCAGTTTTCAGAGTCTGTACCAGAATCAGCCAAAGCGCTGAGGCCCAACAGCCGCTGGGTACAGAAGCTTGGGATGTCTACGGAGAGGAGAGGTCTCTAAGTTCAACTTTCTGTCTAGTTTGGGTGGTGTGGCCATTGGCCTGGACCTTCACTCTGAGAACCACCATTGTAGAAAGCAGTGATATTCAGGAGGGAGAGAGAGAGAGAATGAGAGAGAGATTCAGCCAAAGGCTCCAATTCCTTGAATTTACTCCCTCCAGTCAGGTTCAAAGTTTTCTGGATCACGGTTCCTGTAAGAAATAAGAGCACATCAGAAGCAGGACACCCCCCCCCCCACGGGAGACACTCCTCTCTTGGGTGCAGTGCTCCACAGCTGTAGGGCAGAGGCCCAAGAAACAGGCAGCGTCCACATTCAGCTTGTGAAGCACTTGCTGAGCCTTCTGCCCTGTGACGTCATCTCAGTAGACACCTGTCCAGCGGCAGCAGCGGGGCCAGCTTCCAAGGGAAGGAGGTGACGTGGGCCACCCACGGGAAGTGAACAAGAGGTAGGCTGCTTGGCAAAAGAGACTTCCGTGGGAGGACGGTGAGAGAACAAGATGATGAGGAAGTGCAGGCAGATGCACTATCCCCTCCTCCTGGAAGCTCCTCCCACCACCCTCTTCTCACACTCACAGGCAGAGCTAGACTTCAGGGCCAAAGCTTCCATTACCATCTTAGGGGGCCTGTCATTCTGCTTTGTAGTTAGCAGTCCTTAGCTACACCATTTCTGGGGACAGACTGCCAGGGTTTGAAACTTAGCCCTTCTTAAGAATGGCTCTATCATTCCTCACCTCCGTTTCCTCATAGAACAATAGTGGTACCTACATCAGTCTCTGGAACCAGAACTGTAAGTAGGTCATTACCATTTGCCTGCAAGTTACTTGCTAGTGACCAGACCACGGGCATCAATGAGACCCCCTGACTCCCAGGCTTCTGACCACATGTCTCAGCTAAGTCGAGTCTCTTGAAACAAAACTCGGTTGGAGACACTGAAACCAAGGAACAAATTTTCAGTCCAAGGCCCTTGTTGTCAGCAGTCCCTATACGTTCCTTGAGCTGGGATTTGAGAGGTGGCCCCGCAGTTAAGAGCTCTTGTTGCACTTGCAGACGCCTGCGTTTGGCTCCCAGCACCCACACCAAGCAGCTCACAGCCACCTGTAACTCCAGCTCCAGAGAATCAGATATCATCCCATCTCAGTGGGCACTTGCACACATGTTCATACACACACACACACACACACATACATGCAAAACACACAGAAAAATAGTTTAAAAATAGATGATTTGAGTTACAGGGTTAAGGAGTTAAAATATATGTAGAAAAGAAAATCAACAGACACAACATCTTCGTTGTTAAATTGTTTTACACAAGCTAGGTTCAATGCCACACATCCTTCATCTCAGAAACTTGTGAAGAAGAGGCGAGTGGATCTCTGGGTTTGAAACCAGCCTGGTCTATGCTGAGAATTCCAGACCAGTCAGGGCTACATAGTGAGACCCTGTCTTAAAGTGAAACAAAACCTATAAATTGATTTACACCTTTTATTGCAGAAATATTCCAAACACACAAAAGTAGAAAACACTGAGTAATAACTCCTGAGTTTGTGTTACATGTCGAGCTAGGGAGAGACAGTTTCATTGTCGGTCCACCCCCAGCATGTACACGCACATCCGTATATACACATGCACTTAAACACACGTCCGTACCCTTTCTCCTCCCCACCTTCCTTTATAAGATTATCTTATTGGTTTGTAGTGTTTGTTTGTCTGAAACAGGGGCCTTCCATGTAGCTCAGGCTGGTCTCAAATGCTGCATCCTCCTGCCTCTGTTTCCTGAGTGCTGGCATCACCGTGCTCGATACACTGCTACGCTCTGTTCATACGATTAAACCCCGCACATCAAAGCAGGCAGATGGGCTGAGTCAGTTGCTCTAACCATTTGCTTAGCTGTCTCTTTCCCAGCTTAACCTGATGCTGTGCCTGTTTGCTGCCAAAGCCAAAGAGGCTATGATCACTGTGAAACGCCTGCAGGAAGCCAGTGCTGGCTTTCCTGGTGAAAGGCCACTTTCTCTGAGCCCCAGGAGGCAATAAGACTTCTTGAGCATCCATCTACCCACCCATCCGAAGGGTCGGGGTGACATCGCGCCCCCATGTGGTCTTTTGTCAGCACACACAAATAGATTTCTAGCAAGGCTATGAGGACCTTGACAGTGACGGTTTGCCCTCTTCCTCTCCACAGCTTCCTCCAGAGCCTGCAGCTCTCCAGGGACAGACGGACATGAACACAGCCCAGGTGAATCCCCCGCTTGTTCCTCATACAAGTTTCTTTGCATTGTTGGTAACCGTGCTTCCTTTCCGGTCATTTCCGTTCATCTGACCACGTCCTCGCTTTCCTGGCATCCTGGTTTTGCTGTCTGTTTCAGAAACTGTTTCCACCTGTGACGTCACATGGACGCACACAGCTGTCTTGAGTGTTGATTTTGTGGAAACAATCTACCTGCTCTTTTTTTTCCCTTACGTCTTCCCTTGTGTAACACACATTTTAACCGTTTGTAGTGTATCTTCTACCCACTTAAACAATAATAATTTGAACTTGAATATGCATTTTCTGGTCATTTTTGCTTTCCTTTTTATGGCATACAGTGACAAAATGGCAATAGTTTATCAGCTGTAATATGATTATTTTAAAATGTATTTATTTATGTAGGCGGTGGGAGGAGTGTGTGCATGCCGCAGTGTTCTTGTGGAGGTCAGAGGACCACTTGTGGGGGTTCTCTTTTCACCCATCAGGTAATGGGGGATCAAATTCAGGTGGGTAGTCTTGGTGGCAAGCTCCCTTACCCATGGAGCCAACTCGCTGGCCCCATCTATAATATTGTGCACAATGTTCCAGTCACTGTTAACTTCCCTCCCTGGATTACTTTATATGAGTCTGACAGCATTATTGAGTACACACTTTTATTATACCCTTTCTACTGAGGGCTATAGACTGTTGGATCAGCTTTTCATATGACATAATCCCAAAGTTGCACCTTAGATGTTTGGTTGTATGGAGGCCACCTCGAGCACAAGTTCTGAGAGCTAATTTTCGTTTTTTTATGTTCCATCTTGCCCACATGCAAAGCCTTTAAAAATCTGAGTCTTTGCTCCTCTGGCCACTGGGAGCCAAGCATCTTCATTATCAACTCCAGCGCCACTTAGGTGGAAAGGGAGTTTGAGGCTCTCTTTGCTGGCCCCTGGTGCTGACGGTGCGGCTTCTCCTGAGAAGCAGCTGTTTTCAGTGGTTGATTTTATGACTTCATCCCAGATGGCTGCTGGGGGTGTGGCCTGCTTCAGCCTCAGCACCACTTCCTGTGGCAGCTATCCTTCAGGCTTGGTACCCACGATTCCTGGCTTTGTGCGAGACTGGCAGCATCTTGCCTCTCTTGGGGCACAACAGCGCTCACAGGCTGGCCACCTGCCTCCATTGCCTCCGTTGCCTGGCGATGGGCTTTGTTCTCTTTGGGATTCTGCTGAGTTTGGATGGAGGCTGCGGTGCACATTGCACAGCGTGACTGCCGGTCTGTCCTCTGAACCTGAAATGCCCGTGTCCTGCTCAGTCCTGTGAATGAGGGAACGCTCAGGGAGTCCGGGAGAAAGGCCGTCTACAGTATCACAGGCACGGGGGAGAAGGAGAAGTGGGTGGCTCTTGTGACTGTGTAACTACTGTCACCTCCTCTTTCTCACCTGCCCTCTGGTGTCAGATACTTCACCAGGCCATCATGCCTGCTCGTCTCTTCTTCCTCCAGTCTGTCCCCGCAGAGAGAAGCCCCACCCCGGTCCTGAAGACCCCCCCCCCCTCAGTTCCTCCTCCATGTGCGTTCTTCCTAACTCCTCCTCTGCCCTGGCCACCCAGAATCCCTCCCAAGCCTCCCCCTGCCCCCACCGTCTGGATCCCCTCACTTCCATCCCCTCACTCCCAGCTTCCATAAGAGGGTTATTCATTGAGCATTCTGTCCTCATGCTTTCCCGGGGGGCAAGGGGGGATGTTTTCCTATTTCCTCCAATCAACAAGAAAATACTTAGCATTTCTGTGCCCTTTCTTTTCTCATATAAAATGCCCATCCTTATATCAACTTGGAGACACTGACTTGAATGTTTAAATATTCTCTTTAAAAACTTTATTTATTTCATTTGGGGAGCGTGTGCCACTGTGCACAAGTGGAGGTGCTCAGAGGGCCCATCTCGGGAGCCAGTTCTTCCCTTCTACCACATGGCTCTGAGGACCCAACTCAGGCTTGGCAGCAAGCGCCTTTATACCCTGAGCCATCTTGCCAGTCCATCATTATTTTCTTCAGTATCTATTTTTTTTTCCAGCAGTGGGGACTGAACCTGGGGGCCTGAACGTTACAGGCAAGCACCCTACCACTGAGCTATGCCCCAGCTCGTTCTTCAATATTGTAAACTCATTTTACTCTTTGCTCTCTTCCCATCTCAGGACTTTTAGGCTACAGTTTCTTGTTTCTGCTGTGTTTGTTCTGTGGTCCATGAGTCCCTGCCCCAGCTCACTTGTTGGACTGTGTGTGATTCTCTCACTAGCCACGGGCCTTTTCTGTTTTCTGTGCCGAGGGAGGCAGAGGCCTCGCTGCAGCTGCCCAGCTGACTGCTCGGGTGACTGGCCTGCATTTTCTGTGCTGCATGGAGCTGAGTTTTCGGGCTAGCTTTCCTGTGAGGTAGACGCCTGGCCTGGGGCCTTGCACACGAGGTGCCGGGAGATGTCTTAGGATGTTGAGTGTGTATGCATTGAGACAAGGAGCTAAGAGAGAGGGGACCCCTCCTTTGACAAAGAGAACAGAATCTACTTAATGGTGTATCTCCCCTGAATGACCCTGAAGGAAAGTAGTACCATGTCAGGGTACTGTGCATAGTCCTCAGCTCCTGACTGGCTTTGGAATTCTCACAGACTCCAGGGGACAACAGTCTCCTGCCTGTCCTAGGGAATGATTTCCTGGGTATCAATCATCAGGGGTGAGAATCTGCCCAGAAGCCTGGGCATTTGCCGATCACGGCTCTGCTCAAACCCCTCCTCTCAACCTTCTGAGCCTAAAGACCTTACTAGGCCCTGCAGGGAAACCTGAGGCACTGCCCAGCCTATGTTTGTGGTGTGAGGCAAACAGGTACCCGAGGTGCCTGCCACCCCCTCACTGCTTGCCAGAAGCTAATAGAAAATTATATTTCCTGAGTATAACGCACCCAGGAAACACCCCACCTCTCCCTCACTCCCTTCCTCCTTCCCCCTTTCTTGTCTCTCCCTCTCTCCATGAAGCATTCTTTGGTTTTCTCGGTCCCATATTAGGACAGTACGTGGATACAGCCCTGAGCCCACTCACTAGAGTATGTGACCCCGGCCCCGAGTCCACTCACTAGAGTACGTGGCCCCGGCCCCGAGTCCACTCACTAGAGTACGTGGCCCCGGCCCCGAGTCCACTCACTAGAGTACGTGGCCCCGGCCCCGAGTCCACTCACTAGAGTACGTGGCCCCGGCCCCGAGTCCACTCACTAGAGTACGTGGCCCCGGCACCGAGCCCACTCATCACCTTCAAAGCTCCTTTCTTTTGCTTCCCTGGTAACTCTATGCAGCCTCTCTCAGCACTCTCATCCCTACTGCCAAGGCTCTAAGGCTTGTTACCATAGTTGCCAGTCTGTTACCACAGTCCTTTAGTTCTCACTGAAACCTGGTCACTCAGGGTGGGGTAGTCCTTTGTTGTAGGGCGTTTAGCTGTGTGTCTGGATGAGGCCACTAGATGGCAGCAGCACCCTCTCAGTTTAGAGCGCGATGCCCACAGCTGTTGCCAGATGCCCCAGGGAGGCAGCATCAGCTGTGATGGAGAACCAGTTACTCATTCATTCAACCATTTGTTTGTTTATAAATTCAAAATGTATATGGGTGTGTCGTCTGACAAAGGGTCCTGAAGAGAGCATTGGACCCCTGGAACTGAAATTAAAGACGTGTGGGTGCTGGACTCCAAGCCAGGTCATCTCCAAGAGCAGTCAGTGCTCTTGACCACCGAGCCATCCCTCCAGCCCAAGAATCAGTTTCTCAAGTCAATCTCCAATACGCTTCTGGAGTGTTGCTTTCAAAATATAAAACTAGTTGTATTTGTTGACTTGACTGTGTGTCTCCACTATGCACCCTGAGGAGTGAGCAAGCCAAGTCAGAAGTATGTTGGGAAAATACTGGAATAGCTACCGCCTTTGGTGTGTGTGTGTGTGTGTGTGTGTGTGTGTGTGTGTGTGTGTGTAGCCCCCCCCCCCATGGAGCTGCTGAGCTTTGGCTTGTGGACTGCGTGTATACACTGAAGACTGCCAAGGATGTACTGATGGAAGCCATTGGCCTACGGAAGAAATGTCATTTTCCTGATGTTTGAACTGTCCGAACCCCACCTTAACTGTTCTGGTCTCACCCGGTCCTCCAGTCTCGTCCTGTTGCACCTCTCTCCCTGTGACTCCTCTAACATCAGCTGTCCTTCCAATTGTTCCCTAAGCGGTCTCAGAGCTTGCTGTTTGCAGGCAACCAAATCCTAACTGAAAGGCTGGGAAGAGACTCAGAGGGTGAAGTGCTGGCTATACACGAGGACCTGAGTTCAGATCACCAGCTCCCGTGTTAAAAAACCAGGCATGATGGCATACACCTGTAATACCAGCACTTGGGGAGTGGGGGGGGGCTGAGGCAGGGGGATGGCCACTTGTGTGTGGGTGGAGGGTGCTCACTGGAGACATATACCTCTAATACCAGCACTGGGGGCAGAGACAGGGGGATAGCAGATTGTGTGTGGGTGGAGGATATTCACTGGAGACATATGTCTATAATGCCAGCACTGAGGGACAGAAGCAGGGGGATGGCAGTATTTGTGGGAATGAAGGTTGCTCAGTTAGTACTGGGGAGATGACTCAGTGTGTAGAAGCACTCATCCCACAAACCTGACAGCTGGAGTTCATTCCTGAAAACCCAGGTAAAACTCAGGGGATGCGGCACAAGCATCAGTAATCCCAGTGCGCTCCCTGCCAGGGGGCGGGAGGCAGAACCGCGGAAGCCCACAGCCAGCTGGCCTGCAGTGTCTAAGCTGAAGAGATCCTGTCTCAAAATAGGTGGAGAGGTGAGGACGGACATCCAAAGGCTGTCCTCTGACCACCACGCACACATCAGGGCATGTGTGAATCTGCACCTTCACACTGGAATGAACATATATGCACATGGACTCACATTCTTATACACACATACATATACACACATCCACATACATTCATAAGAGACATCCACATATATCAGCACATACAAACATACGCACAAATGCACATACATACACACATATATACACCACACACACATATGCGCACACGCTTGGTGACTGGTGAACTAAAGGAAGAAGTACATCTCCCACAGTTCCTCACTGTCTGAATGCATAGGAAATATCAAGTCCGTAAAAACCTTAAAAATGAGCTCCCAGGCTTACTTGTCTAAGTGTCCTCCACAGCCAGACCAGACCCAGGTAGACATTACTGCTTTATGAGTTGATCTGTGACTTTGGCTTTCCTGGTGTTTCTGTGGTGATGCCATTTCTCCTCCAAAGTGTAGCACACAGAAGTGAACATGAGGTAACCTTATGCTGTTTTCTGGTATGCAATGACAACATGCCTTAGGTGTCTCCCCTGGTACTTTGTGGCGAGCCCTCCCAATTGAACCCCACTGCTCTGTTGCAGGGACAAGTGTTGTTCAAAGATGTGTGTGTGACCTTCACTCAGAAGGAATGGCAGTTGCTGGATGCTGCCCAGAGGCACCTTTACAGGGAGGTGATGCTGGATACATACAGGCACCTGCAAGCCGTGGGTAAGCCCCGCCTCCCACGCTGCTCCCATCAGCCTGTGCTCCTTACCTTACAAGTCCAATTAGTGTCAAGAGTCAAGTTTTAAGCCTGGGGCTCCCCACTTAAGAGTGCTTGCTGCTCCCCAGAGGACTTGAGTTCAATTCCCAGCACCCACATGGGGCAGTTCCCATCTGCCTGAAGCTGCAGCTCCTGGGGGCCTGAAGCCCTCTCCTGTCTGCACTCATGTGCACAGTCACTCACCTGGTGCCTGCACCTCTAGTCAAGGACTCAGCCCCTGGTCTGAGCAGCGACAAGATAAATACATGTGGCTCCCTCTCCCCCAGGAACTTAGCCGGTGGCTTTGGTGAAACACACCACAGCCTCATCAGTATGTACCCATCCCTCAGGCCTGAGCAGTCTTGTCAAGCCTTGCCATCTTCTCGTCACAGGCTGCAGTGTAACCAAACCTGAGCTGATATGCAAGTTGGAACAGGGAGAAGGTCCTTGGGAATCTTCAGGTCACAGCCTCTCAGGTGAGTTGATGTCAAGGAGGAGGAAGAGGGCAGAGCCTGGGTGGCCAGGGCAAGGCTTGCTTCCTTTGAATGTCTCTGTGGCCGAGTTGGTGGCGTGCTGGCCTAGCAGGTGCAGAGCCCCGGCTTTGATCCCCAGCAGAGCATAAAAGGCCCAGCACAGCCCAGGTCTTTAATCCCAGTACAAAGGCAGGAGGGTCAGTAGTTTAAGGTCAGGCCCAACCAAGCGAGGCCCTGTCTCAAACAGAAACAAACAAACAACAAAAAGAATATCTTTGAGAGGCTCTAGAATTTTCAAAGAGACAAAGAGAAATGCTCACGGCCTGATATCCACCTGGAAAGTATAGATGTTCTCTGCAGATTGTGTGTGGTGGCTCCCACCTTTGATAGAAGCATTTGGGAGGTAGAGGCAGGTGGTACAGTCTGGCTTACACAGAGAGTTCCAGGCCAACCAGGGCTATACATTAAGACCCTGTCTCGATAGATAGATAGATAGATAGATAGATAGATAGATAGATAGATAGATAGTGCTTCCTGTTTATCTCAGTTTTTAGTGCCTTCCATCTGTGGACGAGTCCTTTGTCTGACTCGTCTTTGTTCTCAGCTGTGTTTTATTTCCAGCTCTCTAGCCATTTAGTGGCCATGTTTGTAAGAAACCAAAGCTACTGATGTTATTTTCTTCTTTCCCTCCAACTTTCTACTCCATCGTGAGACTTTGTCTTCATTTTTGTACTACCCAATGAGAAGTCTAGATGAAACACCTGCTTAAAATGCCTTCCTTTCCAGCAGAGTGTGTCAGAAAGCCCAGAATCAAGTCGGCATAAGATGTGTGTGTGCAGACTCTTTCCTTTAACATTGTATTTTGATGTATAATATATGCTGACTTCTCATGTTCCTAGAAGTCCGGGGAGCCAATAACATGACAACAAGCCAAGGAAATGAAGACGAATACTTGAGTCAAGTTTTATTTGTCAACAACAAAACACTAACTAAGAAAAAAAGCAAGGATCTAAAAGAAACAGTTTATCTGACCACAAACTCAGTGGCCTCAAGAGAAAGACGCTGTAGCTGTCTCTCAGCAAGCTTGGGAAACATTGAAGGACTAATTACTGATAACACAAACTATACACAGAAGTTTGATGGTTTAGGAGAGTCTAAGTCCCTTGAGAGTAAGCATGGAAAAGATCACATAAGAAGCAAAACCTGGGCAGCTGAGCAAAGAAAGAGACCCCGCAGTCCTTTCGAGGGTCTTGCTCCACGTCAGAAGGCCTCGCATTTGGAGCAGCTTCGTGGATATTCAAATTCTGGGAAGACCTCAGACAGAAAGACAGGCTCTGTTATGCACGAGGCAGCTCACACGGGACAGGAGGCCTCTCAGGACAGTACATGCATGCAAGTCACCGCCCACAAGCTCAGGTTCCAGTCTTTTCTAAGAAACCTTCGAGAAAGGAAGGCACAAGAGGCCAGCAAAGGTGGGAAATCCTCATGCGTGAAGTCAAAACATGAACATCCAAGAACTCACCCAAGGGAGAAGCACTGTGGATGTGATACGCTTGAGAAATCCTGTCGTGAGAAGTCAGATCTTACCCGACATGAAAGAGTGCCATCAGGAAGAAAGACTGGCGAACGCAATGCAAGTGAGGGAGCCTTAAGAAACTCACCCCACAGCCAAAATGGGAAAATGCACGTGGGAGAAAATTCGTGTGAAAGTGGGAGGTCACCCCTTGGTGAAAATCAGAGTGCTTGCAAAGGTCCGAAAGCCCATGAGTGTCGCAAATGTAAGAAAAGCTGTGCTGAGAAAGCAGGTCTTACCCAACACCAGAGCTCACACCCGGGGAGCAAACCCTACGCTTGCCTTGAGTGTGACAAGTCCATCCCAGTGAAGGCAAACCTCACCGAACACCAGAGGACTCACACCGGAGAAAAACCGTATGAGTGCAGCGAGTGTGGGAAGTCGTTCTGCCAAAAATCCGCCCTCAAGATACACCAGAGAACCCACACAGGGGAGAAACCGTTCAAGTGTAACGAGTGTGGGAAAACCTTCTGCGTGAAATCGAACCTGACACAGCACCAAAGGACCCACACCGGAGAGAAGCCGTACAAATGCAGCGAGTGCTGGCGATCTTTCTGTGTCAAGTCCAACCTCGTCGTGCATCAGAGAACCCACACAGGAGAGAAACCCTACAAGTGTCCCGAGTGTGGGAAAACCTTCTATGAGAAATCTGCCCTCACCAAGCATGAGCGGATTCACACCGGAGAAAAACCCTACGAGTGCAGCGAATGCAAGAAAAGCTTCAGCCAGAGGTCAGCTCTTACCAAGCATCAGAGAAAAACACACAAGAAGAAAGCATCTTCCGGTAGCCTTCATGGGCAGACACCAGAACCGACGAGCGAAGCTCGCTGAACATCAACAAAATCCAAGGGTGGGCATGATGCTGCCATGGCAACAGGTATAGGAAAGCATTCACTAACCGGTTATAAGTGATAGAAACGAGACAATTAATGTAGGATCGAAAGCATAAGAATGTTTCAAATACATGAATACTTTCAACAGGTATTCAATGTTGTTGAAGGAAAAAAAATCTAAACTTTTAATGAATATGGAGAAAAATGTCCTTGTGGAAATATTGTCTAACTAGAAATTATATTTCAGATGTGACGTGAAACTCATTACATGACAGATAACAGAACGCCATCTGTTCTTAACAGAAAATGAAATATGGATCTTTCATAACAAGGATAATTTTGGCTACTGATTCCGTTGTAATAAACAGCCATCTTTTGCCTACCCATCTTGATTTTCTTCAGCGTATTCTCTCCTTTGCTTCCTAGAAGTCTATTTAATTTTTTCCATAATAAAGAGGACATTGACCAAGAAAAAAGAACTAAAGTGGAAAAGACCAAAAAAAAAGTTTAGGAATCTAAGCAATGAAAGTAAAGAAGATGCCAGGAACAGCTAATGGAAGCAACACAAGCAAGGAATCTCTATGTCAAAGATGGGGGTCATTTAATGCTGAGTTAAAAAGATTGTGCAGTGGTCAGCAAGGTGGCTCGGTGGTAAGGGCTGTTACTACACAAGCCTGAGGACGTCAGTTGATTCCTGGAACCTATGTAAAGGTTGTCCTCTGACGCCAAACATGCACTGTGGCACACACATGTTCACATATGCATGCATACACACACGTATGCACACACACTAATAATACATACAATAACATTTTAAACACACAAAAACCCTAAATCTAATGACAGGTAGTTTGTAAAAGAGAAGGAGAGGAAGAAGAGGAAGAAGAAAGAAATTTAAAGTCAGTTGAAAAGGGAATTTGGATATGTATATCCAATAAAGTGTGACTTCGTAATGGTGAGTCTTGTGGCTACATTATTGAATTCAACTTCTATGGAATTTTGTCTAGGGGGAAGGTGAACTTTTAAACATCCTACTTATGACCTGGGTGCAGGCCTTTAATCCCAGCACTTCAGAGGCAGAGGCAGGTAGATTTCTGTGAATGTGAGGCCAGCCTGGTCTACAGAGAGTTCCAGACCAGTCAGGCCTATGTACAAAGACCTTGCTGCAAAACAAACAGAACAAAGCAATGACAAAAAGCCCAGTTTTAAGATTATAGGGATGATGAACAGGGTACCAAGAGTGGTCGCACCTTTAACCATTTATCTGGACATGGCACCTGCAGAGACTAAGGATGATAGATATGGGCTGTGGAGCCATCCCAGTTGGGGAGAGAAAGCACACATCTCCAGAGAGTTGGGGTTGGGTTCCTCCACCTCCTGCCTCCAATCCGCTCACAGGTGCCCAACACAATGACGGTTTCACTTCTTTATTTCTCCTATTTTCATGTGTGTGTAGGAATATTTTGCATACATGTGAGTCCATGTATGTGGGAATGGGGATGCACATATATGTCTGTGCATGTGGAGGTCCTGGGGTTAATGTCAGAAGTCACCCTGGATTGCTCTTCCTCTTACTCACTGAGACAAGGCCATGCAACCAAACACAGAGTTCTCTTATGGGGCTAGTCTCGCTTGTCAGCTTGCCCTGGGAAACCCCTGATTCCTTTGGAGGTTGGAATTACAGCCCTCCCCTCCACATCTGACACATGGGTTCTGGGGATCCAAAGCCTAGTCCCCTCTTACACACCGAGACTAACTGCTGAGTCATCTCCCTAACCCCAGAACTGTGTGGATCTATAATGTCTGAAAAATAAAAGTCTGGCTTTTCAAAGGAATGGATACACTACGCAGAACGACATCTCCTTTCTGGAGAGCGGAGAGAAAATACCTAAGCCCTGGGAGCTCCAAGGCCCTGGTCACACCGCATGTATGTCAGCCTGACTTCCCTTTCCAGATATTGTCCCACTCTTGTTAAAGAGAAACAAATCCTGTAACATCCTACCCCCTCAGAGAACTCAGCATCTTTGGGATTATTTTCTCCTCATCTACCTCCTCCTCCTCCACACGAAAGCTAAATGTGAGGCCGTCTGTGCACAGAGCACAGCGCAGGAAGTGACGGAGAGGATGTGTCTTCATCTGACTTTGGTCTGTCTCTGTCTGGTCTCCAGATCCTCTGGCTGCCAGTACGTAGAGCTCACTGGCTACAGGCACAGCGGTCATGTGGGGTTTCCAGAATGGAGTGGGGTGGGGGCAACTTTGGGCACTCACTTGTGACTTTAGCCCTTGCTTATCTTCGGCCGTTTGCTGCTGCAGTAACAGAGTACCCGAGGTTGAAGGGTTTACAGTGAAGACAAATTTATTTCTCACAGTTATAGAGGCTAAGTCCAAGACCAAGAGGCCCGAGAGTCTGGTGAGGAGGGTCTGTTTCATCCAGCTGCGGACAGTAGAAGGAAGAGTGGAAAGGAGAGGGGGAGAAAGGGTGGAGACAAAGCAAAGCCCCAGGCTTTTGCCATTGGTGTTAATTAAGCCCTTGTACCCAGAACACCTCACCACCACTGCACCATTGCAGTCGGATTAACTTCCCAACACGAGGTTATGGGGAGCATAGTCAAAACATAGCAATGTTGGGTCTGGGAGTCACACAAATACTGAGGATGAGGTCACCAAAGTTAGATGCTCAGAAGCAACTTTATTCCATCATCCTGAGGTACCAGAACTTGGAACTAGTCAGGACCACAGGCAAGTTGGGATCTACACTGTGACCCTGAAGAGAGGGGGTAGGTACTTTTAAAAGCAAAAGTCACAAGGCAGGGGCGGGAGCCAAGGACAAGGTATGAAAAAGGATTTTTACAATTTGAGCTTAAGTCCTGGGTGACTACGTTCTGGGGATCTACAACTTTTGATAACCAGGTATCTATACAAGCCTAACAGGGCGTTTGTAGAAGCTTGTTTACATAAGTCTGTGCTTATCTTGACATAGCTTTTAACACAGTCGGAGTCTTAAATTTTTAACTAACTGTTGCCCCTGTGACTGAGAATATAGGACAAGGGTCACACTATAGAAGAAGCTGGGCAGGTGGGCTAATGTTCAGACTTACCCTGGGCCCTTCAGCAACCCTCTAGGCTGGTTACACACCTACATCATCCATCCTCTATTGTCCAGACTGCCCCCACATCCTCACCTAGCTCATAAGACTACATAAATCCCAGTTTTCCTTCTCTTTTCCACGTTCCCTTTAAATTTTTATTGTTGCATGCTCATTCTCCTCCTGGGCTCAGGATAAAACCTCAGGAGCCACGGCGCTTAGGCAATAAATAACCAGGAATGAATGGCGGCTGGGTAACCTAGGTAAGTGACTGCCTCCGTGAGGAGACCAGCAGAGGTGCGGAAGAGCGATGCCTGGGGGAGTGGGTATGGCTTCTTCAGCCCCTGGTCTGTATCTTTGAGTCCTTCCTCTGGTGATCTTTAGTTTCACAGCAGCAAAACAGCTGGGAAGAGCTGAGGACAGGGGGCCAGGAGGGTCGTAAATCATATCCTGCTTGCCGAGGCTTGGTCCTTATCCATCTGGGTCACTAATAGAGCCATGGTTCATCCCTCTGAAGTTGGGTGCCTCCCCGTCATACTGCTAGTCCCAAAAAGGAAGGTGGGGTCCTTCAGAAAAATCAACCTTTCTGAGATCTGCCTGTGAGGCTTCCTGGGTCCTCTCATCTAGTTTAACGTTCCCTGGGTGTGCCACTCTCCTGAGAAGTCACGGGGAGATTCCTCATACCCCACCCTAGTATTTCTCCATCTCTGAGGAACAATCTCCCCAACAAGCCTGTGCAGATAGGGTTTGACCAAAGTCATCCTCACCCACCCCCTCCAGCTTCTAGAATAGGGACATTGAGAGGTAGCGATCCCTTAAATGTCCCCAGCTTCTTCTATGAAGCCACTCCTGCCTCCCCCTGGTCTTCCTTTCCGCCTCAGAGCCTAAGAAGGTGTCTTCCTCTAAAGCCCATGAAAACCGACTTGGGGGTTGTGGAGGTGGAACTGAGAGAAAGCTGATCCTCAGTCCTAAGGTACCACTGACCATGGTGTGGTTCTGAATGTCATAAGGCCTCAGTAGACCTCAGAGCCAAACCTAACCCCCAACACATGGCTGGTGAGGCCAAAACAATATCTAAAGGAAGGGGCTAAACCTGACTTCCTGAAGAGTGTTCCCATAATGCACAGCAGAGGGCTCTGGTCACAAATGTAAAGACTGCGGTTTCCCTGGCCTGGAAGCTCTCTGCCCACGCCTGTCATTCGGCACCCCTCCCCCCTTTTTCATTAATCTATTACACAACAGTGCTCAATGCTGAGGAAACAATTCCAGAGACTTACTTGTGTCACTACACGGGTAATTAAATTGTGTAGATTTACATTTTAATTACATACTGCTTTGTTCCTGCTTCTTTTTTTTTTTCCTGAGGGATAACACATGTATCCCCAGGAGTCAATAACACCCTCAATGGGGCGAGACTTTCTTCTTCTATTCCACCCCGCCGCGAAATCTTAGCTGTCCTATCAGTGTGTGCCCCTACAGAAGACCATGATATATACATATATATATACATATAATATATATCATATATATAGGCATATGCAACAAAAGTAAATAAATGTACAACATTTCGTTGTATTATAATTCCACCAAAAAGGGGCCAATTAATAGAAAAATACCTAAAGGAGCTCTTTTGGGGAGCCACATTTCTAAAAATGAAATTGAGAAACGCTCAATGAGAGAGGGAGAGTAGATTAAGAAAATATGCTGTGCCGGGCAGTTGTGGCGCACGCCTTTAATCCAAGCACTCGGGAGGCAGAGGCAGATGGATCTCTGTGAGTTTGAGGCCAGCCTGGTCTACAGAGGGAGTTCCAGGACAGTCAGGACTACACAGAGAAACCCTGTCTTGAAAAAACAAAAAAACAAAGAAAGAAACGATGTCACTGCAGCAAAGTTATGGACTTTTAATCACTTCTTCTAGAAACTGGAGTGTACCATGATGCAGTCCAGCCTCAGCAATGCCTAACTGGAGATTCTATCATAGCTCAGGATGGACCCACCTAAAAACCAGAAGCTTCAAGGTCCCACTCTGATTGTCCCCATGTGTCCTCTGGTTCCATCAGCACTCCCTCCTCCAATCCCCTCCCCCATCCCCAAGCAGCTGCAGATCTGCCAAGTAGCCCTAGGTCAGTTCCCACTTCTCACTGAGTATACAGGTATGGAATTCATCACTCCTGCCTCTTCATTTTTTGACTTCCTTTACTCAGCGGTGGGTTCACAGGACCATTTGCGAGGCAGGTGTGTAGACAGCATGAGCCGTGAGCCCCAGGGACTCCCACAGAGATCTCAAAGGAAAGCCAGGCAGTGTGTGGCCAGGTCCGAATCCCTGGAGGCAACCGTGAGAGAGCAATGTATGAGGTCAAAGGGCGGGCGACATTATGCCCAACTCCAGTGGAGACCCCAGGACGTTGGAGATGCCAGGAGCATGAACATCTGCCGAGGAAGTCACAGGTGGTAAATCGAGTCAGCCTGAGATATCAGGAGAACTGCAGCCCGAGAGCTGTATGGCTCTCAAGACGTCAGAGGCTCTATCCCATCCACACGGGACCCTTCAGAGGCCCACACTCCACATCCACGCAACCCTTCAGTGCCCACATCCTACCGACATGACCCAGAAGCCAAACACCAAGCAGCGGGATTTAATGTTTGCCCCCTTGAGTTTCAACCTGCTTTGCTCCCATCTCTCTTCCATGCCTGCAATCCTTTTTGAAACGGCAGTGATCAGCCCATGGCTATCTCACCACTGCGTGCTGACCATAACTTACGTTTTGAACTTCACAGAGCTTCACAGTTAAGAGTCAACCTTGAACTTCAGCAGAGTCTTCAGACGTGGGCTTTTAAGCAATCTGAGACTATTGAGCTGCTGAGCATCCCCTTCCCCCCTCTCCAGGCTCAGAGGTCTGAATGCTTGGCCCCCAGCAGGCAGAACTGTTTGGGAAGGATCACAAGGTGTGGCCTTGGTAGAGGAGGTGTGTCACAGGGGCAGGCTTTGATTCTTCAAAAGCATCCCACCATACCCACTGTGCTCCCTGCTTCCTGTTTGTGGGTCAAGATGCGAGCCCTCAGGTATTCCTGTCCCCAGGGCTTTATTTCACTGTCTTGAACTCCAATCCTATGAAACTGAAAGCCCAAATGAATGCCTTCTTTTATAAGCTGCCTTGGTCTTGCTGTTTTAGTCACAGCAGTAGAACAGTAACTAGGATGGATGGGACCCTTGGATAGGACCGAATGCGTTAGGCACTATGAGAAGGGAATGAGCCTTTGGGGGCAGGTGCAGATTGTCATAGCTTGAATGTCTCTCAAAGGAGAGGTGAGCCGATTGCATCTTTCACGTCCTGCCACTTTGTGCTTAGAAAGTTCTGGAGACAGAAGATTCTAAAGCTCAGAGAGCACTGTTGGGCCCAAAAACCAGTGAAAAGAAGAGGCCACTGTACATCAGAGGGCCCGGAGAAGCAAGGACTTCTGCAGCAGGTCCAGCAAAAGTGCTTCAAAGCCAGCCCCTCTCCCCCACCCCACCCCATGCCTCTACCGTGGTGGTGGAGAGAAAGGTTTATGTCAGGTCTCACGGGGCAAATGATAACTTGGATTCCAGGTGTACCAGACACCTTCCTCATTGCTTCCCAACACCTGGCAAAAGTGACTTAAAGGAAAGAAAGAATTATAACTTGCAGTCCATCATGGTAGTGAAGGCAGGGTTAAGGTGAGTCTCCCCTCCTCCCTTAGACTTTTCTGGGAGCACCCTCACAGACACAATGGGAGGTGTTTCCATGGTGACTCTGCATAGTCAGGTCAACAATGACAATGGAGTATCACACTAGAGTCTTTGGATGAACACCATGTTGTCCACAACAGAGAGGCACACACTATTCAGTAGAAGCTCCTGGGTGCTACTGGGCCAGAGCTTCTATCTGATCACGAGACAAGAAACTGCCATTGCAGGCAGAACTACTCCACAGGGAGGCCGATTCTGTCCCGTTAGCTAAGTCACACGGTCAGATGGGCCCAGAAGCATGCAGACCAGGACAGAAGTGGGACACCAAGGATCAAGCAGAGGAGGGTCGGGGCACAAACAAGCTATACGAATGAGTTCCCACCCCCCATTTCCTCCTGGCCTCTTCCCCAGCCCACACTCACAGTGGTCCAGAAACCAGGATCCCAAACCAAGGAAAAAGCCTGGGGTAGAGTATGAATGTTCTATTTATTAAACAAACAAACAAACAGGAAATGGGCTTATCTGGTCATCATAGCCTCCTGAGATGGACACAGTAGCTGTCACAGGTGGATCACACCAGCAGGCAGGCCACCAAGTCCAAGACAAGTACAGAAAGAGAAGGAAGCTGGAACAGGCTGCCAAAGACTCAGTGTTTTCTGGGCAGCCGCTCTCCATGGCACTGCCTCTCCTAGAGTCTTGTTACAAGAGGAAATGGACTCTCTTCCACATTGAAACCGCTGTGGGCTGGTCTCTGTGTGATGGGAAATTCCTAACCTCAGCATGTGACTGAGCTTTGTTTCCCAGTCCTGTTCAGTGGACGTGGGTTTAGTGGAATCCACCCTGTCTGAGGATGGTGTCAAAATGGATTCAACCTATTTTATGCTTCTGTTTTAACCTAGGCTCATTACTGCTTCACTCTGTTCTTGCCTTTTTTCTTAATTTTTGCTGTGACAGGGCCTCACTCTGTAGAGCTGGATGACCTTGAACTCACAGACATCCTCCTGCCTCTGCCTCCCAAGTGCTGAGATCAAAGGCATGTGCCACCACGCCTGGCTCACATCTTCTTATAGATGCTGATGTTCTATGCTTTTCTACTCCACATGAGGGTGTGTTCCCTTTTCTTTTCTTCTATCTTCTGGCTTTTTGAAATACACGGACTATTATCACAGTCTGTAAGTCCTCCTGTGGGAAGGAGCCCATCGGAACATCCTTTTCCCCGCTTAAGATGGCTTCATTTATAATCCATTTATACCCCATTTTCCCATAGACCATAGAGATTTCAGAACTGTTATTTTCTATCTCCACCCACCCCTCTCCCCAATACTAGGCTGACACCCACCATCACCCCTACTTCTCCAAGATTTTCCATATATTTCTCTCTTAGAAGTCTATCAATAGTTCTTATATAGTTCTAAACATTTATTTTTTTTTTATTTGGTGGAGGGAGGTGAGTGTGCACTGGCAGTTGTATGGAGGTCAGAGGACAGCTCCCATGAATCAGTTCTCTCTTTCCTCTTCATGAGTCTCAGGGATCAGACTCAGGTTGTCAGGCCTGGTAGCAAGCGCTGTTATCCACTGAGCCTATGCAAAGGCCCAAAGGCTACAAATTTTACTACAGCACCAAGTGTTTTCACCATGATGCACAGCAAGCCCAGTGTCAACCTCATCGTCACTTCACGTACTTCCCTCCCTGGAAGCCGATGCGTTTTCCTCCACACACGTAATGTTAGTTCTTGGCAGTGGACGAGCCTAACAGTGGGCATTATTCTTTCTAAGCTCTGCTTGGAATTTAGTTGGCTTTTCAGAGCTGCAGGTCAAGTCTTTACTGAAAAGAGTTGAGGGAAAACATCTTCCGGTATTCGTTTAATCTTTGCAGATCTTCCGTTTGCTTCATGAATGGCAATATATTCCCTGGTGGGTGACTCCCCTGGAATTACCCCTTTGCCTTGCGTCACTCACTCAAGCCCTTCATCTTCCCTCCGTCTCCATCCATTTGACATTGTTATCTGTGCTTGGTTATTCTCTACAGTTGGTTCCAGGTCAGATTTCAACCTCCACCCCCACCCCACCCCCGCACCCTTTGATACATTACTTGGCTCTCAGTCTGCAAATGAGGTCCAGACACACACGCCTACTTCCTGAGTGTGTGTGTGTGTGTGTGTGTGTGTGTGTGTGTGTGTGTGTGAGTGAGCAAAGACCAGCATCCGAGCGCACTGTCTAGAGTGCCTTCATATTGTGATGGCATTGTTTTCAAATCAGGTGCCTTCCATAGGTGGGTAACTGCTATTCCCTGTGATAGCCCAGCTCTTCGCTTTCCAGGCCTCCCTCGAGGTGCCCAAGCCACAGTCTATATGGCTGGTGGCCATGTCAGCGGAGCAGCAGGTGGCAACTGAAGTTCAAGCGTCAGCCCACCAGGAGGAAAATCCCTGACAGATGAGTCTCAGATAGGCAAGGCCACAAGACCCCAGACCCCAGAATGCCTTTTGCTTCTGTTGTCCCTTTGCATGTTTACCGCCGTCATCTTTCTCTGGTATCTGGCATGGTGTCTGAAAATGGGTGTGGGGAGATCCCCACTGCCTGTCATGTAGTGTGTTTATCTCGTGGAAAATCCCATTCGACAGGGTATTTTTACCTGTGGATTGTTATGAAGATGGTTTCTTCCTAAGCTGTACTGTCTAATTGATGACAATAATGTTAGTTTAAATAGAGTTTCGATGATTAAGAAAAATTAAACAAGGAAGAGTCCCACAGCTAGAGCACATGGGTTTCTATTGAGGAGCCGCATAGACTGTGGCTCAGGGTAATGGTTAAGGAAAACAACGGAGTCCCAGTAGCCCAGCTCGCTCACACTCATTTAACCTTAATGCTGGGAGATGGGTTCACAGGTCTCAGAGTGCATCACAGCTGCAACAAAGCTGTGAAAATCGCTTAAAGTTAGACTAAGATGTTTTTGTTAAATAGCTTTGATATGAAAAAGCCAAGAAGACAATCTGAAGTCTTAGAAAGGCACACAATTGAATGAAGAACTTTTAAAGTCAGGGAACAAACACAGAGCAGCCTGGTTGTTGTGACATACTTCTAGTTGATGACCAAAGACAATGATTAATTCTGTATACTCATTCTGCCCTCAATCTCCTGATATAAGAAACTATTGATTAGTGGGTATGTACCCTACAGATTTAAAGTAGAGCTGACTGATTGTTTTTCATGGGTAAACGTTTAGGATTGCAGTTCCTTTAAGATTCCTTATAAGTTTACCATTTAAGATAAGCAATAAAGTGATTGGTCCTTTCTTTGTAAAAGCCAACACAGCCTGCCAGTGAAAGAACACCTTGCTTGCGTACACACCGTTAATCCTTAACAAGTTGCCTGGGTATGAATGGGTGTGGGATTTGGGGGATAATTTGCGTTTCACCTGTAATATTTAAAAGGTTCAATCATGTAAGGGACATGGAAAACAGACTGTTTTTTTTACTTGTATTCATTGTAATCATTCACTTGAAAAATAGAATGTAACCACATTGTAATTTTTATGTTGCTTGAAAGATTTGCAGGGGTTTATAAGCTGTGAGGGAAAGAATAAAGATAGAGCTAAAATGAGTTAGAAAGAAAACATCAAGAACGAGAGGAGGAAATCACCGGGAAAATAGAGACTAGAGAATGCAAAGGAAAAATAAAGAAGAGGTCTAAAGAAAACCAGCAAGAGAGCATGTGAGTGTCTTTCCCCAACTCCCTCAGATAAAAAAGTCATAGTACACACCGACTCTGTGGATCCCTTTGAGCCCTTTGCTGCTGGAGGCTGCCTCGCCCCAGAAGCGTTAACCTGGACTTTCTTGTTGGCTCTCCGGGACCCTCAGTCAACTGCTGAGATCTACAGCGGGAGTAACCTGAGTATTAGGTATTCCAGCTGTCTTGGCTTCACTCCTCTGGTCTCCCATGCTACAAAGGCCAGCGCTTTCCAGTGACTGAAGCACTCACTACACACTGATTTATTTCTCATGCTCTGAAGGATGGAGCAGTTGAAGTCAAAGAAAGTCCACCTGGGCCGATGCGGCATCTCCCTTGGTGGGCATGGATTCTGTAAGTCAAACGTTCCAAGTTTCATTGCTTTTCTTCTCACCGTCACCCCTGCACCCCACACTTGTAGTCTGTGAGCTCTCATGGGGTTTCAGAGGCAGACAGTGCTTACCCAAGGGATCTTATATCTTCTTACTGGATCTTACATCTACTCAATACTCCCGACACAGCTCTGCTCACAGAAGGCTGAACAGCTGGCTTCTTCCTTAAGATTTTTTTCATTATACTTATATTTATTAAGGATATAAATCTATTTCCTTTAGATTTATTAAGGGAGGGAACTTGAGAGATAGCTCAGTGTTTAAGAGCACTGATTACTCTTCCAGTGGACCTGCACTTGATTTTCAGCCCCTTCCTGGTAGCTCACAGCCATCTGTAACTCCAATTTCAGAAGATCTGATGGCCTCTTCTGACCTCCTTGGGGACCAGGTACACATGTGGTGCACAGACATACATATACATAAACAAAACATCCATATACTTAAATAAAACAATTTAACAAAACCGGATGTATTTATTTTATGTGCCTGAGTGTTTGCCAGCCTGCTTGCATGAGCTCAGGCACCATGTGTACGCAGTGCCCAAGGAGGCCAGAAGAGGATGTTGGATCACCTGGAACAAAAGTTATGAACAGTTGTGAACCACTCTGTGGAGGCTGGGGACTGAATCCTGATGCGAGGGCTCTTGGTAGCTGGTTTTTAGTGGAGGAATAAGCACAGAAAGGGTCCATTCAAGCAGCCATCCCCAGGATCCTAGGACAGGATTCCACAGTATTCCAAAAAGCAGAAACATTCCAGAATCCTCCAGGCCATTCCCTAGACCCCAGTGCAGTAAGACTCAGGGCTGACCAAGCAGAGAACAGTCGAACAGCAAACAAAAACCTCACCGCTAGCAGAGCCCCTGTAGACGTGAATATCCGAAGCTCACTGGTGTAATTATCCATGCAGTTAAAGGAAATCAAAGTCAAAATTAGAAATTACTTCTAATGAATAACAATGAGAGCATAATATTAAAGAAAATCTGCGAGCTGTGACCAAGGCTGAATTCTAACATTTAAAAACTGAATTAGAAAAACAAAAATGATTAAAAATAACAAAGAGGTCTCAGGTAAGGCAGCCTGAAAGAACGAGTCTAATTTGTTCCCAATGCAACACTTATTAAAAATAAAAAAAAGCTTTAGCGTTTCTTTTAAATTTTGTGAAATGTCAAACCCCCAGAGAGTGCAGGACGGGGAATAAATGCCTACATATGAACTATTCACTCTGGCCATGTGTTAAGCTCTTGGATGCTTGTCTCTGGGTCTCTTCCTTGCACACACATGCATACATATTGTTTCCTGAGCCATGTGGAAATAAGTTACCCATGTTATGACATTTCCCATTCAAGCATGCATGTCCCAAGACTACAGACACTTCTTATCGCCATTCCTGGCTCCTCAGGAAGAGAGGTCTGGAGACAGAGATAGACTTTCAGGAAACTCATTAGGGAAGATTCAGGACCAAAATCCGTGAAATGAAAAGGGAGAGTCGGGAAGAGGAAGAAGTGGGCTATGACAGAGACTCAGGAAAGGCAGAGCGGCCACCATTAGCAGCTTCCAAGTTGTCGCAAGTCGAAGTAAAGGGAGATGAGACTGTACATCTTCACGACAGCAAGGAACTGGCCACGGTTTAACACCAGGACTGCAATAAACAAAAATTATAAAGAAAAAAAGGAAGGACAGGAAAAGAATAAGAGAGAGGGGAGGTGGGCAAGAAAGAAACAGAAGAGAGAGAGGAGAGAGAGAGAGAGAGGGAGGGCGGGAGGGAGGGAGAGAGGGAAGGAGAGAGAGAGAGAGAATAAAATCCATCTTCAGTTGGGGCTCCAGTGAGTTTCTTTAAAATCAGTAGCTCTGTGAGAGAAGATAGGTCCATAGAATTAAAAGAAAATCGACAACTCAAATACATTTTAAAACTTCTTTAAACTCAGAATATATAAACAAGCATGAACCATTTATCAAAACTTATTATCTACTTGGGCATGAGGAAAAATCTTGCAAAAAATGAATTACCTGAATATTTGACAAGCTGTCTTTTCTGCTACAATCTAATATAAAAAGAAAGAAAGAACTCAAAAGGTCACCAACCATATGCTCACAGGTTGGAAATTACGTTGTGGGAATTGCTTTAACTTTTAGTTAAAGATTTGTTTCTTTTGCCTGTGCTGTGGGATATTACTTTAACTGTGTGAAGGTGTGTTTGTTTATGCTGCATTTGTTTAAGGATGTGAGGATGTGTTTACTCAGGCAAAGAAGTGTCGCATTTGTTTCACCTTGCCTGCCTAAGGCACCTGATTGGTCTAATAAAAAGCTGAACATCCAATAGCTAGGCAGGAGAAGGATGGGGGTGGGGGCTGGTGGGCGGAGAGAATAAGTAGAAGAGAATGAGAGAGAAGAAAGGGAGAATGGGGGAGAGAGAGGGACACGCCTGGAGGCAGAAGTCAGGCAGCTGCCAGTCAGCCAGTCAGCCAGACACAGGAGGAAGCAGGAAAGGAAGATACACAGAATGAAAGAAAGGTCAAAAGCCCCAAGGCAAAAAGTAGATAAAGAGAAAAAGGTTAATTTAAGTTAAAGAGAACTAGCCAGAAGCAAGTCTAAGCTAGGTCAGCTGTTCATAACTAGTAAGAAGTCTCCGTGTCATGATTTGGGAGCTTGTTGGTGGCCCAAAAGAAAAACACCTGGTACAAAACTAAGAGTTTTTTAGACACAGACACTGCCTGCACCAGCTGGATGAGGATCCTAATCTTCATCCAGTAACTGATGGAAGCAGATGCAGAGATCCACAGCCAACCACCAGCCTGAACTCTGGGAGTCTGGCTGAAGACAGGGAGGAGGGATATGAGCAAGGGGCTGGTCAAGATTATGACAGGGAAACCCACAGAGACAACTGACCCCAGCTCATGGGAGCTCACTTTAGACTGACAGCTGGGGAGTCTTCATGGAACTAAACTAGACCCTCTGCATGCGGGCAACAGTTGTGTGGCTTGGTCTGTTTGTGGGGTCCTGGCAATAGGACCAACATCTATCTCTGGTAAGGGAAGCTGACTTTTTGGAGCCCATTCCCTATGGTGGGATGCATTACTAAGCCTTAATACAGGAGGGAAGGGTTTAGTACTGCCTCAACTTGAAGTGCAGGCTTTGTTGACTCCCCATGGGAGGGCTTCCCCTTTCTGAAGAGTGGATTAGGGTGCAGAAGAGGAAACTGTAGTTGGTATGTAAAATGAATTAAAAAAAAATTAAAAAAGAAACACACCATTAGATCATTCTTGTATCCAAGAAAATAAAAAATTAAATTTAAAATGACCTGGAAAACAACACAAAGGGACCTTTCTCATACAATGCCCAGGAGACAGAGGGTATCCTGATCATAAATAAAATGTCACAGGTTTGAGAATCTTTAGAGGGCATAGTGGCGCACACCTTTAATCCCAGCACTTGGGAGGCAGAGGCAGGTGGATCTCTGTGAATTTGATTTTTTTTTGGGGGGGTTTTCGAGACAGGGTTTCTCTGTAGCTTTGGTGCCTGTCCCCGGAACTAGCTCTTGTAGATCAGGCTGGCCTCGAACTCCCAGAGATCCGCCTGCCTCTGCCTCCAGAGTGCTGGGATTAAAGGCGTGTGCCACCACCGCCCGGCTCTCTGTGAATTTGAGACCAACCTAGTCTACACAGCAAGCTCCAGGCCAGCCAAGGTTACATAATGAGACCCATCTAAAAACAAAACAAGGGATCGCAGCCGCCAAAATGAAGTTCAATCCGTTTGTGACTTCTGACCGGAGCAAGAACCGCAAACGGCATTTCAATGCACCTTCTCACATTCGGAGGAAGATCATGTCTTCCCCCCTTTCCAAAGAGCTGAGACAGAAGTACAATGTTCGCTCGATGCCCATTCGAAAGGATGACGAAGTTCAGGTTGTCCGGGGACACTACAAAGGCCAGCAGATTGGCAAAGTGGTCCAAGTGTACAGGAAGAAATACGTCATTTACATTGAACGGGTGCAGCGAGAAAAGGCTAATGGCACAACTGTCCACGTGGGCATCCACCCCAGCAAGGTGGTAATCACCAGGCTAAAGCTGGACAAAGACCGAAAGAAGATCCTGGAAAGGAAAGCCAAGTCTCGACAAGTAGGAAAGGAGAAGGGCAAATACAAGGAAGAAACGATTGAGAAGATGCAGGAGTAGGGGCGTCTCATACAGTTTCCATTAAAGACTGCTTGAGTAAAAAAAAAAAAAAAACCTCCACCAGCTCCATCAGAGGTTTTTGTTTGTTTGGTTGGTTGGCTTTTTTGTTTTGTTTTGTTTTTCAAGACAGGATTTCTCTGTAGCCTGACCTGGAACTTGCTCTGTAGACTGGGCTGGCCTTGAACTCACAGAGATCCACCTGTCTCTGCCTCCCAAGGGCTGGGATTAAAGGCGTGCCCCACCACCCCCCTGCTGGCACTTCATTCTTTTTTTTGTTGTTGTTTTGTTTTGTTTGTTTCTAGAGACAGGGTTTCTCTGTAACTTTGGAGCCTGTTCTGAAACAAGCTCTTGTAGAGCAAACTGGCCTCGAACTCACAGAGATCCACCTGCCTCTGCCTCCACCGCCCAGGTGCACTTCATTCTTGAGGATACCTTGGTTGACCAGTTGCTCCGGCTGCAGGGGAGCCCCTCCCCTTGCTGCCATCAGCCCTCCTCACACCACTCTGCACTTGTGGGAATCACCTCAGCTTGACCAGGAAGTCCATCTTCTCTCACAGACCACCTAGAGAGCTTATTGGAATGCAGACTCTGCCTGTCTAACAGGCTTCCAGACTAGTGCTGCTGAGGCCCTCTCCACACACATACACACGCACACATATGTACCTGAACACACATGTTATGGGGAGCCCACCAGAGATAAGCTCTCAGAACGCTTTATAGTCAGTCTATAGTTTTAATTCCAGCTAGCTGAGACTACATTTAGATATTTGTAAGGCCGAATATTTAGAATAGGGGGTTTTATTTTTATTTTTTTAGATTCTACCCAGGGAGCCTCATTTTTTTCTTTTATTAATTGTGATGAAAGTTATTTTTGTTATCTTTTTTACTTCCTTTTTTTACCCATCTATTTATTTTACATCCTGGCCACAGCCTTCCCCAATCCTCCCTCTTAGTCCCTCCCCTGCATTCGCACCTCTCATCCCCTCCTCTTTCAATTCCATTCAGGAAAGGGCGGTTCTCCCTAGAGTATCAATAAAATATGGCATATCAGATCTCAGGAAGAACAAGCATTTCCCCATGTATTAAGGCTAGGCAAGGCAGCCCAGTATGAGTAGGGCCCCAGCAGACAGAAAAAGAGTTGGCAACAGCCCCTGTTCCCACTGTTAGGAGTTCCACAAGAGGACCAAGCTACACAGCTGTCCCATATATGCGAGGGCCTAGGTCAGTCCCGTGCAGGCTCCTTGGCTGTCTGTTCAGTCTCTGTGAGCTCCTAGGAGCCCAGGTTAGTTGATTATGTAAGCCTTCCCATGGTTTCCTTGAACCCTCTGGCTCCTACAATCCTTTCTCCTCCTCTGCAGAATCCCCCAAATTCAGCCTAATGTTCAGCTGTTTGGTCTCTGCATCTGCCTCCATCAGTTGTTAGATGACGCCACTCTGATGACAATTGGGCCAGGCACCAGTCTGGTCACAGGAGATGGCCAGTTCAGGCTACTTATCAGTCTAAACTGGGGTCCTCCCCCATAGACTCCTGGGAGTGATCTCCCCTGCACCAGGCTTCCACCAGACCCCGAAATACCCCTCCCCGGCAGTACCTCTCAGCACTTTTCCTCTCCATGTCCCCCCAACCTGATCACTCATGTTCCCATCCCCACCCTCCTCAGTTCACTCTCAAAATTTCTTCCATTTCCCCTTCCTTTGGGAGATCTAGGTGTTCCCCATGAACCCTCCTTTTTTCCTAGTCTCCCTAGGACTGTGGATTATAGCATAGCGATCCTTTATTTTACAGCTAATATTCACTTAGGAGTGAGTACATGCCATGTTTGTCTTTCTCAGTCTGGGTTACCTCATTCAGGATGATTTTTTTCCCTAGTTCCATCCATTTGCCTTCAGACTTCCTTTTGTGTCCTTGTTTTTTAACAGCTGAGTAGTACTCCACTGTGTAAATGTACCACATTTTCTTTATCCATTCCTCAGTTGAGGGATATCTAGGTTGTTTTCAGGCTCTGGCTATTACAAATAAAGATGCTATGAACACAGCTGAGCAGGTGTCCTTGTGTTATGACTGAGTATCCTTCAGGTATATGTCCAGGAACAGAACAGCTGGATCTTGTGGTCGATCAATTCCCAGCTTTCTGAGAAACTGCCACACTGACTTCCAAAGCGACTGTACAAGTTTGCACTCCCACCAGCAATGGGGGAGTGTTCCCCTTGCTCCACATCCTCTCCAGCATGAGCTGTCACTTGTGTTTTTGCTCTTAGCCATCTTCTGAGGTGTAAGATGGTGTAATATGGAATCTCAGAGTCTTTTTTTATTTGCCTTGATGGCTAAGGATGTTGAACATCTCCTTAAGTGCTTCTCAGCCGCTTGAGAGTCTTCTGTTGAGAATTCTGTTTAGATCTGTACCCCATTTTAAATTATTTGTTGCTATCTAGCTTTTTGAGTCCTTTATATATTTTGGAAATCAGTCCTCTGTCTGATGTGGAATTGATGGAGATCTTTTCCCACTCTACAGGCTGCTGTTTTGTCCTATTGACGGTGTCCTTCGCTTTACAGAAACTTTTTAATTTTATGAGGTCCCATTTATTAATTATTGATGTTAGTGCCTGTACCTGTAATCTCCTGTGGCAGTGCATTCGAGATTATTTTCCACTTTCTCTTCTAGCAGGTGCAGTGTATCTGGATTTATGCAGAGGTCTTCGATCTACTTTGAGTTTTGTGCAGGGTGATAAATATGGATCAATTTGCGTTCTTTTGCATGCCGGCATCCAGTTAGACCAGCACCATTTGTTGAAGATGCTTTCTTTTTTTCCATCGTATAATTTTGGCTTCCTTGTCGAAAATGAAGTGTCCTTTGGTGTGTGACTTTACATTTGTGTCTTTAATTCTATTCCATTGGTCTGCCTATCTGTTTTTATGCCAATACCATGTGGTTTTTATTACTATAGCTCTGTAGTAAAGCTTGAAATCAGGGATGGCGATACCTCTAAAAGTTCTTTGGTTGTACAGGATTGTTTTAGCTCTCCTGGGGTTTTTTGTTTTTCTGTATGAAGTTGAGTATTGTTCTTTCAGGGTCTGCAAGGAATTGTTTTGGGATTTTAAAGGCAAAAGCTGCATCCTGGTATCTTATTTGGCAGTTTCAGGGGCTGCTTTCGGGAAAACAAGCAGTTTGACAAAAGCTAAAATAAACAGCTGGAGGGGGAGGTTTGCACAAGCAGGAGGCTTAGCAGAGTCCAAGATAAGTTACCTGGGGCATCTTGGTCTTGGGATCCTAGACTAGAGCTAGGTAAATTTCCACAAGATTCTCCATCAAGAAGGTCAAATTCTAGTCAAATGCAAATGGCCTCAGTAACAATACAAGATGGAGGAATCTCTGCACTATCTTGCCCTATCACAGACACATATGTTCACACACATATACAGACATATAATGCACACAGACATATATATACATGTATACACACATATACATGGACAGATGCACATACATGTGCACGAACACACATATGCATATAAATACACATATGTACACATATACATGTACAAAGTTATGCACATACACACATCTATGCACATCCACATGTCCATATGCAGACATATATACACACATACACACTTTGAGTAGTAAGAATGTACACGGTCTCCAAACAGTCTCCTTGCAGAATGGCTACGGCCTCTCTACGGTTCAGTTGAGGTACCAAGACAGCGTCTTTGGGAGTAGGGGTGTCTCCTCCAGCAAAGGGCAAAGTCTATGCCAGTATGTGTCGTGGTATCTTAAGAACAAGGGCCAGAAGCAGGATTAGTCATGTGACCATGTGGACTTTCATGCTGCAGGTTTAACAGGCTGAGGAAGGCATGGCCACACCGGGTAGGATGAGTCACCCTGCGGTGAGGAGCCCAGGAAACTGCAGAACAGTGGGGACCCAGGGCACCACTGGGACATCTTGAGCTGGGTTGGGAGAAGACAGTTAGACAAAGGCCAGAGCAAGGGCTCACACCCTGGTGAGCAAGGGCTGCTTCACCCATGATGAAATGGTGGCCAGGAGGGAGAGTCTGCCAGGCTGAGTGGCAGAAGAGAAAGGATGAATCTGAATTGTCACCCCGGAGCCAGTCACAGCAGCAAACACTGTAGTTTTTGTTCACCATCCTTCACTGAGGGAGCCCAGTGGGTAGAAGGGCTGTCTGTACAGCCATGAGGGTCTGAGCTAGAATTCCCCACCAAAAACTGCCTGTCTGTGTGCATCTGTAGCTCAGCGCTGAGAGTGAAGGAAACAGGAGGTTCCTAGTTGGGGAAGATGGGACTGTTGATAGCCAACCTAGCTCCAAGTTCAGTGAGAGACCCTCTCTCCAGGGAATAAGGTGAATGATGATTGAGCAAAGCACTGGATGTCCTCTGCCGGCTTAGCACACACACATGGTCATGCACACCAATACAAACATATGCATATACACCACACACACATCCACATACACACTTGCACACCCACACACTAACACATATACCACACTTGCACCCCACACTCACAAGCACACATTTGTAAACACAATCACACACATTCATATATATGCACACTTATGTTGACTTCTCATATATATATGCACATCTCATATATATGACATTCATATATATGCACACACACACACACACAGTTGACATCTCTTTGCTTACGCACTCCCAGACTGTGAATGTGAGGATGGTAGTTATTAATTAAGATGTTCTGTGGCTATCACCTGAGGTCTTCCTGCTGGCAAAGCAATCCTAGTGCTGTTGAGGGCAGAGCTCCTGTTCAAATGAGCGCACTACCCACAGGAGCCCCCCCCCCCCCCCCCCCCCCCCCCCCCCCCCCCCCCCCCCCCCCCCCCCCCCCCCCCCCCCCCCCCCCGCCTCCCTCCCTTCCTTGTACAGCAAAGTAGCCCACCCACGGAGTACCGGTACAGCTGCTTAATAAATCCCCGGAGGCTGAAGAGATGGCTCAACAGTTAAGAGCACTGGCTGTTCGTCCAGAGAACATGAGTTCCCAGCAGCCTGGTCAGACTGCTTAAAAGCCCCTATAACTCCACCTACAAGGAATCCAACCCCCTCTCCTGGCCTCTCATGTGTGAATACCCATATGTTGACACATACACATAATTAAAAATACTCCTTTTTTAAAAAAGCTCTGAGAAACTGGATGTGGTGGCATGCACCTTTGATCCCAGCACTCAGAAGCAGAGTGGATCGCGGAGTTCCAGGTCAGCCTGGTCTACAGGGCGACTCTGTAGACTCCAGGATAGCCAGGGCTACACAGAGAAACCCTATCTCCAAAAAAATAAAGCAAAACCTCTGAGACCCAAGTTTGGGAAAGGGAGGTAAAAGGATGGAGATTTCAAGGTTATCCTTGTCTACATAACAAAGTCAAGGCTAACCTGGGCTACATGAAACCCTGTCTCAAAAAATCAAGAGAGAAAAAGTGGGAGAGGGAGGGGAACAGGGAAGAAGAAAGGGCAGGAAAAACAAAGGAGAAATTCAGAGCCTCACACTGTCCCTCAAGTGAAGCTGTTACTGGGAGACAAGCCAGGGGGCGCTCCAGACCTAAGGGATGTGGAGTGGTTTCCAGCACTCTGACCCTCAAGGTCAGAGTCCACTTGTTCAAGCCCCAGATCTGCTACTAAATAGCTATAGAGCAAATGGCTTAATTCTGTAAGCGCCAACTTAAGCCTGTGAAAAATGAGAGCAATAAAAATAATTCCTGATCCAAAGAGGTGGGGTGAAGGTTCAACACAATGCAGTGTAGAAGTTCCCAGGAGTAAATAAATTAATGTACAATTCTTAAACTGGTGCCTGCCCTCCACCTCTAGTTACACTGGTAAGTGGTGGCTATTATTTTCATTACTATGTGTGCTGGAAACTTTGCAAGTTTCAGTGACTAGCCTCCTCCCTTTATGTGTGTGTGTGCGCATGCACACACACACACACGCACACGTGCACACACATACATACACACACATGCACATACACACGCACACACACTTTGGGTGTTGGAAAGGGCACTTTCTGCTCCAGCAATGCAGTCTCTCCAGGCTATCTGTGCTTGTTCCCCTGGGCAGACAGCTCCCTGCTCCCCACAGTCTCCAAGTGCCCACCCTTCCTTCCCTCTGCTTCCACGCACACAAATGCACCAGAAACCCCAGTTCCCAGAAGAACGATTTTCCCAAATTAAGTTATCATGAGTTATGTGAACCCCAGGCTCTGAGAGCCAAAGCGAGACTGGCTGGCTGCCTTGTGCCCTTTGCTTCCTGCTTAAAGAACCAAGTCCCCATAAATTTCCTCCCCGTGCTGCATTTGCTCATTTTAAGCCATTTTGCTTCTCTTTCTATTGGAAGCAGAGAGCTGTCCTGAGGGAGACAAGGTAATGTTGTCTCGGAAGAAGTCTCAGGCCAGGAACTCAGACAGAAAGAACTAGGTTTGAATGCCAGCTTCCTCTTAACCAATTAACAATGGCTGTCTCAGGTTTTTTATTTGTAAAATAAGAGTGATAACACACATACACACGTACACGCACACACGCACATATGCACATGCACACAGTGGAGTGGTGGTTTGAATACAAATAGCCCCCAGAGGTTCATATATTTGAATGCTTAGTCACCAGGGAGTGGTACTACTTGAGAGGGATTTGGAGGTATGGCCTTGTTGGAGAAAGTCATTGTGTCATTGGTGGTGAGCTTCGAGTTTTCAAAAGCCTAAGAGAGGTCTCTGTCTTCCCGCTGCCTGCAGATCTGGACACAGAACTCTTGGCTACTTCTCCATCATCGTGTATGCATGCATGCCACCGTACTCCCTGCCATGATGGTAATGGACCAAACCTCTGAAACTGTAAGCAGGCCACAATTAAATGTTTTCTTTTATAAGAGCTGCAGTGGCCAGGGGCTGGAGAGATGACCTAGCAGTTAAGAGCACTGGGGGCTCTTTCAGAGGACCCAGGTTCAATTCCCAACACCTATATGGCAGCTTACAACTGTCTGTAACTCCTGTTCCAGGGGATCCCACACCCTCACATAGACATGCATGTCGGCAAAACATTATTGTACATAAAATACAAATAAATAAATTATTTTAAAAAGTAATATTTAAAAAAGAGTTGTGGTGGTCATGGTGTCTCTTCAAAGAGGTAGAATCATGACTAACACATACTCACACACACACAAACATGATCAGAAGGAAATAAATTTAAAAATTAAAAGACATGAAAATTAAAATCCAGGAATGGTGGACGTCCATGTCTGAAGCTCCATAGTTTAGATTAAGGAGGAATAATCAGGAATTCAAGTAAACTTTGACCACACAAGAGATTCAAGGTCAGTCTGCAAGAGACGCTGTTGCATTAACAACAAAAACAATTGTGTTATGCTATGCTCTCCTCGCTCTGAAGATGGTCTGTCATGAGAATTCCCTTTGGGAGGGGATGGAAACCGTGTCTACACCTTCCTATTCCCCCAAGGACAAACCAAAGCACAATGGATCAGTGAGTCTATTGGCTTATTTGCAGAGCTCGGGTGAGGGTGGCTTAAATGAGTATGAGGGACCTCAAAGTAGCCTCACCAGAAAAAAATTTCCCAGATGGCTGATGGCTTTCCCAGAGCCACAGAGATGGAGTCCTCCCCTTCAGCTGACATTTCCAAGTCTGTACACTCTAGGACCTCCTGAGACCCCCAAGGCCATGTATAACTTGGGCAGAATCACATACAGTTGGCTGGGAGGTGTAGGAGGAACTTACTAGACTCCCTGGCAAGGGTCAACCCTCTCTATTCACTCCTTCTCTGGGAAACAGCAACAGCCTACAGGCCCACTCACGGTCGTCTCTTGCAATAAGGCACAGATGACCTGGTAAAAATGGCAACTCTTGTGCTCAGAGGACCACATTCTATACTGTGGTTCTTCTGACAGAATCCATGGGTGCTGATGGAATGACCAGCGCATTGCTGTGGCAGGAAACAGTCAGTGTTTGTCAGCCGGTTCTTTGCCCGTAAGAAACCCAGAAGCCATCAGCTTTGAAAGAGAGAATGTTTATTTTGGCTCACAGTCTGGAAGGTTCCAGTCCATGGTAGGTGTGCACTACTGCATTTTGGACCTGTGGTGATGTGGTCCTTCATGGTCTGAGTTGAGCTTGTGGTGGAGGAGGGCAGCTCAAGTCATGGCTAAGCCTAAGAAAGAGGAAGAAAGTGGTGTCCCACTGTCCCCTTTGAGGACATATCCCAGTGACCTAAGACCTCCCCCAAGCCACACTTCTCTGAGGTATCCACCACTTCCTAATAGCACCAGGCTGAGGACTGAGTCTGTAACACATGGGTCTATGGGGGCATTTAAATTCTGTAATAGTTAATGTTGGTTGTCAACATGACGGGACCTAGGAGGCAAGAGGGGGCACATCTGGAGGAAGTTTCTAGATTGTGTTAACTGAGGTGGAAAGACCTGCCCTGAATGTAGGCAATGCTATCCCATATAAGACCCAGCCTGAATGTGAGCAGTACCATCCCATATAAGACCTGCCCCAAAGGTGGGCAGTGCCATCCCATGTAAGACCTGCCCCAAATGTGGGCAGTGCCATCCCATGTAAGATTCATCCTGAATGTGGGTGGCACCATCCCCATATAAGACCCACCCTGAATGTGAGCAATACCATCCCATATAAGATTCATCCTGAATGTGGGTGACACCATCCCCATATAAGACCCACCCTGAATGTGGGCCGTGCCATCTCATAATAGATCCTCCCTGAATGTGGATGGCACCATCCCATGGACTGGGATCCTGGACTGAATGAAAAGGAGAAAGCTAACTGGGTACCAGCCTTCATCTCCCTCTGGTTCTTGCCAATGAATGTGATGTGACCACCCACGTCACAGTCTTGCCACCATACCTTCCTCACCCTTAGCTTGTGACTTCTCGTTTTCATGGGGTGGAGGAAAGAAACCATAAAGAAAGAACAACCTCTCCCCCACCCCAGCCCTAAAGCACCCTTGAATCTCGTTCCTTACCAGAAATGCCTCTCCCCTCCTCCAAGATCAGGGCCACTGTGCAGGCTCCACTGTCACTCTCCTGCTTACTCCCAGTCCTTGCTGCTGCTGCTACCTGCTTTGGGCCTTGTATTAGTAATCTTTCTCATTCCTTCCAAAAAAGTATCCAACAAAAGTAATTTAAGGAAGGAAGCGCTTCCCTGGGAAGGAAAGAGATTCAAGGGTGCTTTAGGGCTGGGGTGGGGGAGAGGTTGTTCTTTCTTTATGGTTTCTTTCCTCCACCCCATGAAAACGAGAAGTCACAAGCTAAGGGTGAGGAATCAAACCAAGATGAGAATATGCCCCGGAGCCTCCTGGTGCTGCCCAGAGCCACATGGTACAGTGACTTTGCCCCAGTGTGGGGAGGGCCTTCTTGAGCCAGAAAAGTATTGTGGTTTGCTCTGGCTTTATTCAGTGCTTGGGTCCTGGTCTAAGGAGAGTTGAGATTCCTTCCAGAAGTCACTGGGCAGGGGAGAGAGCATCAGAGTCGAAGACAAGGGAGTAAAGGCAGGGTCTGCTGGGCAAGGAGGGAAGTGAGGCCATGGGGGTGGGGAATGCTGAACTGTACAAAAATATTAGGTCAAAGGGATTAAGGAACTGCGAGGGGCATGCCCCTGTGTTCCAGTTTCAGTATCATTGCAGGGGAATTAAAAAACTATGGACAGTTCATTCAGTAAATACTGAACTGTTTAAAACTTAGGGGATGGCTCAGAAGAGAAAGAGAGGACCTGAGTTCAGATCCCAGAACCCATGTAAAAGCCCAATGTGTTAGTACACGTCTTCTGTAGAACATTGGTTTATACTGTGTGAAGATGTGTTCCCTGTGGATGGTTTAATAAAGAGTTAAATGGGCAATAGCTAGGCAGGAGAGACTAGGTGGTACTTCCAGGCAGAGAGAGGACTCTGGGAAGAAGAGAGGCAGAGGAGCCAATGAGATGTGGAACAAGTCAGACACATAGAATGGGAGAGAGGTCAAAGGCATGTAGCTGAAGAGACGGCTCAGTGGTTGGGAGCACTGGCTGCTCTTCCAAAGGACTCAGATTCAATTTCAGCACCCACATGACAGCTCACAACTGCCACAGCTCACAGCTCCAAGATCTAACACTCTCACACAGACATACATGCAGGCAAAATACCAATGCACATAAAGTAAATGAATTTTTTTTAAAAAAAGAGAAGTGATAAAACATAGATTAATAGAAACAGGTTAACTTGAGTTATAAGAGCTAGAAGGGCCCCCACTGGCTGCTCTGAAAAGCCATCTTTGCATTGTTCCCGGTGTTGCTTGGCGCTGGCTGCAGCTGCCTTCACCACCCGCCTCCGCCTCCTCCTCAGCAGCGGACTCTGCAGCTCTCTCGCCAGAGTCCTAGAACTCGATTCGCCTTGCCCTCGCTGCAGCGGATCCCCGACGTGCCCCACTGTGGACACCAGCTCCGAGATCACCACTGAGGCCTTGAAGGAGAAGAAGGAAGTTGTAGAGGAGGCAGAGAATGGAAGAGACGCACCTGCCAATGACAATGCTAATGAGGAAAATGGGGGGCAGGAGGCCGACAATGAGGTAGACAGAGAAGAGGAAGAAGGTGGGGAGGAAGAAGAGGAGGAGGAAGAAGGTGATGGTGAGGAAGAAGATGGAGATGAAGATGAGGAAGCTGAGGCTCCTACGGGCAGCAGGTAGCTGAAGACGATGAGGATGATGATGCTGACACCAAGAAGCAGAAGACTGACGAGGATGACTGGACAGCAAAGGAAAAGCTAAACTAAGGCCGCCGTGATCTGTTCACCCTCCACTTCCTGTCTCAGAATTTAAACATGGTCACCTTCGAGAAGAGGAGCAGACCCTGCCCACCCACAGATGACATGCGTTCTTCATCAACCCACCAAAACCACAACATGAATTTGCAACAGGGGAGGAAAAAAACAAAACTTCCAAGGCCCTGCTTTTTTTCTTAAAAATACTTTAAAAGGAAAATTTGTATTTTTATTTACATTTTATATTTTTGTACATATTGTTAGGGGTCACCATTTTTGGTGATGACGGGTGACCAGACCAGCCTTCAGAGCGTTCTCTGTCCTACTTCTGACCTTACTTGTGGTGTGACCATGTTCATTATAATCTCAAAGGAGAAAAAAAACCTTGTAAAAAAAACCCAAAAATGACGACAACAACAACAACAACAAAACAATCTTATTCTGAGCATTCCAGTAACTTTTTTTGTGTATGTACCTAGCTGTACTATAAGTAGTTGGTTTGTATGAGATGGTTAAAAAGGCCAAAGATAAAAGGTTTCTTTTTTTTCTTCCTTTTTTTGTCTATGAAGTTGCTGTTTATTATTATTTTTTGGCCTGTTTAATGTATGTCCAACAATAAACCGGAATTTTACTTTGCTGAGTTGTTCTTAAAAAAAAAAAAAAAAGAGCTAGAAGGGCCAAACCTAGGCTAAGGCCAAACTTTCATAATTAATAATAAATCTCTGTGTTATACAGCCCACAGGAAAGTATTATTACATTTGGTGCCAATGTGGGGCACAAATAATGTTTTGCTGTCAGCTTAGCAGCTGCGCATGAATCTACTAATATTTTAATGATCATCTGCAGCCTCACAGCCCCGCAGTCAGTGCCCTGACAGCCAGGCCTTCCTGTCCCACGCCCCACCCCGCTTTGCTGTGGCTCCTATATGTAGGCTTAAACTAAGTCTCTATCAATCTATTTACCAACAAAAACTTGGAAGTCAGATGTGGGGATAAACACCTGCTAGATCAGAAAAGCCAAGAAACAACCAGGGTAGGGTGGAGTCTTGTGTTTACTGGCCAGCCATTGTAGCCCAAATAGTAAGACTTGCTTCAGTGGGAGACGCTGTCTCAAAGGATTAGGTGAGGGGGGGGAGGCTGGAAAGATGGCTCAGCAGGTAAAGGCACTTGCTGGATAAGCCTGATGATTTGACTTTGATCCCTGGAGGAAAGGTGGAAGGAAAGAACCAGCTCCTGAGAGTTGGCCTCTGACCTCCACATGCACACACACCATGGTACCCCCTGACCCCCACTAATAGATAAACAAGGTGGAGAGCAATCCAGGGAGGTACCAGGTGTCAAGTTCTGTTCCCCACATTTACTCACACACACAGGTGCACGTATGCATAGGCCCCTTGAACATGGGCATGTGTACGTGTGCACACACAAATCGAAAACTTATAATTAATTGGAGGCCTATGATGTACCAGGCCCTATGCCAAACACTCCAGATTTGCTATCTCTCATTTAGATCTCGTGACCATCCATTGAAGCTGGTACTGTTATTGTCCCATTGTTCTGAGTCTCAGAAAGATCTAGAACCTCTTCTGGGGGGAGGGGTGTATGACAGCAGCGAGGGTTATGCTACCTTGGTGTGCTGAGTTCATGTATTGTGTCTCTCAGCTGAGTTACTCCACAGACTCAACCCCACCAACAGACAGGGGACCTGATCTTGGCTGCCCAGTGGTTGAGCTGGGGTAGCATGAGGGGGGGAGGGCTAGGAAACCCTTCCTATTTTGCTGAGTGCAGCTGCCCATTCCAAGGCTACTTAGCTATAAGGGAGAGACATTGCCCAAACTTGGCTACCAGGACTTCGACTCCAATCAAAGAAAGTACATGAGAAGGGGAGAAAGGAACAGAACCAATTTATTTTGGCAACTTGAACTCTCAAAGTGTCTCTGGTCACTGTAGCTTCCTGTCACTCACAAGTTAGTCACTCGCCTTTCAGGAAGCTCCTTTGCTGCTAAAGATAGCTCCTTAACCGATTGAGCCATGCCCCCAGCTCTGCCGGTGGCCTTTTAAACAGTGTTTATGTCACATTAATGGATTAATCGTGTGTCAGGGCACAAGTGTGGAGGTCAAAGGACGATTTCCAAGATTCAGTTCTCTTTCTCTGCCATGTGGTTCCCTGGAATTGAACTTAGTTCCTTAGGTTCAGAGGTAAGCACCTTCATCCCTTGAGCCATCTTGATGCTCCGTCAGTGAGTTTTTAAAGAGCTTATCCTGGACTCAACCAGCCTGGAGGGAAACCCTCTTAAATTTAATGCTCCTAAGAAACCATAGGCAAAGACCAAAAGGAAAAGAATTGCAAGCCCCACAGTGATTGTTCCTGGGATCGGTGTGCACTGAGTATGGCCAGGGCCAGAGAGAAGAGGTGGAGACACAGACGTTAAGGAGGCTTTCTCTCAAAGTTGTGTGCACACAGGGTCAGCTCTTTAGTCACTGGCAGAGCTGGGGGTGAGGCTCAGTTGGTAGATGGCTTGTCTAGTGTGAAGGAGGCCCTAGGTCCTATCTCCAGGCTGCACAAACCAGGTGTAGTGGTTTATGCTTGTAATCTCAGCTCTCAAGAGGTGGAGGCAGGAGGATCACAAAGAGTTCAGGGTCATCCTCCGCTACACAGCGGTGCTGAGACCGATCTAGTTCTGAAAGTCACTGACAAAGGTCAAGTCAACTGTCTCCAGGTGAGTGTTTCTGGGCCAGTGGAGAGCTTTCTATTCCAGGTGACTATTTGGGGACCGTGGCATTCTCCACACGGTGGCTCTGTCATTACCCCACACATCATGGTCATCACAGGGTCAAGGCTGGGTGTAGCCCACAAGGAGGAAGAATAGGGAGGATGTGCCAGCTGACTTCACACCTCAGCCTGAGGTTTCATGCCTTCGTGTCCACTGCTGAGAAAAAGGTACCCAGCTGGCTTTCGGTCTTTGTCACACATGAGTCATGGGGTGAGGGTAGGGCAGCCATGTAACTACAGAAGCAGGAAAGGGCCACTGGTGGACAGCTAGCAAATCCCACCAAGTCGCTGATCGCAGGGAACCTAATTTCCAGCAGGTCCTATTCTAACTGATACTAAAGATCGCTGAATAAGTATCTCGGGGGCTCAGGGAAAGAAAGGTGCTCATGGGCTGGAGTAACTGGGGAGGCAGAGGAGACAAGGGAATGCCGCCCAGAGGAGGAACTGCAGAGCATCCCACGGTACCAGGAAAGGGCTGGAGGACAGGGCCTGGCATCCTATTTTGGGCTAGCTCAAGGCAGGAGGCTCACTGAAGCCCAAGAGTGGCAGGCTTGCCGGTCAGTTGCCTGGGATTTTGTGCTAATTGCACATGACCTGTGGTCTCTGCAGGCTCTAAACTAGACTACAAGGTGGGAAGCTGACTGAGGAGAGGACTCTGGGCTGCTCTGGGGAAGCGATCATCTGTGCTGAGGTGAGACTTTCTGGGGTGTGGCTGTTGGGGTCTCCTCCCCAACACTTCTGTAAATAATCCCTCACCCATTGTGCTGGTCGGTTTTTCTCAGCTTGACACAAGCTAGAGTCGTCTGGGAAGAGGGAGCATCAGCTGAGAAAATGCCTCCTCCATTAGCTTGGCCTAGAAGCAAGTCTGTGGAGTCTTCTCTTGATTAGTGATTGATGTGGGGTGTGGTTACCCTGTGGGCGGTGTTACCCTTGGTCAGGTTGATTGGGCTGTATAAGAAAGTGCACTGAGCAAGCCAGTAAGAAGTGTTCCTCCATGGCCTCTGTTTCGGTTCTTCCTTCCAGGTTCCCAGCTTGAATCTCTGCCCTAGTTCTCAGCGATGGACCATAGATGGACCCTTTCCTCCCCAGGTTGCTTTTGGCTGTGGTGTTTTATCACAGCAATAGAAGGAAAACGATGACACCCATGTTCTGTAAGTGAGACCGATGAACTCATTGGTTCCCCAAGCTGGACTTGATGGAAGACACTTTGGTTTGTCATTGGCGCCTTAAGGGTGGCTTAGACATTTGTTCAGATGTTCCTGCAATAGCCTGTTACAAAATAAGCAAACAAACAGATAAACCACCCACAGCCATGAGGATGTTCACAACACTATGGTTGACAATAAACGATAACAGCATGAACCTGACAGGGTCTTCTGAACCCCCACTGAGCAGCAGACAACCTTGGCTCAACATGGTGGTGTAGACAAGGGTGGGTACGCTATCCCAGGCTGTGGTTTATGTTCGGGAATAAGGCGATGTTGGAGTCGCAACCCACATTTTCCTATGCTGCCTCTCGCGAAAACAGAGACAGAAACTGTGGCTGAAGCAAGCAGTATGTGGACCCACTGGAAGCTGATGCCCCTGCAGGGGCTTTATCAGCACCGTGACTGTGAGGGTAATTCTGCTGCCCGGGTACCACCCTACTCACCAGTTGAGAAGAACTGTTTTCTATTTTTTTTTTTTTTTTTTTGGTTTTTCGAGACAGGGTTTCTCTATGGTTTTGGAGCCTGTCCTGGAACTAGCTCTTGTAGACCAGGCTGGTCTCGAACTCACAGAGATCCGCCTGCCTCTGCCTCCCAAGTGCTGGGATTAAAGGCGTGCGCCACCACCACCCGGCCCGTTTTCTATTCTAAAACGTTTGCAGGAGTCAGTGTAACAGTGCCTATAAAACTGTTTCAAAGACAGCGAAGTACCACATGAAACGTGGCCATTATTTTATCTCTCTGCTGAGTGTCCGTTTCAATACAGAATGGATAACAAGATGTCTGTCTTCTGGGATTGCCATAAGGATCTGCTAAGAGAAACGATTTAAAAAAAAAAAATGGAATTAAACACAGAGAAAGTGCCCTGCTGTCTATCACCGGTTGTATAGTTGGTCCCGTAAGACACCCCCACTCCCACCCCAGCCTTCTCTTCTGCAACTGGGGATCTCATACTGCCCTCCCTATCAGCCTACTGGGAGCAGTAAGGGAGATGGCAGGAGTGAGTCCTTGGCGCGGTGCCCAGCCTTGTTAGATCCGCAGGTGCGGTGACGAACGCCACCTCCCACGGATCCCTACCAACAGCACAGCTGAGCTGTACCCCTCTGCCTCTGCTCAGCGCCCACGGTCAGGCCTGGGTGCCGGTATAATTAGCTCCATCTCGGCTGCTCATAGCCTCTGACACGACTGTCACCTCCCACTCAGTTCCCCAAATCAGCTATTCCCACTGCTGAGTCGATCAGGTGAGCGTCACCAGAGGACAGCTTGCTCCTTACAACAATGTGTCGCAAGGACCCAGAGGTCTCCCCCGAACTCCCTTCACCCTTAGGCTGTGTACAGAAATAAAAGGAAAAAAAGTTTGGGTGGGGAGCAGCCTCTAGTGTCTGCTGGGAAATCACGTTCCTTCAGACCCAATAGCCTGCAGGAGAAAGGCAATCTGTCTCTTTAAGAGGCCTCCGCGGAGGGGCGGGGCCGGCCAGCGACGCTCCAGCCCGCGCCCTCCGTTAGTCCCGCCTCCTCTTTAGTGACAGACAAACAGCCCAATGGAAGCAAGAATATTAAGCTTGACGGCAAAGGGGAGCAATAGGAGCCCGGGCCGGCCTGCGCAGGGCGGGGCCGAAGGAGGGCGGGGCGGACGAGGCCCGAGGAGCAGCGGCGGGACACGGGCGCGGAGCTGGGCCTCGGCGGGCGCCGGGTGAGTGAGGGGCGCGCGGGGCCGGGGGCGGAGGGACGGAGCACTGAGGATGGGGGACCCGGGACCGAGGATGGGGTTGAAGCCGAGGGCAGTGGCTGCCTGAGCTCCAAGCCCGGGCACGGCGATGGCCCGGTCATCCCCCTGCCGTCGATACCGGCCCTCTCCTTTCCTTCTCCGCCGCCCTGCTTCGGTGCAGGCCGCTCTCATCTGCTTCTTCCCGCAGCGCTGCAATGCCGGGGATGCTCCGGGGCCAGTCTCCACCCTCCTCTCTTTCCCGGGCCTTGCAGATCTGGTCCTTCGCCGCCCTGCCTGGGCTCAGGCTGCTCCCCGGCCTGGTTCTGTTCCTTCTGCATCCCTTTCTCTGGCCTCCCTCCGAGTCCTTCCCTTGGTATAGTCTAGTAAACTTTTCTCATCCTCCCAGCCTTCCTTCAGGAGGCTTCCGGGGTCCCGAGTTCTGATCCGGGTGCCATACTCTGAACGCTCTGGTGTCCCTCACAGCGCTTACACTCCTGTAGCTTTACAGCTGTTTGAAGTGTTGTTTGATGTCTGCCTGTTCTAGCAGGTAGAAGGACCGGACCTGATGTTGCTCCATGCACCCACAACGTCTCAGCAGGGCAGGCATCATAAATATTTACTAAATAAATGAACGAAGGGCTTGGATATGTCCAGAGGAATGCAAGGGCAGCCCCTGACATCCCATCTGTGGGACATGGAAGCCACCTTTTGGTATGCTCCTGTGTGTCAGGCAGTAGGCTCACCCTGGACTCTCCCAAAGAAAAATAATGCAAGTCATATTTGTTAATTAACGAAAAATAATGCAAGTCACATTTGTTAATTAAAGAAAAATAATGCAAGTCACATTTGTTAATTAAACTTTTCCAGCAGTCACATCTTGAGAATGTAAAATAAGCAAGTGAAAATAACTTAGTAATGTCTCATTTAATATGTTTCAGTATGTAATTAATAGTTCACATAATTTATGTAAAGCCGTGTTAATGGAGTTGGTGACTTTGTGTGCGCACGCTAACTTCTTGAACTCTGGTGTGTACTTTGCACTTGGGACAGCCCTTCTTGCTCACAGAGGCACAGCAGCAGCAGCCAGCAGCAGCCGTTTGTCAAGTGGTCCGTAACCACAAGACTACGGTGGCTGCGCTGGCTGGGAAGCGCTCAGGGCTGTGGGTATGTCAGGGTGTTTCATGCATTATGGTCTTTTGAGGGGACTGTCGTCATTCACATTTACAAGTTAAAAGGAGCAAAGTTCCTGAGAGAGTTTACCTCTCCGGATTCATTCTACAGTTTGTGAGCGAAGGAGCCAGGGCTAGGGCCTTCATCTGTTGTTCTTTTTAACAGTCGGATGGTGTATGTGTGTGTCTCTCCGTGTGTGGTGTTTTCCCAGATAGGGTTTTTCTGTGTAGTCCTGGCTGCCCTGGAACTTACTCTGTAGACCAGGCCTGCCCCTGGTTAAAGGCATACATCACCATGCCCAACTTGTTTGTTACTCTTGAATCTCATAATTTTTATGCTTTGATGCTACCTCTAAGAGGTGCCAAGAAAGTTTGGGGTATGGTTTGTGAGGAATAGACTTTAAAAAAAATCGCACTAATATTTAGTATATTCTAGCATTCTCTGTGTCTAGGTCATGTCTTCCTAGGTGGCTTACAAGCAAACATAGTTAAGGAAAACCTGTCCTGGGTTTGGAGGTGTGCACCTTTAGTCGGGCACTATGGAGGCTGGGGCAGAAGGATCCCCTGAATACAGAAGTTCAAAACCAGTCTGGGCAGTGTAGTGAGACTCCAACTCAAAAGGAAAAGAAAAACCCACAAGGCAAGTCCTCTGACCAAGTCACCATTCCTCAGCCCGTCCGCATTATTGCAGCCTGGTTCCAGGGTCAGGGCAGAAAACCTTCCATGACCTGTAGGATCTCAGAGATGCCTGGGATACTGGACCAGAGCTGGCAGTCAGTTAGTTCTCCAGGTGCTCACTGTTGCAGCGTTGTTCTGGGTCACTTGAGGTGGCTGCACAGTGTGAGAGCCTTCGTCTTCAGGATGCTCAGGATGGACGTAAACAGAATCGTATCACATAAGATCACTAGCGTGTGTACAAGAGAGCACATGGTGTGGGAATACCCAGAATCCCTTCTGTGTCAGAAATTGCCAAGTAGTGTCTTGGTCCAGCTGCGTGATGAGAGTGTGTGTGTGTGTGTGTTCGTGTCCACCCCAAGAAACTGAATTTGAACTTCTAGGCAGGGTAGAGCTTCATAGCTCACTGGGTCCCCGGTGTGGAAGCTGCTTGGTTTATTTACTTACATGCTTGGCTGCTTAAGGCACTTGAATTCCTCACCCCACTGGGAGTGCTCATTGAATTGGGGTTCCTAGGACCTAGTGGCTGAGTAACGGTTATGTTCCTGCAGTGGGACCAGAATAAGTGTCTCCACTGAGCGTAGTAGCAACAACACCACTTTTTTTTGTGGGTTTTCCTCTCCCCACTGCCCTGGCACTTGTTCTCCCATTTTGCCCACAGTATACCGCAGGTAGGGCTCCTTCATGCTGGGATACATGGTTCCCACAGTGTAACAGGTAGGGCTCCTTGGTGCTAGGATACGTGGTTCCCACAGTGTAGCAGGTAGGGCTCCTTCGTGCTGGGATACGTGGTTTCACAGTGTAACAGGTAGGGCTCCTTGGTGCTAGGATACGTGGTTCCCACAGTGTAACAGGTAGGGCTCCTTGGTGCTGGGATACGTGGTTCCCACAGTGTAACAGGTAGGGCTCCTTGGTGCTGGGATAAGTGGTTCCCACAGTGTAACAGGTAGGGCTCCTTGGTGCTGGGATAAGTGGTTCCCACAGTGTAGCAGGTAGGGCTACTTCATGCTGGGATACGTGGTTCCAGGAGTTTGTCAGTTCACACAGTTGAATTCTTCCTACTTTTGCCAGGTATTACGTGAAGCGCTTTGCCTACATTATCCCATTTCATGCTCATATGAAGTGCTGGTTCTAATCCCTGGTTTAGCTGTAATAGGGAGGCTGTCAAAGCTGGGATCCAGATGCAGGTCTGGCTGCTCCAGGATGCACACCCTTAATCACTCAGTGCCGTTGCTTCATGGGAGGGTCAGGGCGGGAAAACAGTTCATTCCCTGCCTCCACATCCAGTCCAGAGACACTGTGCTTGCAGCAGAGCTATGTGGCAGGCGAGGAGTGCCCCAGAAGTGGAGGCTGGGCTTTTTGTTGTTGTTGTCCCTAACTGGTGTCCTGGCCTGGCCTGGCTTTGCTAGTTCCCCTGGACCTCAGTTCTCTTCTTTATGAAATGAGAGGAAAAGCTTGGCCTCATTCTCAGAGAACAACGCTGTGTTGTTATGGTCTCTTTTGAAGGAGTTGGGCCCATAGCCTCCGGTTTTAGGGACAACTCAGGCTACTCTTAGCCTGCTGAGCCCCACCCTAGCCAAGCTCTTTCTCTGTGTGTAACCATTTGGTGAGAAAGTTTTTTGATTTTTTTTTTTAAGTTTTATGTGTATGGGTGTTTTGCCTGTAGGTATTTATATCACCATATGTGTGCCTGTGGAGTCCAGAAGAAGTCGTCAGACCCCCTAGAACTGGAATTAGAGACTGTTGTTAGCTGCCATGTGAGTGTTGGTTTGAACCCAGATCCTCTGCAAGAGCAGCCAGTGCTCTTAACCACTGAGCTATCTCTCCTGGCCTGAGAAACGTTTTCTTAAAATTCATCCATATTTTCTCTCTTTGTTTCTATTCCCCCTGAAATCTGACCCTTTGTGAGAACCACTTGTCTCTACAGTTATAGTCAGGGATGTACGAGTTTCAGGAAATGGATAATGCCGTCACTAATGGTTCATTACTTTTAAAGACAGTGAGGCCTGAGGGCATTTGGGTGGAATTCTATGGGCTCAGCTCTGTGCTAGGCATTGTACTGAAAACTGGGGACAGCTGGTAGATAGGGAGGAGGTGTGTCATCCAGTGACCCTGTCCTCAGGCTGCTTCCCCTCCTGGAGCAGGGTCTCCATCTCAGCCTCCAGTAAAATCATCTGCAGGAGACTTCAGTGACCCAGCCAGCCACTGGGGGTACACAGCCAGTTTGGAGAGCCATTGATCTAGAGTGGTGGTTCTCAACCTTCTTAATGCTATGACCCTTTAATACAGGTCCTCATGTGATGACCCCCAACCATATAATTATTCTCGTTTTATATGTTCATAACTGTGATTTTTCTTCTGTAATGAGTCATAATATAAACATCTGATATGCTGGATGATCTTAGGTTTCTGTGAGAGGGTTGTTTAACGTGCAGAGGGATCGTGCCCCACAGGTTGAGATCTGCTGGTCCAGGGCCTTTTTCACGACCTCATGATGCTGTGAACCACTTTGAATTGCATCTGAAGGCAGGTCCCAATCCAGAGGGTGTGAGCTGGAGGAGACTGGCTCCTAAGGAGTATGCCATGTGCCTAGTTACCGGGTAAGAGGCTTTCAGAGGCAGGATTATAAAATCCACAGTCGTGAAGGTGTGTAGCAAGGACTGGCACCATCACCAGTACCTGAGGGTCAAGGATTAGGAAGCCACAAGGGAGGACTTGTAGAAGGTGGCCGTTTGGACAGGGTGCTGGAGCTGATGAACAGCAAAGGGGCAGAGTCGTCCTGGTTTCCAGGGGGTGGGTGAGAGGTGCATGATTTGCACAGGGGTAAGTGTGGACACCACCACGGAGCTGGCCTAAGGGTGGATGTCTTGATAAGACCAATTACCCACCGTCCTCCAAGAACTGAAGTTCCGTAAGGTGGCTGCAGCGTGAATGAGCTCAGGGAAAGTTGCCATGCAGCCTCTTAACACATATGTTGCTTTTTCGCATGGTGGCCCTTAGCCACAGTTGGGCGAGGCCTGTGTTCAAATGTCAGTGCAAAGGAGATCCCTCGGTTTCTGTGGGTTTGGTAGTCCTGATCTTCTCTCCTGTGGCAGTTCCCGTTCTGCACCTAAGGGCCACACTCTAGTGTGGCTGAGCTGAGGGAAACTGAGTCATTCTTCAGATGAAAAGATCACAGGGGAGAAGCCTCTACTGAGATTGTGAGCTTGATTAAAAAGAGGGTGTGACCTGTAGTTACCTCCTTGGTGAGGCAGCATTCTGTCACAGGAAACATAAACCAAACTCACCCAGGCCTCCCCCACTCATGGCAAGCAGCATAGATCAGAAAGTACACAGGGATCCCTACCAGCTGGGGGCAGGGGGAGCTGGTAACTTTCTGGCATCCTCTCTCCCCTACACCTCCTGGGAGAGATTGTCTTCCTTCTCGAAGCTGGGCTCCAGTTCTACTGGTGGATTCAGCCTTACGCTTCCCTGCAGGGGTGCTGGACGAAACCTTCCTTCATGATGCACCTCTTCCAGATTGTTCTGTTGGAGCGCCTGTACTGCCATGCTCAGCTGTGCCAGCTGTGTCATTGGAGGGCAGCATTGGTGCTGTCCTTCCAGGACTCTCGGATCTGTGTGAACCTCTTCCATTTGTTTGATCATCTTTGTGTCTGTGGTGCCTTCAAGGCAGCTGCAGGCGACTAGGGTCTTGCTCAGGCCCAGAGACTTGCCTAGCATCCCTGAAGTCATGAATAAAGAAAGCTGGGGAGGAAGAAGGGTGAAGAATCATTGGGCCAGAAGGGGCTGCCACCTGGGAGTGGGACTCCAGGGCTCTCCAGGGGCCGTGGGCTGGGAGTGGGACTCAGGGCTCTCATGCTGGACGGTGGCTGTTGAATTGCTTGCACTGCTGTGAGTGGTGGAGCGAGTGGCTATTTATAGCCCTGAGAATTTTGCAATGTTATTGAATTGCTTCGAGCTAATTTCCCACTTCCTTTCTGAGATAGAAATGAAGAGAGTAAGCAGACACGTGCTAGAGGGTTTCCCTGCAAGGAGCTCCTTCATCCCTGAGTGCGCATTGTCTGGGAAGTCCTGCTCCGTTTTCCTCCCTCCTTGTGGTCCTGGGGAAAGGAGAAGATATTGTTTTCCCCTAGCTAGATTCCCCAGTAAGGCTTATTCTAAGTTCGTTCTGAAAACAGGATTGTGTGGGGATATTGTGTTGCAAGGCTTCCGGACTTGATGGGAACAGCTCCTGCCTCCTGCCTGTTGGGAGCCAGCTCTAGTTAGTAGAAGTGGAAGAAGCCAGAGCCACAGGGTTTTGGTGTACAGAGGTCCTTTTCGGTAGGAGGAGCTAGTGAAGAAATCTGTGGGGACACAATGTGGGGACAGTGCACACACAATGAAGAGTGCTCCAAAGGGGAGGTGATGTCCCAGCTGGGTCCTGAAGCTTGGATAGGAGCTCTCTGACAGTTAGTAGAAGGGACTTTTGAAAGGTACAGGAGAAACGAGGGAACTTGGCCACAAGCAGCCAGGAAGGGTCTGCCTAGACTGGCCCAAGCACCGCCCGTGGGAGTGTGGGCAGCCTTCTGTAGACCATGGAGGACCATTTCCTGTTGGACAGGGCTCTGGGCACATCTGGCTTTGCCTTTCAGTGCATGGACTTGAAGTCTCCACTGAGCAGCTGGGATGTTCACACACAAGGCTGCCTTCTTTGGTACGGCTTTCTAACACTTAACACCTGGTGACCAGGTGACTCCAGGTGACTTAGGATACCCCTGACTTCCCTTATGTAGAATACGTATCCATACAGATTGGCTGTGGGGTCCAGGTGGCACAGGCTTGTCACCCTAGCTGCTTAGGAGACCGAGACAGGAGGATTACAAGTCAGGCCTGGGCAACTTTATGAGACTCCTCCCCACTGCCTTAAAATAAAAATAAAATACAGTAAGATTAAAACAGGGCTGGGGATACAGAGTGCTCTCTAGCAAGCTCAGAACTCTGACTTAGAATCTCAGTATCTCTGTAAAGGAGAGGGAGGAGGGAGGAAGCTTCCTTCACCTGTATAATTGTTAGCTAATGTTACCTCATCAAAGGAAGGACAGCGTGGAGGGAAGACAGTGAACTTGGACATCACTGAGATCCAGTTCTGATGTAATTCCCTTCCCTCTTGCCCCTCCCCCCCTGCATCCCTCCCTCTCTTCCATTCCCTCTCTCCCTTCCAGTCGGATGAATAGGATGGAGGGTGAATTTCTCTGAACTTTGACCACCTTTCCTATTTTTTTTTTTAAATGTTTTCAGGGTCCTGAGGCATCAGCTATAAAATGACAGAGAAGCAATGAGTTAGAGGCTGTCTATACACAAGTGTCATGTCTGAGGGCCCAGAGTCACCCTGTGAGCGGGCCGCTGAAAGCAAACCAGCCCTCCCTACGTGGGTTTTGCTCATGAATTTAGCCAGTGCTAGCTGAGTGCCCACTGGGTACATCCATCATCTCGCACCATGACACCACTGTCTATTTTGGCCTCTGTTGTAGTTTCTCCCAGCTTGGGGCAATCTTAGACTTGGACTTTTCCCTTACAGCGAACAGAAATGCAGGCTAACACAGTGTAAAGGGCTGTCATTGGCAGGATACAGGGGCATTTTATTTAAGAAGTGTCTCCGTGGCATTTGGAAAGTGGTCAGGCTTTGCCTATCCCGTAATTTTTTTTTCTCATTGCTGGTTTTTGGCCTCACGTCAGCTGTGCGGGATAGCTTCCTCTGTGAGGCTCATGGCCTTTCCTATGGCGTTGGTTTGTGAGTAGCTTTGGCTCGCCCTGACACTCTCGCTGGGGCTGTGACCTTCCTGCTCTCATGTCTGTTACCACCAGCCTCTTCAGTCAGTGTCCTTCAAGTTCAGAGATGGGATTAGATTTGTCCACAAAAGCCAAGTGTTCTCTTCCTTTCCTTCAGCTGGGACAGTAGTCTGCTTGTCTGTGAGGAAGACAGTTGCTGACTGTGGGCTTGTTACCATCCCTTGGGTGCCCTGGGTGGCTGGAGATTTTCCTGCTCTGTATAACATGGGTAGAGTTTTGAAATGAATCATTCAAGACCAGCTTTGATTTGATGTGATGACTAAATTACTTGGAACCAAAACAAAGTAGTGACGACACACTCAGCTTGCGACCTTCAAAGGGAGTGCTCAGGAAGGAGTCCAGAGAGTTTGGCATGTTTCCTGATGGCAGAATAAGGGTTAACTCCTTGAGGACCTTTAGAAAGGTCATCCTCATTTGGGCATTTTTATGTTCTGCTTTGGAATCGTGAACTTGCACCTCAAAGGGCATCCAGGGCACTTTAGAACTAACACACTCGTGTTTCAAGAACAGAAGACAGGGAGGTGGGTAAAGACGTGACAGTTGTGGGCTCTGTCCACCTGCTTTCTTCAGCAGGGACAGCGTCCCAGCCTGGTGCTCTTTTCCAAGTGCCTGCTACTCACTGTGTGCACGTGTGTATGCATGCATATGTGCTTTTACCCACTGAGCCATTGATCCAGGCCCCACTTATTTTGAAAAGAAAAATCCCTTGTTGACAAATCGTCTGGAAAGCTGTACTGTACACTTCCATTTATAGGAAGCACCAAAGCAGGCCCGGCTCCTTGGTGGTGGCGAAGTCAGTAGGAGCTAGGAGGGCAGGTGTGTTGTCTAGAGTGGTACTGGGTGGAGGTTTAAGGGATCCTCGTGTGTTCCTATTTTTATAATCTGTATCCATATGCACATATGTGTAGATATGCTTCAGGTCCGTGCGCTTAGTTGTAAATTACAGGTCAGTTCTTAGAAGTGACCTCACCACATAGGGATATCCTGCTATCAGGGTCCCAGCTCCACGCGGGCCCAGCACACTCTGCCCTGCTGTCCCTGGAGCCCCTCCTCCAGAAGTTAGTGTCATGGGGCCAGTTTCCTTTTAGAGGTTTGGTGTGGGCCTAGGCACATAAAAACTGCACATTAAGGTTCTGCCAGGAGCTGCAGAGACAGCCACCCACTGCTGTCTCCTTAGGGAATTCAGACCCGCTCAGGGGAGAGGGAAGAGCTGGCTGACTCTAAGCTCTGGCCATCTACCCCACTTACTAGCTGGGTCAACTAGGGCCTGACCAAGCCTCACTCTTGTCCTCCTCAAGTCTGGTGCTGCCCTGCCTCTTCCTGAGGGCTGCTGGGAAGCAGCAGTGGATGTACTTTCACACCCTGATGTTTTTGACAACTGGCTCTTGACACAGCCCACCCCTCAGGAAATGGTGTGTGCTTCCTCCTCTCTTTCTGGGGGTGTAGAGGACACACTTCACGAACCCTTTTCACAAGAGAGGTTTGTGCCCACCAGGCTGTGAGAACTGGCATCTGCTGGAGCTGGAAAATTGATATCACACACGATTAACAGCTTAGCAACAGCGGTGTTACACACGCCAACAGAGGCAGGCGGTCCCCATTAGCCAGGCATGAACTGCAGCGAGGGGCTGAACCTTGAGGAGGCAAAAGGTCTTTTTCATTAAGAGAGCGCCCGCTCCTGAACCTGTAGGCAAGAAGTGTAAATATACATTGAAATAATCCATCAGCAGAGTGACTGCCTTCGTCAGACCTTGGAGAGAGCCTCAGTGCTGCCCAGAATACCACTAAGCCACCAGAGTTGCCTAGGATACCAGTCACATGAGCCCATCTCCCAGACTTGCCCCAGATGATTTATTTCCCTTTATTTTCAAGGGCAGTGGGGGGCAGGGGGCTCAGATGCACTTCCTCAGCTCCGCCCTCTAGAGGGGTCTTTGTGTGATGGGGGGGCTCAGATGTACTTCTACAGCCCTGCCCTCTGGAGGGGTCTTTGTGTGTGATGGGGACATACACTTAGATTCCCCACCCTCTAGAGGGGTCTTTGTGTGTGATTGGGAGGGGGCTCAGATGCACTCCCACAGCCCTGCCCTCTAAGGGGTCTTGGTGTGATGGGGGGGGCACACTTAGCTGCAGACCCACAGCCCCACCCTCTGGAGGGGTCTTGGTATGAGAGCATCCTTATTGCCTGCACTCAAACTCCTGGCAGCCCTTGCCCTTGGCACTAGGGACCAAAATAGCATTTCCTGTTTCAGTTCTCTTCTCCATTTTCTGAATTCCACATTATCCCACAGGGAGGAGGCTCCACACTGTGTCTTTTGAAGGGGCAGGAGTGGTCACAGCAGTGGGGAGGAGAGAGCAGGCTGGGCCTTGCCGACACTGGGATCTGCTGAGCATAAGTGGCCTGGCCCCTTCAGCCAATCACTCAACCAAGAAAAGACTGTCTCTTCCCTTCTGCTTCAGAGCATGGGCTTCTCTCGTCCTGAGGCCCCAGGATGGGAATTTGCACCCAGTGAGCTCTGCTCCCACCCAGTCCTGTTGGCCCCTCACACTGACTGTCACACTGGCCGATCTTGCTGCCGCCCGGGCTGCAGATGATAGAGAGCTTTGTCCCATTTCTGCTGCTGATTGGATCTAAGGAGACAGCGGCCCGAGGAGAGGCTGCGGCATGAACTTAGACACTGCACCGAGCAGTTTCGCGCGTCATTTTAGATGTTGTCTTCAGCCCTCCCGAGTGGACAGCGAGAATGAAGAGGAAGGCACACTTTGACCTTCCCTTCTGTTTGGTTCTCTCTGCAGGCAGCTGTGTCTGTGTCTTGAAGCAGGGCCCGCTGAGAACAATGCCTCCTCCTTCGGACATTGTTAAGGTGGCCATTGAATGGCCAGGTGCTAATGCCCAGCTCCTTGAAATCGACCAGGTATGTCAGCTGTAAGGAGGGGTCAGGTGCACAGAGGAGGAAGTGTTTAGGCCCAGAGGCCACTGGCATCATAAGCAAGGGCAGTGACAGGAAGGCTGTACGCTGGGCCTGGTCCTCCCCAGGGAAGGTAGTCACTGTGGCTTGGGAAAGACTTTTCATCAGAGGCTGAGTGGTCCTGCTGGTAGCATACCATGTGCTGAAGGATCTCCCCCCTCTCTTTCAGAAACGGCCCCTGGCATCCATCATCAAGGAAGTGTGTGATGGGTAGGTTGACTTCCTTTCCACAGTGACAGCTAAGAGTGGGGGAGGCTGCCCTGCCCTCGAGGAACTTGTACAGAGAGGGTCCATTTGGGCTGGGTCATTGTCTTACCAAGGAAGGTCAGTTAATGAGGATGTCCCTGAGGCGTCCTGAGATTCTCATTTATTCTTGGACCTAGGAGTGGCCTTTGGGAGGTGTGGGCAGTATGTGAGACTCACACCCCTCTGTCTGTACCTCCTCTTGTGGTACTGACCCTCACTATGGTGGAGAGCCTTCCTTTCTCAGGAGCTCTGCCCAAAGCTTTGTTTGGGTTCCACTGTGCTCCAAGGCTGACAGTCCTTAAGTCACTGTTGAAAATCATTTGTTACTGCTCTAGACAAGCCCAGAGGAGAGGCCAAGAGGGTGTATTGTTTTCTCTCACACAGGTGGTCACTGCCAAATCCAGAGTACTACACACTCCGCTACGCAGATGGGCCCCAGCTCTATGTCACTGAGCAGGTAAGAATGAAGTAATCAAGGTCAGGGCAAACTTAGCTTGCAAGTGACCTGCCAAGGAGATGGTACTATCCAGCTTCCTGGCTGTCTAGGCGGCCCATTTCCTGGTTGAAGAGCTGCCCTTTGGACAGCATGGAGCACACCAGCCTGCTCCCCAGTGGCTGAGTGCCTTTGCTTCTTGAGACCCGGAACTCTTGAGGAGAATCTTAGGATTTCTTTGCAAGGAGCAAGCAGGAGGAGGCCTGCTGCAGAGCCTCAGTGAACTATAGTTGTCCCTCAGTCCCCATGGGGAGTGGTCCCTAGAAGGCCAGCACAGCAAACTCTGGGTGTTCAGATGTCATATAGCTGCCTCTCATCTGACACATGCACATGAAAACCCAGTCGAGAATGTGCTTCGTGCAACGGGCAGGCCAAGGAAGTTCCTGCTGCCCAGCAATGCTTTGCGTATACCGTTCAAAGCAAACCTCCCCCTGCAGAGATCTGTGGTTCACTGCTGGCTGGATCATCTGCAGATGAGGAGAGCCAACTACACCTTTAAAATGACGGCAAGTGCCTATTGATTGACCTCCATGCACTCTTAATCTTGTCTTTTTGTTTTCTTTGATTCTCTGCTTCCCAGACTCGAAGCGACATTAAGAATGGGACAATCTTACAGCTGGCTATCTCTCCGGTAGGTATTCCAGTTACCTAACACCAAGTGCTGTGGTGGGACCAACTCTGCTGTTGGAAATCCCTCACCCTCTCAGCCTGGCTACAGCTTATGAGCAAGGGCAGCAGGCAGCTCTTGGCATTGGAAAGTCACTCCGGCTCTCGGGACTGAGAGGGCAGCCTACCTCAGCATGCGGGTTTCCAGAAAGCTTTGCTGGAGCCTGAGCCTCGAAGGTAAAGCTGGAACTAATGGAAGGAAGGAAAGACCTGTTTGCTAGTGTAGAGACCATGGCTTCAAGGTGTGCTGGGGCAGCACTGGTGGTCCAAGGACCCTGGAGACAGTCCCACAGTTCCTCGCTCGGCTGTCTGTGGGCTCAGACCTTACTCAGAAAGAAAGGGAATCAACAAAGAAAGTGGCCTGTGCTTCCCTTTGGTGTTACAAAAGTTACTTTCACAGGCAGGCAAGGGAGGCTGGTGGGAGAGTGATCTCTGAGACCCAGCGAAGGCGGTGGGATGACAGGGTTGATGGACATGAGGAGGACTTAGGAGATAACCTTAGTGAATGTGGCAGAGTGCTGGGTGGGGTTGAGGGGGTGCTCAAGGGGATCCTCTCATTCTGTATAAACAACCCTAAACATGATTAAAGGAAGCTAGCAGAAAGGGAGGAGCCTGGAGTAGTAGCACAGGCCTGTGACCCCAGCATTGGGAGGTAGAGGCAGGAAGATCATGAGTTGAAAGTCATCTTCAGTTATAGGCTAGTCAAGGCCAATCTCAGCTGTAGATCATACAGATAGTACCCTGTCTCAAAACAAAAAGAAGGGGTGTAGGTGGGGTGGGGGTAGTGGTGAGGAAGGATGGGAAGTGACTCAAGCAGAGAGCAGGATAGGGAAGAAGTGGCCTGAGGCTCGTGAGGAGCACAGCGAGAGCAGGGCGGCTGGAGGCACAGACTGCACAGCTCCGGTTCCAACAGGAAAGTGGACAGCCAGGTGTTCTGAATGACAGTTGGGGGCACTGTACCAGGGAGCTCAGTCTCAGAGGGAATAGGGGAGGACAGGAACTCAGGAGATATGGAGTCCAGAAGTGTTGCTGTGAGAAATAAGTAAAACGCATTAACGTGTTACAAAACTTGTGAAATTTGGCAAAGATGTGAAAGGTCTTTGTGCCCAGTCCTGCAGCCCGCTCTCCAACCAGAGGCTCCTTTCTTTCTCTTGCAGTTTTTTGTGTGTCCCATGGATGAGTTCAGATGGGAGAGGGCGAAGGTGCAGGAAAGGGGGTAAGGTTGCAGTGTGCATCAGGGCAGGGAGGCGGGCTTGCGACAGAAGTGATCACCAACGCTCAGCCTTGTAGGAAATTTAAGGCTGTGTTTTCTTGTTGAGGGAAGGACCAGCTTGTCCTAGGAGGGGACGGGGGAAGAGTGCCAGCCAGCACTTACCTTGTTTCTCTAATCCCTCCTGATTGCATCAGCTAATCCTACCAAAGAACCAAGAGGGAGGCATTCTCGGTAGCCCATTTTACAGACAAGGAGACTGAGGATTTAGGTTGAGTAGCTTGTCACTTGTACAACTGAAAAAGTAGCCAAGCCTAGTTCAGACTTGGACCTGTGAGGCTTGGCCAGTTTCCTCAGCATCCTGTTCACCTCCCTCCACTCGTGAAGGTGCTTCTCCACGAGACACACCATCCCCTTGCAAACACACACTAGGCTCTGCTGATTTCACATGACAGTTGTCAGAAGTGCAGAGTATCTTGTAGACCTCTGCATGAAGTGGAGGGGACAGCAGCCTGGGAAGGCCATCTCTGGAGGGAGGTTGACATTTGGATGGAAGTTTCTAAGTGTGATGCAGACCGGTACCCTACAGACTGTCTTGTTGGTGATCTTTTTCCTCTGTCCACTACATTTTCTGCTGTAGGGTTAGAAGGATTTGTGATCCCTGAACGGGCACAGCCCCCCCCCCCCTTTTCTTTTTCGAGACAGGGTTTCTCTGTACCTTTGGAGCCTGTTTTGGAACTCACTCTGTAGACCAGGCTGGCCTCCACCTCACAGAGATCTGCCTGCCTCTGCCTCCTGAGTGCTGGTGCTGGGGTCAAAGGTGTGTGCCACTACTGTCTGGCTCAGGCTCCTTTTTGTAACAGAGAGGCAAGGGAGGGGTAGCTGGCTCTGCTCCCCGGCCTCCAAAGAACTGGGTTCCTGACACCAAGCAGACAAGCAGACCTGGGGCAGTCTGCTCTTCCTGCTCCTTTCCAGAGAAAGTGTTACGTTCAAAGTGTGTGCGATGAAGCAGTGAGCTGATTCTGACTGTGTGGTAGCAAGTTGAGCATAGGGGTGATGAGTGGGCATCCTGCTTGGGGAGGACCCATGGTGGGAGGCGTTTGTCCTCACCAGCCATCATGTCTGGGAAGCTGTTCACGGTCGTGGCTTCTGGATCCTCCATCCTTCACATTTCACAAGCATGATTCTTTTGGAGTGATCTAGAACTTTGAATTTTAAAGTTTTAATTGTCAGGCCTATTACACTTTAGAATTAGATCCATCAGAGTCATCAGATTAAATTCTAGGGCAGGGCCCTTGTCCTCTGACAGATGATGTCCAGTTCTCCCCCACCCCCGTTGCTTCCAGGGGTGGTGCTTGGCTTTTTAGCAGAACCCCTACTGTCAGGTAGTGCTCATCAGTAAAATGCTTCCTGTTAAGCCAGATCTGCTTCTGCAGACTTGCACAGTTAGGAGATATCCCAGTTTTCTTTATCTTCTTGGTAGGAATTAAAAGAAAAATCTGTAGACCAGGGGCTAGCATGATGGCTCAGTGGGTTAAGGCACTTGCCGCCAAGCCTGATGGCCTGAGTTCTATCCCTTGGACCTCATGGTGGAAGAAGAGAGCCTACTCCTATAATTTATGCTCTAATTGCCACACTCAGGGTATGGCATGCACATGCGTACACACAAAAGAGATGTGATTTTAAAATAAATCCATAGGCTGTAGGGGTATAGAAAAGGAAAAGATACGGATATCTACAGATCAGTCTCAGAATTCTGGAAATTCTCTTATTGGTCCGTCCCATAAACATTTATTTAGCAGTTCCTAAGCCACGTGAAAACCTAACTCTGCCTGGGGCTCGGCTGCGAGCCCATAGTAGTAACCTGCTGTAGGAGCAGATGGCATCTCTTTTGTCTCTGGCCTCACAGTCCCGGGCTGCACGCCAGCTGATGGAAAGGACCCAGTCATCCAGTATGGAGACCCGGCTGGATGCCATGAAGGAGCTGGCAAAGCTCTCAGCTGACGTGACTTTCGCCACGGAGTTCATCAACATGGATGGCATCGTCATGCTGACCAGGCTGGTGGAGAGCGGAGCCAAGCTCCTGTCCCAGTGAGTATGGCCCAAGTCTTCCCTTGACCTACAGGGCTCCTCTTCTCACCTCTGGGTGTCAGCAAGGAGTCCAAGTCCACATACAGAGAGCTCTCGTCCGTGTTGGGGTCCTGCATCTCAGAGTCCAGGGGACTCTCGTGGGTTGAGTGACCCAGTGTTGTGTTGTACTAGGTGAGTAGTGAAAGTAGGGGCCGTGGGCGTCAAGAAGGAAGCCAGTGCACAGCAGAACTGTAACTTATGGAAAGTGCTTGGCCTGATGAGGTTCAGGGGAAAGAGGGGAGCTGTCTGTCATCTTAGTGACCTGCCTGCCCTCCCTGATCCCATCCCCTCTCTCCTGATGTGCTGCCTCCCTTTGGATGCCATCTCCCTGCTCCACACTGTCAAGAGGAACTCAGGACTTGGCACCACCCCTGGACACCTCTACTTCCCTCCAGGCTCAGGTGGCTGTGCCCTATTTATGATCAGCAGTGAGTGATAGGGGCCCAGGTCTCCAACTAAACCTGTGGAGCCTAAGCTATCAGGCAGGGAGTCAGAAATCTCACAGGCAGCAGATCAGCTCCCAAAACTGTCAGCCAAGCCAAGCAGCTAATCCTAGGCATTTGTTGTAAAGTCTTGGATCCTCCAGCTGCACCAAGCAGAAGCCTCTGACTACCGTTGGGAGAGTGTTGGGCTGCAGCAGACCAACCTTAGTCTCCTCTCTGAAATGGGATTGACACTCAGCCCCGAGTTCTGCTAACAGCGTTATTACCTCTGGCAAACGGGGCTCTGGCTCGTTAACTGTAGAGCACTGTGCCACTGCATGAATGATTAAATCTGTAAGGAGAGACAAAAGGCAGACGATTAATCCTTACACCACATTATTGTAAGGGCACAGCAGACCTCATCAGCTTGCTCTTCCCACAGCCCTGTAAGACGAATGCTCAGAGACTAACTTGATCTTACAGAAGAGGAAGCTAGAGCTGGGGAAGACAAAACAAGCATGGCTACTGCTCAGACAGAAACCGAAGGTGTATCCACGCCCAAACTGTCCCTTTCACCCCATGCCTCTCGGTCTAAGGGGCAACATGGGATATAAGCTCTCATAGGTCCCCCAGCAAACTGCATTTTGACAGAGTCTTTGTTTGGGGAGCTAACAGACTAAGCAAGATGGTGAAGACAAGCCTGGGTGCCTACAGCCCACTGACTTTGCAGTGTAGGTACCTGGGCCACATCTGGCCTGCAGCTGACTGGACGCTGCAGGCACTGACTGCTGCTTCTGCAGATTTCCCATGGGTGTTTACTGAGAGCTGTCCCTTTTGTAGCTGCCTTCACACTTGTGCTCCCTGGATCTGAATCTGTGTTCTGTGTGTTGCACATGTCTCAGCTACAGTGAGATGCTGGCATTCACCCTGACTGCCTTCCTAGAGCTCATGGACCATGGCATTGTCTCCTGGGACATGGTTTCCATCACCTTTATTAAGCAGGTGAGGTCTCCAGCACTCTGTTTGTCTCCTCCCTCTCCCTGTACGTTCTCTGGGACATGGTTTCAATCACCTTTATTAAGCAGGTGAGGTCTCCAGTGCTCTGTTTGTCTCCTCCCTCTCCCTGTACGTTCTCTGGGCATAAGGGGAGAGCAGACACTGCAGTCTGTATGCAGTCTCTGGCAGGAGTCATCTTTGTATTCCCTGGGGCTGGATTTTTCATCCTCAAGCAATAATCTTCCCAGGACTCCTGAATGTTGTATACTCTAACACATGCTCCTCAATTTACTGTAGGTTCTTTCTTGATAAACCCATCATATGTTGGAAATGTCACCAGATTAAAAATGAATTCACTTCCCTTGGCCCGTTGAACATCCTCCTTAGCAGCTTGTAGTGGCTCCTTTGTTTGTCTCTTGACCGCATCCCTGGGAAATATGGCTCAGTTTTCACAGCCTGGTCTCAAGAGAGGCCATTGTCACTTGCCCAGGAAAAGCTCTCAAGTCACAGTTTGCTTTCTCTCTCGGGGCCTGCACCAAGGACAGGGCTCAGAGCAGAACTGGTTGTCAGGGAGGCTGGCACAAAACAGCCAGTCATCAGCTCTGAGCTACCTGCTTCCTCAGCTCTTCTGAGAGAAAGCTGCATCTCATTTGCAAATGTGCTTCCTTTGTGCAAATCTGACAAGTAGCCTGCTTGGTTACAAGATGAACCAGAGCAGCTAGAAGAGCCTTTCCCAGTCTGCCATCCGGTCTGCTACCAGAAGGGGCAGTCTCAGCCCAGAAAACTGGATGAAAACCAGGCTGTCCATTGCCTAGCAGTTCACATCTTTGGCTTGAACCATTGAGAACTTCCCAATGTTAGGAACACTTAGGCAGAAGTGAAGTGACAGTGTGTGGAGGGTTTGGCTGATGCTCTAACTGTAGAGAGTGGAAGGGCAGGTAAAGATAAGACACAAGAGTCAGTACAGCAGGTCCACCTCAAGTTGAACTCTTGTTTTGAAAAGGATTAAGGTGTTCATCACTCAAGAAACACAGTTGAGTGGATACTGTCACATAGATGGAGGCGTCCATGCTGAGGGAATCCTGGTTCATTGGCCAGAGCAGTCATAAACCAGATGTTGTGATCCACATAGAGGCAGTCTGCTGAGAAGAGAGCATCAGGGGCTTCCTCGGCTCCAATTTCCCATCCAGTGTGCCTCTCCCTGGATCTAGATTGCAGGGTACGTGAGCCAGCCGATGGTCGATGTGTCTATCCTTCAGCGGTCCCTGGCCATCCTAGAGAGCATGGTATTAAACAGCCAGAGCCTGTACCAGAAGATAGCAGAGGAAATCACCGTGGGACAGCTCATCTCTCACCTGCAAGTGTGAGTAAGGGCCTGCCCTCCCCTGGCCAGTCCATCCTCTGTCTTATAATTCTGCCTGGCCCTACACATTCCTTCAGCACCTCCTCCTCCTCTGTGGGAGTTCTTTTCATAGTTCAGACCCCAGCTGCCAGGCAAGGTTAGACACTCCCTCTTCTATGGGCCTGATAGTCTTGTTTGTACCCATGACAATGATATTTATGTAAAATACTGTATTTCATCACCAGTTGCCATCTGAAGTTCTGAGCTCCCTGGAAACAAGGACTCAGCCATTTCTGAAGCCCCTTCCTGATGTAAATGGAAGCTTGGTTTGTCGGGTGGTCATTTACTGTGGTGGCAACAGTGTGATGAAAACATCCAGAAATTTGGGCTACGTGTAAGTTTGGGATGCCAGCTCAGACCCAGGCTCTGGCGTGCCAGGGTTTGGCCTTGAATTACCTACTTGAGTCCTTTGGCCTTGATTTTCTCATCTCTGGATCTATAAGTCATCTCTACCTTCCACACCTATGTGGGTCAAGGGAAATTTAAAAACTAGCATGATGGCCAGCCCAGATGGTTTTAGTTTGCTTTTTTTTTTTTTTTTTTAGCAAGCTTACTTTATCAGAACACACATTTAGCCTGTATTAAAAGCAGGAGACATACAGGCACCACTTGGAGCTAGTGTTCATGATTAAAGGGACCAGACTTGCCTAAAGAAGGGTGGTAATCCTGTTGATTGACGCTGATGCTCCTTCCTGCTTGTTGGCCTTGATTGGAATGGGCCGGATGCCCTGTGGGGCCCTGAGCATGCAAGACGGGTAGATGCAGCTTCACCCAGGACCACCAGCCCAGGAGTGGCTCCCATCAATCACTAATTAAGAAAATGCTCTCCAGGCTTGCCTACAGCCCAGTCTTACAGAGGCATTTTTTCGCTTGAGATTCCTTCTCTCAGATGATTCTAGCCTGTGTCAGGTTGACATAAAACTGGCCAGCACAACTGACCTTTTGTCTAGGAGTCCACATCTTTTCCTTTCCCCAAGACCACACATTAATAAAGACATCAAAATAGAAAACATTTTACAAGCTTAAAAAATCTCACAGCCTTACAAAATTCAAGCACTTTAGAAGTAGTTTCTTTAAAAATATAGTCTCTTTTAAAATCCAAAGTCTCTATAAAAGTCTTAAATCTTTTTTTAAAAAAAAAAGTTTGAAGTCTCTCAACTGTGGGTTCCTGTAAAATCAAAAATAAATACTTTCTTGCTTCAAGAGGGAAGAACCAGGGCACAGTCACAATCTGAACAAAGCAAAACCAAACTCCATCTGTAAATAACTCACAATCCTCTGAGGGGCTTGGGTCAGTTCTCCAGCTCCGCCTCCTGCAGCACACACAGCTTGTCTTCTGGGCTCAGGCTGCCTCCACTCCACTGCTGTTGCTGTTCTTGGTGGCCATCCCGGGTACCAGCATCTCCAAGACGCTGGGGTCACACTCTGCAGCTGGGCTGCGCTTTCACCAATAGGTTCTCTTCACGGTGCCACGCCTCAACTTCTCTGCACGGCCCCTTCAGTCCTGGGGCTTCCACTGCACTCCAGCTGCACCTTCCCCAGTGCTTCTCCTGGCCTCTACCATGCCACGCCACTGGTGCTCTCCAATAGTCCTTCATGCCTTTAAAACCAGTACCACCTGGGTGACTCTTACATGAGGTACCAACCTTGGCTGCCTCTGGAACACAGCTTCCCTGTGCTCTCAGGAAACACTTCCCAGATTTCACCTCCGTGATGCTGGTCTCTTCTTAATCACTGCTAATTTCTCAGCTTCAACAAACCAGCATCAAGTGTCCCAGTAAAGCAACGGTTTCGCTTCAATGGTTCTGATCCCTTGCTAATCACAGCTGATTCTTCAGCTCCAGCTGAGCAGACACACAGATGTACTGGCAGAGTCTTTGCCTCCCTCTGGAACTCAACAAGCCAGGTCATCAGCCTCTGCATTTCTCTCAGTGTTCTTATCTTCCAGGCTCCCACAGAACAGCTCTCCAAGCTTTGAACACTCAATGGTTTTTATAGCCCAAAGTTCTAAAGTCCTTCTACAGCCCTCCCAGAAATATATGGACATGTCTGTCACAGCAATACCCCACTCCTGGGCCCAGTTTCTCTCCTAATTAGGGTTACTATAAACACCATGACTGAAAGCAAATTGGGGAGTTTAGGGTCTGTTTGCCTTATGCTTCCACATCACTGTTCGTCATTAAAAGAAGTCAGGACAGGAACTCAAACAGAGCAGGAATCCAGTCAGGAGCTAATGCAGAGGCCATAGAGGGCTGTACTTACTAGCTTGGTCAGCCTACTTTCTTACAGAACCCAAGACCACCAGGCCAGGAATGGCCCCACCCACAATGGGCTGGGTCCTCCCCCATCGATCACTAATTAAGAAAATATCCTGTAGCCCGTTCTCATGGAAACATTTTCTCTTTTAAGGTTCTCCACTTTTAGGTAACTCTAAAGCTAGCCAGCACAACCCAGGAGTGCTCCTAACCCATTTCCCCATTAATCTAGAATACACATATGTGTGCCCTGATCCCACCTTGTCACTGGTGTTTTGGGAGGAGGAGTGGGACCCATGCTGTCCATGCTGACCCTGGACTCATGTTCCTTTTCCTTTCACATCTCACATTTGGGAATTACAGGTGGGTACCACCACCCCTGGCGTCATCTTGTCATTTTTAAAGGATTCCTCAGCCCCAACTTTCATACTCAAAGAGCCAGGATAGAGAGATCACAGACTCTTGATAGAGATTTCATGGGTCCCGGCAACCTTACTCCTCTTTCCTCCTCTCTGAATTGGAGGTGACCTTAGCTGCTCTCCCTGAGAACAGTAGAGAATTGTGACGTTCCTTAGACTTTTGTCACCAGTGTACATATGAGGCACCCACAGTGTGGCAGATAGAAGCCCCAAGCCAGCATTATACGATTCTGGGGAAATGCTTATGATTATTTTATTTACTTAAAGTAAGATAAATTTGTAGTCAAACTTTGAAAACACGGAAAAACATAGCACATTATTTGCTCATCACCCCACTCCAGACTGGACCACTGCTGAACACTAAGTTGAACGTCCCCGTAGCTTTTTCCTTTGTATGTTTTCACCAAAATTTAGATCTTGCTCTACATTCATATGTACCTACGTTTTTCTTCTTTTTTTCTGGCTAAATAATTCATCTTGAACATTTTCTCATATCAAGCTTTTTTACAAGGATGCTTCTAACCCTGTTCTACATCCCAGGTGTTTGTGGAAACGAGTACCAGCTGAGCTTTTCTCTCCTTGAGAAGGTCACACACAGTCAGCTAGATACTCTCTGTACCATATCTGGGCTTCACAGATACTCCAAACCCATCTCTGAATCCCAGGTTAATAATCTTCACCCCAAAGCAAGATTTTTAGGAGGCCCTTAGGAGTTGCGCATATTAAACAGCCCCCAGTGAGAGCATTTGGATTACTTAACATTCTTGTCTTTTTAATAGGACTCTAGTGTAACAGCTCGTCAATAAATCATGCATAGCTTCCTGATTACTATCTTGGATAAATCCCTCCCGTGAATTACGGGGTCAAGTGTGCGCCTGCGCAAAATGCTTTTCTGACTTAGCCCCAGGTCATTGTTTGATCACAATCTGCGAGTGTTTTAAGCTGTCTGTGAGCACCATCCTCTTGCTCTGCAGTCCCCTGATTCCCTTGCCTCTGTCTCTGTTGACACAGTTCTAACCAGGAGATCCAGACCTACGCCATCGCTCTGATTAACGCACTGTTCCTGAAGGCCCCGGAAGACAAGCGACAGGTCTGTAGCTGCCTTTCCAAACTTTTCTCTTGGGCTCTTCTGAGAGAAATGCCACAGTGCCTGCTCTTCAGGGCAAAGAGAGGGATCCACCGGTGCTCCCAAGTGCTCCTTCCCAACATTTCCTGCCAGAGCCCAGTAGGGTGTTTTTGCTAAGGAAGCCCCAGGAAGGAACTGGGAGGTGGGGGACCTGCTTTTGGGATCAGGGCAGAGTTCTGATGGGTTTCCTCTGAAGGCTGGAAGGTAAATATTTTTTTACTTCTTGTGGCAACCTGTGAAGTTCGGCTGTTGTAGCCAAAAGCAGCTTCAGACAGGTAAACACTGGTACAGCTGTCTTCCAGTCAGATTGTTTACACAGACAACACACCCAATATGCCTTTAGTTTGCTAATTCCTGGGCTAGAGGACCGAGAAGAGGAAGGGGTAAGGGGAGACCCTCTGACTGCCACTGGGGCTGAAATGGGGCTGGGCACCAAGTTTCACTGTGGAAGTCCCTGATCTACATCCTCAGCCTCCATCCTCGCTCACCAGCTGTGTGGCGCAGGTGGTTGTGACAAGCTCTTCCTGTCTTATATTTAGTCGCTTACCTAAAACTGTGGGGGTGACAGCATTTGCCCTGATCACTCACTCATGGCACTGTCCTTAGGTCACAGGAGAGCCCTGTTTTATAGTGTGGGACCTGGCAGCTGGTTAATGGGGCTGACACTGACCTGAGTGGAGGACCTGGACAAGTGCTTGTCCTTCCTCTGACTAGGCCCGTGACTAGCCTTCCAAGTCTGAGTTCCCCTTTTTGTGAAATGAAAGGACAAAAATGAAACAAGCTCTAAGCACCCTTCCTGCCCTGACGTCCCAGATCTCTGCTAAAAGCATACATAGTGTACAGAAGTAAGACTTTCTAATTCTCTGTCACTATCATGAGCCACAAAATGAAGTTCAAGTGGGGCCATGCACCAGGCTCTGGAAAGTTCCTTTATCAGAGGGAGGGGCGGAAGTATCCATGTTCTGTCCTGTCTGTCTGGATGGTGTGACTCTGTGACCGTCCCCCTTCCTGTCGTGTTACCCATAAGCCCAGCGCTCACCCTGTCTGCTTCTCTCTGTGCTCTTTGCTTTCTGCTGGCAGGACAAGCACCTTAACCCTCTAGACCTGCCCGCCACTGTAAGTAGCACTGCTGTTGCAGAGGGCCTGACTCTTCCTGGGGGGAGGGTGTCAAAGCTGGACAAGAAGCATAAGGACTGGACTGGCTGCTCAGGGAAGCAAGGCCCTGGAAAGGTGACATGTCTGTTTATTGGAATGCTAGAAAGGCTCCATAGGTGAGAGCCATAGACGGACGGAGGGTTGCCTGCTCTGGGAGAGTGGCCAGGCATTCCCTCAGGACACCTTTGTGAAAGTCTGGAATTAGCTTGGAATCAGATGCAGAAGCAGCCTGACTTTCTTCCATATGATTCCAAGAATGTGTCACCTCCTTGCCAAAGCCAGAGTGAGGGTAAATCCAGGCCCTTTCTGGACTGTTCCTAGATAGATAATGAGAAGGGTTAGACAGTTTACAAAAGGGAGTTTGAGGTCTAAGAGATGGTCTGGCTCTTGCAGAGGACTCCAGCACCCACATGGAGGTTCACAATCATTTCTAACTCTAGTTCCAGGAGATCTAACACCCTCTTCTAGCCTCCTCAGATACTGCACACATGCACACATACAATCAAAACACTCATACAATTTTTTAAGGCTAAAAAGAATTTGGGTGCTTATTCTTGGTTAGAGGGAGCTTTGGAGAGACCTAAAGGAGGGTGTGCTCCCGGATGCAACGCCAAGGGGAAGCTCTAGTCTGCTGGTAGTGCCTCTCTGTGAGTTGTCCACTTAGGGTTTAGTCTTAACGTCTTGTATTTAACATTCCAGGCACCGTCCTCTGCTGGCCAGGATATACTCGGGGGTCACAATGAACTCAGATGCTCCTGACCAGACATGTGGAACATGAACAGAGGCTTATAAACAGGAGGGAGCACACAGGAGCAGCAGCTCCCTCAGGCCCGCTGACTTACAGTCATCTCTAAAGGTGGCCAAAGCTGCAGTTTAAAAGGGAGTCTCTGTAATTATTATCACTAAGACAATGCTGGTATTAGAAGGAAGGGACCAAGAAATTGAGAAAAGCTGTGATAATATTGGAAGCATCCTGATATGGGACCATTTTGTTTAGGTGAAATTTCAGCAGCTCCTCAGGGTGACAGTGTCATGGCAGAGTGATCCCCAGCGAGCTGAGGAGGAGCTTGCGTGATAATCATTGTAGCCCTCATGTATCTTTTTACAAGATGTCAGAATCTACCGGTGGGCCCTTAAAAATCTCCGTGGAGAATGCATCTCTTAGGATATTTTATTTCTGGATAGTTAATAAATAAAATGTTACTGTCAAAGTTTGAGCCAAATCTGATGGAAAAGCTGAGTCCATTGTTAGAGATTACCCAAAGGCACACAGCACGCCCCTCTAAACAAGTAACCAGGCGTTGGTGCTGGCCCAGCGCCCTGGTCTTGGAGGAGAGTGCTGCTCGGGTTGTTCAGCTGTGGCCATCTGCCTGGAGTGGTGCATGTGCTGCTGTGTGCTCTGCGTGCAGTGTCCATCACCAGCATCCTTGTAACATGTGTCTTGTCCTCAAGCAGTCTTGGTCCCCTGTGAAGATGTTCAGTTTATTGTGCCTGTTTGAGGGAAACTGTCTGAGTCCATTTGCACTTGTGAAAAGAAGCAGGGAAACTTAGAGTCAAATGAATGTGAAGGTCGGTGGGTTTCTTCACTTTCAATTGGAAGGAAAACCTTCAAGACTGCGAGGACACCGTCCCCTTACAGCAGTCCCAGGTACCACCTGCCTTACCTGTTTGTTGCTTCCCTCCCTAGGACATGGCCAACGCCTTTGCACAGAAGCACCTTCGCTCCATAATCCTGAACGTGAGTTCCTGGCGACTGCCTTTTGTTAATGCTGTTGCTGTTGCTGGTAGTCCTCATTCCACTGGGGGCTCTGATTATTGCCGGCGGAGGGCACAGAACAGCTTCACTGTTACTACTTCTTAAGGTGCTAGGTCATTCTGAAACCTGAGCTTTTTCTTGGACTTGTCTGAACCAAGCTGCCTCTGGGAAGCCATCCTGTTTAGTTAGGGTTTCTATTGCTGTGAAGAGACATCATGACCACTGCACCTTCTATAAAGGAAAACATTTAATTGAGGTGGTGGCTTACAGTTTCAGAGGTCAGTCCTTTATTGTCATGGAAGGGAGCATGTTGGTGTGCAGGATGACATGGTGCTGGAGAAGGAGCTGCTGCTACACGTTGATAGCAGGCAATAGGAAGTGGACTGTCTCAACAGGTGTGACTGACCATATACGAGACCTCAAAACCCACCTCCACAGTGTCACTTCCTTCATCAAGACCACACCTCCTAATAGTACCGCTCCTTTTGGGGTCCCCTACATATCTCCACTACAGCTAAGAGATTGCAACCCTTCCAGGAAGAAGAGGTGAAAGCCATCTCTACTGCTTGTTATGACTTCAAAACTGTTAAATAAATACAAAAAAAAAGGAGAACCAGCAACAGCTCAGAAATTCAGAAAACTGGGCCATACAGGGCACTGACAGCTGAGGGCAGCGGGCCTGTTCTCAACCTTGTGCTCTGGTAGGAAAGGTGGGGTCCAGCACAGCCATGGCCAGGAGAAAGCAGGGCCGGGATCTGCTTTGCGGGGGAGGGGTCAGGAAGCCTTTCAAGGAGCTGTAAGTATCAGGTACACAGGCAAGACACCCAGCCTGACCACAGAGCCCAGCAGTGCAGGGTGGAACTAGGTGCAGATCTGTACTGAGCACCTGCTCAGGTCAGGCTTTAGTCTCCCTCCCGGCATGGCTGTAATTCAAGATGGTGGTAGAGGTACAGTTGGCTTCTAGGTCACCACAGACCATGCTGCAGGAGCTGGGCACCTGCTGAGGGGTTGGAGAGGAGTCTGGAAGGAGGTCTTCATTCTTGTCACCATGATGGTGACGTGGGGTATGGGAAGGCAGCAGGTGGGGGTGGGGAGGGTATCAGAGATTGGGGCTAAAAGGAAGAGAGTTTATTAGTTGTCAAAAACAAAGGAAAGAAAACAGAAATGGCAATGATGGTAATAAACATCAGAGTCAATCATAAAGATTTGGTGCTGATGGTGGGCTTTAGCCATTTTCCAGTTTGCTGTGATCTTGAGCAATTGACCCCGAATCCCTGGGCTTTGATTTGCTTAGCTAGGTGTGGGGACTGGAGAAGCTAATGCACAGAGCATGCCTGGCAGGGTGCACAGCATCTGGGAAACTTCTCTGTGGCATGTATGTAGGTGTGCGTGTTTTTGAGAGAGACAGAGTATCTGAGCAAACCTGCAGAGTCTGCTGGCTTTACCTGGCATGACTGGGTCCCCAGGTCACTGCAACCCCTGCTCCCAGCAAATGCTTGAACACTGCCCCTACAGGGTGGGGGGGTGCACAGTCTCCTATGCGTTCTTGTGGGCACTCCAGAACAGGCCAAGGTACCCCCCTCTTCATGTCGTGTGAGGAGGCACTTCTCGGGAAAGTCTACTGAGTTTGAGACTTAGCTTGATGGATTAGAAGAGAATCCCTCGGAATAGACATCTGAGCGACAGGACTGAACTGATCTCCCAGGCAGTGGATAAGTGTCTGAGCGACCCCAGAGTGCTGTGGCATTGGTAGAGCACCCACCTCCCTCTTCACCTGAGAAAGGGGACAAAAACCCAAGAGCATATTGATGTTCACCTCTCTTCCTAGCCATCTCGTGAGGGAGGGAGAGATATGAGGAAGAGGGACTAGGGGTGGACACACGGGTGCAGTAGGGTGGTAGAGAGAGTGGGCAGTTGAGGAATTGGGGGCAAGGTAGACGAGATGTAGAGGAGACAAGGGTGGCAGAGCCCCTGGCTATAAGAACAGAACAGAGCATGACATTGGAGGGTGCTGAGTGGACACCTGAGTTTCAGCTAGCAAAAGACATGCCAGGGAGATGTAGAGGACATGAGTCAGTAGATCGAGGGCAGGAGACTTCCCACTTTTGTTCTGAGGGCAGCTGGGCAGATACACATTCCACTTAGGGAAGTTCTGTCCAGAGAGGATGCTGCTTGGAAGGACCAGGGGTCCAAATGGATGACTTTCATTTCAGTGGCAACCATACTGGGCAGCGGAGATGTAGAAACAGCAGACCGCCTGAGGGCCACAGCTGAGGATGAGGTCTAGGCCCAGCTGGAGGAAATACAACTCAAGCCTGGCGTGGACTTGAGATGGGAGAGGTGGAGCTTAATGTCCGGTGTATTTAACACATGATACCTGAAACACTTCCGCACGCAAGAGATGTGTTCATGAAGCATCATGAGGCACATGCCAGCCTTCTCTGTTCACACTAAGGCTTCCTGGTCTGCTGTATTGTAGACTCTGCATACCATAGTTTGGACCTGGCCAGTGTTCACTAGCCATGTGAGCCCAGGGTCATCGGTTTGTACTGCGTAGGTTCCAAAAGGCTGGTCTAGAGTCAGAGCTGATGGGGGAGAGGGGTCGAGTTAGGGGAGCTTTGCTGAGTTAGTGCTAGGGTGGGGTTGTGTGGAGGTCCCATGCTGCTGTAATGCTCTGTGATGGGCCCACAGTGGGAGGATAGAGAGGATACTCAATGATAGTCAGGGGCATGGTTTGGGGGATACAGGGCTTACATGGGGTGACAGGAGAGTCAAGGAGAGAAAGGACTAGGAGGGTGGTGTGAGGTTGGAGAGGAAAGTCAAATGGCCCTCCTTGTAGGTGGCTGCGTATCATTTAAAGTGATAGACTGGAAAGTCTGTCTGCCAGTGGCCCTCTTCCATGCACTGGCTGTTGCCCTGGCTTCAGTCCCGTGTAGTGCAAGCCTGGGTGGGTCTAGGTCTGGTAGCCTGTTCTCACCTTGATGGTGTGTCTCCCTACCTCGATGTCTGAGGTTGAGCCTTCACCCTCCATCCCACCTCCCCTGCCCAAGAGTGGAGAGGAAGGCCTGCATGAACCTGCTCTGGCTGGGTGGAGCCCCCTTCCACTCCAGCCTCTTTGAGAGCATGCAGGCTCTGTGGAGGGAGGAGGTGATCCCTGTCCTGTGTACTTGCCCCGCCCCCAGTGTGGATGTGACTTTTCAAGAAGAGACAGTCCTTTGAGCCCTGCTTCCTCCTGCCTTTGCTTTTTCTAGCATGTGATCCGGGGGAATCGTCCAATCAAAACAGAGATGGCCCATCAGCTCTATGTCCTTCAGGTCCTGACCTTTAACCTTCTGGAAGAAAGAATGATGACTAAGATGGATCCCAATGACCAGGCAGGTGCTAGGGGCCTTCCTGGTATAAGTTGTGCTATTTCTTCTTGACTGTGGTCATTCCACCCTCCGTGTGCTGGGAGTGCTGCGTGAAGCGGTCTGTGCCAGTCCTGTCAGCGTTAGTGTGAGCTGCCCCCTTCTGTCCTGTATGTTGCTGGTCCCTCCCAAGAGACTGGCTGTTCTCTTCCTTGCTCCCTTTGGTAGCTGCTTGACCTGCCTACTGTGTACACCTCCCAGGCTCAAAGAGACATTATATTTGAACTGCGGAGGATTGCCTTTGATGCAGAGTCCGACCCTAGCAGTGTTCCTGGGAGCGGGACTGAGAAGCGCAAGGCCATGTATACCAAGGACTATAAAATGCTGGGGTTTACTGTAAGTATCTGGGGTGCCCCCTCCTAGACAGGAAGTCAGGAGGCCTTCTGCCAGCCCTGGCAGCTCCCCAATTCCCATAGTGGTAGCTCTGGAGGAGTAGGCAGAAAGAGGTTAGGACCTGTGTGTTCAGTTCACCTTGGCCATGGCCACTCAGTGGGCATACATCATCTGGGCATCCATTAGTTAAGCCAGCCTCAGCAGAGGGGAGGGGATTGTGTACCTAGAGTGGTTCTAGCTGTAGTGGTCTCTTCTCACCTTAATGGGGAGCCTCCTCGTCTCTGGTATTGAGATTTAGCGTCTGTCCTCTGCCTCCCCACCTCCCGTTCTACAGTGGAGAGGAAGGGATGGCACCCATAGTCTGTGTGAATCAACTCTCCGACACAGCTTGCTTTTCATAAAGTTAGAGTGCCCTTGTCTGGTTCAACACAACTCAGTTGGGAGTGAGTTTGGTTTAACTGCACTGTGTACATACTCGGTGCTGGCCTGCTAGCTGCTGGGGTGGATGACAGTCAGCCTTAGCCTGGTGTTTGGACATGCTAGAGTGGAGCTGAGAGAAGGGAGGGCAGGAGAAGGTCCTCAGGTTGTTCCACACATTCCTGTTTACACCTGGTCTCCTGGTTTCTCCAGAACCATATCAACCCAGCCTTGGACTTCACCCAGACTCCTCCTGGAATGCTGGCTTTGGACAACATGCTGTACCTAGCTAAAGTTCATCAGGACACCTACATTCGGGTAAAGGCAGGGCAGCCTCTCAGTCCTGATGCCCATCCATGCCTTCCTCTCTCCAACCCCCATTCCTTCTCTGCTTGTAGATTGTGTTGGAGAACAGTAGCCGGGAGGATAAACACGAGTGTCCATTTGGCCGCAGTGCCATTGAGCTCACCAAGATGCTCTGTGAGATCCTGCAGGTCGGAGAGCTCCGTAAGTCTCCTCTCCTCCTCTGCCAGCCAGTGTCCAGCTAGAGATGATAGACAGCTAGATGTTGGGGACTGGAGGGCTGCAGGCAGGGGCCATTTGTTCTTAATTACTCCATGGGCTTATTATCCATTTTACCAGTTCGTGGCGATCATGGCTTTGTCTGAGCTCCTGTCTGTGGTGATCATGGCTGCTGCTTTGTCTGAGCTAGTCATCTGAGGTGTCTCTTAAGCCCCCAAGTACTCTGTGTAAGGACTAGCGGAGTTTGTAACCAGATAGAGAGAGACCCAGGGAGAAAACACCTGGGAGAGCTAAGGCCTTGAGGGAAGGCCCCTCCCGTTCCTTGATGTGCTATAGTCTGTGCTCTGTTTTCCTTGTCCTCAGGACTTGGGCGCAGAGAATCCAGTGTTTCTAGATGGGTGCCCCTGGGTGCCTGAGGGCAGAGCCTTCATGCTCTTGGTTTTTCTCCACAGCAAACGAAGGGCGCAATGACTATCACCCAATGTTCTTCACCCATGACCGCGCCTTTGAAGAGCTCTTTGGAATCTGCATCCAGTTGCTGAACAAGACCTGGAAGGAGATGAGGGCGACAGCCGAGGATTTCAACAAGGTCAGTGCTGCCAAACCACTCAGAGGCTGGCGGAGGAAGACCATCACACGACAGCCTCGGACAGCCAGCCAGTGCCTGGGGAGTCCCTGAGCTGGAAAACCAGCTCAGTCGGCAGTTCTGAGTCACAAGGTCGAAGTGCTGGGGAGCCTGGTTTCAGCTGCTGTGACTCCCTTTGTAACCTTGAGCGGACATCTTCCTCATGGTGCCCATGACCTTCATTTGCCTGGGGAAGCTAACACCTGCCACTGTTCTCCACAGGGGTCAGGGGAATAGCTGAGCAGGATTGCTGTGCCTGTCATGGCTGCAGTGTGGTAGATGAGATCCACGGACAGCCAGTGTCAGCAAGGCAGGAGAGCTGGCACGCTGTGCACATCACAGTGCCTATCAGGCCTCTTTGCTCTGAGTGCCCCAGTGTGGAGGGCCATACTAGACCCTCACAGGCCAGCAGTCCAGGAGCCCAGTATTTTGAGACTGACCATCTCATTGTGGAAATTTTAGAAGTGAGCCGGCGTGGTGCTGCATGCCTGAGAGGCTGTGGGTCATAAATTCTAGGTCAGCCTGGTTGTACAACAAGACCCTGTCTCAAGAAAGTAAAACTAAACAACAAACCTTAGGAAGTGTAAAGAGTCGTCTATAAGACTTTGTGTGGGTGTGCGCACGCGCGTGCATGTGTGTGTGGGTACTCGTGACTCCTTCCTGAGATTTTCTCCCCTCACTTGGGTCATGCTGCTATACAATGGGAAGGCAAGCATCCTGCTTTGTTCTCTGACAGTTGTTTTAGGGAAATGGGCACACTGTAACACCCTATCTGCTGGGCACCGTGCCCGCCTTCCATGTAGCATCTTCTGTTAATGGCACCGTGTATAGGAGGATACCTCTCTGTAGAGACAAGGGGATGGAGCCTGAGATGTTTAGTCTTAATGAAAGAACAGGTTTAAGAGCGTTCAAGAGTTGAGCCCAGGCCAAGCAGTTGTGGTGGCACACGCCTTTAATCCCAGCACTCAGGAGGCAGAGGCAGGTAGATCTCTGTTTGAGGCTAGCCTGGTCTACAGAGTGAGTTTCAGGACAGCCAGGGCTACACACATACACACAGACACACACACACACACACACACACACACACACACACACAAACCGTCTCAAAGACACCAAAAGATAAAATAAAAAGAGTTGAGATCAAAACCCATTTCCTGCCACCATGGCTACGTGATATGTGTGAGAAATAGAGCTCCTGTCAGCACCAGTCACATGACCTGAGTCATCAGCTGAGAAAGTGTCCATTAGGAATCAGGACTCTACACTGGGTGAGGGAAAGCCTTGGTCTCTATGGGCCTGCCCATTTTCAGAGTGGCCTGGGGCCTCCTTCTTTGCCCAGGTTATGCAAGTTGTCCGAGAACAGATCACTCGGGCTCTGCCCTCTAAACCCAACTCTTTGGATCAGTTCAAAAGTAAACTTCGCAGCCTGAGCTACTCAGAGATTCTGCGGTTGCGCCAGTCCGAGAGGATGAGCCAGGATGACTTTCAGTCCCCACCAATTGTGTAAGTGTTAACTGAGAGGGCCCGTGAGGGAGGTCACCTGCTACCAGCTTTACCTCCGGAGTACCACCATCTCATGGTCTTCTGCTGGGTGTGTGTGCCACAGGGAGCTTCGGGAGAAAATCCAGCCCGAGATCCTGGAACTAATCAAGCAACAGCGCCTGAACCGACTGTGTGAGGGCAGCAGCTTCCGAAAGATCGGGAACCGCCGGCGGCAAGGTAAGGGGGCAGCTAGGGCACTGGGAGCCTGCCTGGGATGCTTGCCTGGGAGGCTCTCAGAGCGGCCCTTTGCCCAGCACTGCCTGCCTCACCGGCTTGCCGTCCTGTATTCCAGAGCGGTTCTGGCACTGCCGCTTGGCACTGAACCACAAGGTCCTGCATTATGGTGACTTGGATGACAACCCTCAAGGGGAGGTGACGTTTGAATCCCTGCAGGAGAAAAGTAGGTGTATGTCTCTGTTGGCGTGTCGTGACACCTGTGCTTAACAGGTCCCCTGAGTGCTGGTCCTCACTGTCTCAAACCCAGTGTTTGGTCTCAGGCACACGCCCTCAGTTTACTAGTCTGCCATTTATGACCCACCTCAGGGTGGCTGGGAGTTACTGAGATCCCAGATGTGCCAGTGTGTAGGTCAGAGGGCAATACAGGACTCCACTGAAAGGCCATTGGTGTACAGAGGCTCTAAAGCTACAGGGTCTGAATGGAAACCCTGGCTTACTCCCTAGTTGATTGCTAACACTAGTTGTTGTGAATTAATACTCACTCCTATACTGTACAATGGGATTAATGCCATATTTCTATCCATAGAGGACTGTGTGAGAAATGCCATGTTTCCACAGGGCACTGTAGCAGGTGGTAGCCGTTTGCTTTGGCCTCTTTGCCACCTTCACTACTGGGAAGAGAAGTGGGAGGGGTGCCCAAAGCTCTACTCCTTAAAGGAGATGAGCCCAAGTAGCACCTGTGGAGCACAGCCAGGTGTACAGGAAGAGACAGAAGAGCAGGGCAGGTTCACATGGGCACACCTCCCTGAGCTGGGAGGGCCCTTGAGCCTGGGAGCTGCTGCCACCTGGCACTCTGCCCAGGGCTTCCCTTCTAACACTGAGGCCAGTGCTAGACCAGTTTGCAGCTTCAGCTTCCAGATGTTAATTCCCATTGTTTATCAGTTCCTGTTGCAGATATTAAGGCCATTGTCACTGGGAAAGACTGTCCCCACATGAAAGAGAAGAGTGCCCTGAAACAGAACAAGGTGAGTGGGGAGGCTGTCCTGAACACCAGTACCCGCGTGATACCTGCAGGCTCCAGGTGCATGCTGAGTCTCTTCCCGCTGTAAATTATTCCTGTACACTTGATATCAAGAGGTTTGAACACTATAAAAATAAATAGACCTCATGGCACAGCTCACCAATCTCAGCAAATTCTGCCCCCCCCCCCACTTTTCCTTTTGACTTTGGAAAACCCCAAGTAGAATATCACTTTATTCATGAGTATCTACTGTATGTCTTTAAACGATAAAACCACGGAGTTTCATATCACACCTGGCAGAAGATAAAAAGCAATAATTTAATATCAAATATTCCATTAGCCTTGAAATGTCCACCCACTGTCTTATGAATGTCAAGTGTACACACATGCACACATTGCACCCAGTTTTAAATTGGTTCTGGTCGGTTTGCTTGCTGCAGTGTTTGCGTCTCTAAGTCCTTCATTCATGCCTCCCCCTCCGTCTTTTTCCCGTCTTTGCAGTTTATTAGCTTAATAGACCATGTTGCTTATGTAGTCATTTCCCAGAGTTCGGGTTTTGCTGACTGTCTCTCTGTGCTTCTGTCCCCAATCTGTAAATTGGCACAGGGACCTAGAGGTTTGATTTGGTTCCGATTTGACTTTGCCCTGGTGTGGCCATCTCCTAGATGGCATTGGGGCCTATCAGGAGGCCCATAATGGCCAGGTGGTGCTCCTTCATGTCAGCCGACTACAGCTGCTCAGCGGCTAAGGTTTGCAAACTAGGGGTATTCCGTTTACTAATGAGCTGAACCACTTCTCAGTAAAGAAACCTGCCTTTATCTACTTCCCCGTTGTGGTTTATAGGAAAATGGCCAACGGCTTGACTCTCCTTTCATATAATGGCTTCTAAAGCTATGAGTTGTTTCCTGGTGCCACACAGTGATAACCAATTTTTATGTCTCCATTTTGTGTTTTTAGTGTTCTTATGAGCTCATGGGTTTAAGCCGATCACGTGTGACTCTGAGCTCATAGGTTTAAGCCGATCACGTGTGACTCTGAGCTCATGGGTTTAAGCCGATCACGTGTGACTCTTTGTACTGCAGTTGTTTTCTTGATGCTCAGACTGTCTCAGCTCGTCAGTAATTTGCTTTTGTTGGGGTGTTTAGCTCTCAGGACTTTTTTTGCACTGAGTACAGCACCATACAAAGAGAAAGCCAGCCATCTTGGGATAGAAGATAAAAACATAGGGTCCTGGCATTCAAGGTTCTGAATGTGAAAAATACTTTGCAGCAATTGTTTTTGTTTGTTTGCTTTTTTGAGGAAGGTGGGTCTCCCATATAGCCCAGATTCACCTCAAACCTCACTCTCCCACGTGCTGGGATCCAGGCAGGCACCACCACACCAAGTTCCAAGTTTAAAACACTACCACCACCTTTTAGGTGGACTGTGCCAGGGAGTGGGTGAGCTAAGGTTAACTCCCCCTGGGCTCATGGTTAGGGACTTGGTGACATCATCACTGATCACCGCTCCATATCACTCAAACTCTCTCTGTAGGAGGTGTTGGAATTGGCCTTCTCCATCCTGTATGATCCCGACGAGACACTGAATTTCATCGCCCCTAATAAGTATGAGGTAAGCACTGGGCCACACTACCTTGAACAGCAGTGCCCTAACTGTGGCTCTTAGTTAGAGAGGAGCTGTGGCCAGCACAGCAGTGTCCCCCTGAAAGCAGGTGGGCATAATGGACCACCAAGTCTGTGGGCCTTCTACCTCCGAGTTGGATTCGCCACTTTACTTTGAGGGAAGTTGTTTTGTTTATTTGTGTGTGTGTGTGTGTGTGTGTGTGTGTGTGTGTGTGTGTGTGTGTAGACCAGACTGGCCTTGAACTCACATAGATCCTGGGATTAAAGGCCTGCACCACCACACCAGCCTTTCATCTGACTCCTTAGGAGCAGCTGCAATTATTAGACAGTTAGGCATGGCGTGGGGATGGTTTTCCTCTGTGTGATCTTGCAGTCACATCTTCCCAGATGAGTTGAACCCCAGTTACACGCAGTGGATGCAATTAGACTGTGGAGCTAGATGTATCTGCACCCCCAACAAGGGACCCCAGTTCACCAGTAGCCAGGACGAAGCTAGTGCCCAATTAATTCAGTTAACTCATTGTTAACTGGGGGCCTGCTGTTGAGCACTTGGTGTCGGGCTGCAGGAGGAGCAGGCACTGGGGCTAGTAGGGCTGTGTTGGGATGGCAGAGCCCGTGCACAAGGCACTAACTAAGGAGAACAGCATCAGAGGGCTGACAGAGCAGACCCTGTGCTGTACCATTGCATTCTGGGAACTGAGGCTAGCCTTGAACCCTTGGTCCTTCTGCCTTTATCTCCCAAGTGCTTGGATGTTATAAGCATGTTCCATCATGAAAGTTATGCCAATTTCTTTTGTACTTCCCTTAAAAATATTTTTTAACATAATTGAATTTTTAAAAAAAAAAAAAAACAAATAGCACTGCTGAGTCCCTGTCTGCTTCCTTCTCTTTTGAGTGTGTGTTTTCTGCTCCTGTTTCATCCCACTGCTCCAGTAGTTTCCATCTTCTTGTATTCCTTATTTAAAGTTTTCACACAAATCCCACCTAAAATCCTAGCAGTTGATAGTGACAGCCATCTCCTATCTGCCCTTGCCCTCATCTCCTATGAGCTTTGCATATCCCGAATGGTCCCAACCAGCACTGCCGTGAGTCCCACTGCAGCCCTTGGGACCACGGTGTGACATTTGCAATTGCCCACAGTACTGCATCTGGATTGACGGACTCAGCGCCCTCCTGGGGAAGGACATGTCCAGCGAGCTAACCAAGAGCGACCTGGACACACTGCTGAGCATGGAGATGAAGCTGCGTCTTCTGGACTTGGAGAACATCCAGATCCCCGAGGCACCACCGCCGGTCCCCAAGGAGCCCAGCAGTTATGATTTCGTCTATCACTACGGATGAGCAGGAAGGGACTGGGGCCCAGGAGAGACACTGGCAGACTGTGCCTTGCCTCGACTTGTACAGACTCTGGAGTGGTCATAGTGACTACCCCTCAAACCCAATGGGACCCAGGACTTCTCTTGGACCCCATTCTCGAGGAGTCATGAAGTCAGGGCCTGCCGCCCTCCTCAGCACCACAGAGCCTGGGGTTGGGCCTGGAGGAGTGAACTCAAGATGCTCTTTCCTCCTACCCTGAGTCTGGAATTGGACTTACCAACAGCCATCCCATCCCGAGCCTACTCTCTGGTTTTCTGGAGAACTCATGTGGGCTGGAGCTGGCCCAGGAAAGGCTGCCCATGGGGACTGGAGGACTGGGATGGTGTGAGCCTTGGAGTGACTGTCTTCGGTGGCTCAGGCAAAAACAGGCCTAGTGCTTCTGCTTACTAGGTCTCTGAGGGCTCATTCCAGCCTCATCCTGTGCCAAGATGCTGCAGCCTCAAGGTTGGCCCTTATATCTCTGTCTCTAGGAGTATCCATCTCTCTTGCCCACACAGGTAGCAATCTCTTCCCTCAAGCACTCGGTCTCGTGCTGGCCAGGCAGATGCCTCCAGCCTGATTCCTGCTCCCTTAGGCTCCAGGAAATACTGCAGGGAAAGTCAGGTTGAGGCCTCCTAGCTGTCTCCCTCCATTTCTATCTTTTCCTTCCTGAGGAAGAATATTCCCATGCTCCCTAGTTGCAGGCCCTTCTGTTTGCTTCCCTCTTGCTCCCAGACTTGGGGCAGTTTGCCTTCCTTTCTTTCCTTTCTGGCACTGGTTTAGCCATTAGCCATGATTTCAAGAAGCAGCTAGGGCCACAGCTGTGCCATGGGCCTTCTCTGGTGCTGCAGCACTTGAAGCACACGCACAGCCTCTCCTTGGACGCATGTTAACATGATGGTATTCAGTACTGGTAGCCTGGCATGGTGGTACTGCCCAACCAAGAGTGTACTATATATTTTCTTTACTATAGGCCATACTTATACAGACGTGTATATATATTTATATAAGACCATCCTATCCTAGGACAGAATGTTGAAGGGAAGATGAAACTGAGCATAAAAAGGGATGCTCTGGGTCATGAGCTAAGCGTGTAACCAGAGAGCAGCCAGCTTCCTGTCAGTGACCGTGTTTTCAATAAATACTCTTTCATGGAGACTGTTTCCTATAAACACCGGCTCCTCTGCACTTGCTCCCTGTCACAAGGGTAGGGAGGCGCCTGACAGCCTTCATTCCATTTTGCCTGGGAGCGCTCCCAGCCTCCTTCCTGGAGCCATCCTCTCCCCTCCTTGTCTATCCTGTTGTGTCATGCACAGACTACTCATACCTGCTAGCTAAGCATGCTCACAGATTGTGGTACCAGGACAGAGTGTTTCCTGCTCAGCCCTGCTGGGTACAGCGTGGAAAGACGTACCATACACCCCCAAGTTTCCATCCTCCCTCTCTTCCCTGCCAGGGACACAGCCAGGGAACAGCTCGAGTACTTGTGCCTTTCAAAGAAGACATGTTCTGCACCTCGTGTGCTGCCTGGACTTGGTGCCCAGCCTTCCAGCTGGTGTTTTAAGCTGTTGCTCCCATCAGCAGCCTTGGTAGCTGGGAGGCTTGAATGAGGGCAGTGATGAAAATAGATACTTCCTCTTGCCACTGTTAGAAGGGGGTGAGGACAGGCGCTTTCAGAGGGCATAGAAAGTGCATGCAACACAGGCCTTGAGGGCTGAATGAAGCCAAGACCTTGGGCTGCGATGGGTACCATTGTAGGTCTTAGGAAGCGTTGAATGAACTAATGCTTGCATGATGCCAGCTGGCAGCAGCCTGCAGCAGCACTGTACACAAAGCACAGCTTACACTCTGGCCTTGAGCCTTCCGCTAGGAGCCAGAAACCCAGCCAAGTCATGTGCAAGGATCTGTTTGCAGTCAGTCTTAGTACAGAGCCCAGAAGGGCAAAAGCAGAGAACCGGGCCAGCTTGGGTCTGCAGCCCTAGCTCGCATGGCTTATGAGGTTCTCTTGCCCACATGCCCTGTGCTTAAAATAAATCGAATCTGGGTGTGCATGACTGGCGTTCTGAAGCCACTGCAACCTGCTTTCTTGGGCTCTCAGTAAAAACACACCCTTCCCATCCCTTCCTTTCGGGTTTCGTTTCCTCTGGGATGATCTTCACCCACACAACCTATTGAATAATTCTCACAAATGTATATGTAATTTCACAAGTGTCCATTATTACTTTGCCCAGACTGTCTACATTTCTAAAATTTAATGGTCCTCACATCATCTCCTGATGTTTAAGGCCCCAGAAAAAAAGCACATGAAAGAGTTATTAGTATATGTAATTCGTTCCCGTACGTCAGTTTAGGGAAAGAGACAGAGGTTATAAAGCCTGCTGTGGCCGGCTTGGCTAGAGAAAGATGCTCTGGCTCCACCCACCCTCACCGGCTTCCGGCGGAAGTCTCGCCTCCAGCGGCCCAGTGCCCAGCTCGCGCTTCCGGCAGGAGTCTCGGGGCGAGCGCCTGAGCGGAGGAGGTAAGTGGGCGTGCGGTGGGCGGTCCCCTGCGTTCCCGCCCAGCCCCGGCCTCAGTTTCCCCAGGCCTCTCGTGGCCCTGGGCCCATTCGCCGGGCATTTACCAAGCACTTACGAGGGGCCGAGTCTTGGGGGAGGGAACCAGATGGACGCTGCCGGGCAGGCGCGGCGATGACACGTGAGCAAACACGTACGTCACGCAGGGGGATGTGCCACTCGCGGTGGGGGCTTTGGGGAAGGCGGACAGAAGCAGAGAGCATCGGGTAACCTGGGAGGACACCGGCTGATGTGTTGGGCACACGGCTGAGTGTGCGGTTGCAGGGCTCTGGCAGGCGGGATCCTAGGAGGACCTATGACCCCAGCCCAGGGGTCTCCAGTCTGTTGGTGCTGTCTCTCTTAGTTTCTCTCCCTGTTGCTGTGCTAGAGCACTCCAACCAAAACAACTTAGAAAGGAAGGGGAAGGGCGCGATTTTCCGCACAGTTCTGTGTGCAACATCGTGGGGAAGTCAGGGCAGCAAGAGCTTGAAGCAGCCGGTCACGTCGCATCCACAGCCCGGAAGCAGAGAGTCACAAATGTGTGCTGGTGTCCCATTCCCCTCCATGCAGTCTGGGAGACCCTGCCCACAACTAGATGGGTTTCCTCGTATCAGTTAACCTGATCTAGAGACTCTCTCACTGGTGTGCTCCAAGGCCCTTCTCCCAGGTGATTGTAGACTGTGTCAAGTTGACAACTCAACTCCAGTTCTGAAGTGCAGGCGGTAGGTGAAAGGTAACTGTGGCTTAGAGGCCAGTAGAGAAGGGAAGAGAAGTGGGTGGGTCAACACATAACTAGAGGTGGTCTTGACAGGGCAGGATAAGAATGCAGAGGGGCGACTGCCTGTGGCCAAAGCAAACAGTCCTTAGGATGACTTTCTGAGTGACTTCAGAGTGGGACGGAGATCCGAGGAATATTAGGGTAGCTCCCTGGGGCACCTTGAGTTGAGCTGTCAACTGGAGCTTCCTAAATGGCAGTTAGGTTCCTCTGTCCTCACAGGAAGTTTAAGGTGGTCTTGGTGGGATAGGGACGAAGGCAGAAAAGCTGGGTTCCACCCCTCAGGGACCAGTTCTGATCAGCTGAGTTGGAGAGAAGGCACTGGCCAAGCAGCAGTCCGGAAAGCAGAAGACTTCAGGGACTGCTGCAAGTTACCGCCCCATAGGTCTCTCAGGAGGAAGTGGTCAGTTTCGCCAGGGAGCCACAGAAACACAGCCCGACAGACTGACTGGAAAGCTGTGTTGTAAGAGGTGACCGTGGGTCAGTGTCAAGTGCTGCTTCTCATGCTGGTGACACCCTTGCCCCAAAAGCACATGGTCAGAGCATCTGAGTCCTCTCAGGCCAGGTGCTGTGATCTCAGCAGGAGGTGGACGCAGAGGGGTCTGCTCACAGGGCTTTGATGTTCCAGCCTGGGCTTTGAAGCACTAGGCTTCACCATCGGGGCTACAGCTGAGGTGGTAGAGGGCAGCCAGGTGCCGCAGCGTTGCTCCACCCTGCTCTGAGGTAGCTGCTGTTTCTCGGGAACAGGGAGACTGAATCCCTTGCTTGGGCAGACATGATCACAAGTCTGCTCTCACCGCAGAGTGAGGGTGAGGGCCGCAGCGGTTTCACGTCTGTGTGTCTGGTGTGAGGCCAAAGCACTGCTTCGTGATGGCACGTGGAGCAAGGGGCCGTGTGCTTCCCGGGGCTTTCCAACTGGCGCTTGGCTTTGTGTTTGGGGCTAGTGACTTTCTGCATGGTCACCTAGAGGTGGGGAGCTAGACAAGCTCTCCGAAGGAAAGGCAGGCAGAATAGTGGACAGAGAGCACCGTAGTGACCAGGTAGGAAGTCATCAGAAGGTGGCAGGCCAGTAAATTTGATAAAAAAAAAAAAGGGAACAGGCTGTCCTGGCGTGTAGCATGCTCCACCGGGGAGGGGAAGCCGTGGTTCAGAGGGAGCAGTGTTTTTCCTGCAGTGTTGGAGACTCAGCCCAGGCCCTCCACATGCTCGGCCAGCACTGCAAGGTAACTAACTTCTGGACCCAGTATGGTTGTTACAGTGTGGGGTTGGGGGCCTAGTACCCCTGGCATCCCGTGAGTAGAGACAGGGATTTGATCATGGATTGCAGTACACAGGACTGACTTCCCCCAGGCCACAGAGCGCTGGCGTTGAGGGAATGTGGACATTGAGGTCTGTTCGAAGTTGGTTTGAGCCTGTGTCCCCAACTGTCCAGCAGTGTAAACAGGACCCTGTGATTAATGGCCCAGGTGAACAGGTCTAATCAGCGGTTGGATCTGCCTGTAGGGCTCATGGGGACCAGAGCAGGCTGCATGCTGGGGAGATGTTAGCCTGCAGAAAGGATGTCAAGATGCAAGGCTGCCTTAGGCCAGTAGGGCAGTGCCTCTCCCTTGGACCCACCATGTCTTTCGATCTTAGACTGTTCATTAACCCGAAAACCAGTGGTGTCCTAACCGTAGGTGAAGGGAAGGTAATTGATGACGAAATAAAATGTGTCCATCTGTCGGTTCTGACAGAGGTGCTGGAGTCACATGAGGTCACTGCTGTTCCTCTTGCTATAGAATACCTGGGAATGAGCCCAGCATAAGGCTAAACTCACAGCAACCATGATAGCAGCCCCAGAGATGTGAGCTGTTGTCAGCAAAGAAGTTTTCCAGAATGGGGACTCTTGGTTCCACTTTGACAGCATGCAATCTCATATGATAGAGCCCTGGAAAACCATGTTTGCAGAAATCAGAAGTGAGCCCTCTCTGTGACTGTCAGAGATGTTCAGAATACAGAACGGTGCAGAGCTCCTTGGGCAGGGCCTTTGCAGGCCCTACTCACCGAATGCCAGGAGCTTCCTCCAGGTTCCAAACTCCTCGGAGATAGCCACAGTCCAGGAGTCCTTTTGGCAGAGCCCAGAGCCAGCCTAGTTTGCCTCAGGAGGGAATGTGATAACAGGTTCCAGAGTGCAGAGTGGACTGACCAGACTGGAAGGAGGGAAGTCAGATTCCACGATGCTGGAAGGCTTCCAGGGGAGCTGGCATTTCAGCACGATGGGGAGGAAACAGCTGTAGTATGCCCAACGATGGGCCAATGCTCCCCAGTGTTCCCTGAGCCAGGCTTGCCCTGGGCACTCATGGTGTTGCTGGGCTGATTGACAAGTGGTAATTTGGTTTGGTGGGCACCTGCTTTCTAGGAGTAGCTCTTGGAGACCAGGGCAAGGGATGCCTGGGTCACTTTAGCTCCTCAAGACCTGATGAGTCCCCTGAAATCCCATACACACACACTGTCATGGGGCCATCAGACGAAAGGAGAATATAGAGAGTGCCAGGTATGTGTGAGACCCTTGTGGAGTGCAACCTTACCAGGGACAGCAGCATTACTCGGGGATGGGGGTGTGGCTCAGTGGTAGCATGGCTCCTAGCGCGAGACTCTGGGTTCTGTCTACAGCACTAAAAAGAAAAAAAAAGTTTTCTCAAATCACACCCCTCTCAGTTGCTACAAAAGAAAAGTAGGAGAGCAATGGTGGCTCGTAGACAGGTCCCCGAGGAAGAGGATTTGTACTGAGGAAGGATGGAAGGGTGGTCATCCCCTCTGTGCTGGGACAGACTGGCAGAGACAGACTAGACCAGATTAGACTCAGAACTGCAGGCGGACTCTGGCCTTTGTGAAGGTACCTGGGCGCTGCTGGAGGGTTGAGGCAAGGTCCGACAGCACTACACCTACCTGTTGAAAGGTCACTTTGGTGGGAACCCATGGAGGCCCGTGTGAATGTATACTAGAGCCCTAAGTCCCTGTGCTGGGTTGGGACCCATGGCCTCTGTGGTCACTGTGGCCAGACCCTCCCTCTCTTCTCTCCATTGGCAGAGCTGGGGACCTGAGACCTCCGTATCCAGCTAGCCATGGAACAGTTTGGCTCTGGCCACCAGCCCCTTAGGTGAGGACTCCGTCTGGGGCCCATTCACAGCCACACCATGGAGGTGAAGAGGACTCTTCCAGCCAGGGGAACTGTCCTTTGAACACCGTGGTCCAGCTCTGCTGGTTCTTCCTGCTAACCATCTTCAAGCGAGGCTCCTGCTCCTGCTGGCCCACGGATGGGGAGGTGGGCCCTTGATGTCGCCTTTGTGTGGAAGGCGGTGCTGACGCTGGGCCTGGTCCTCCTCTACTACTGCTTCTCCATAGGCATCACCTTCTACAACAAATGGCTGACCAAGGTAACCAGGGCCTCGCCAGCACAGGGTCTGGCCTGCAGGTGGCTGGAATTGGTACAGTTGTATTGGGTCATGGTGGCTTTTCCTGGACATTGGCCTTGAGAGGGCTAAGCAGGTGACCAGCAGGTTGTGATGAAACTGGGTAGGAATGAACCCCTGGGCTGCCTCCTCTCTGTGTGACCTACACAGTGGGGACTAACCCTTGTTCCAAGGGGTCACTGTGTGGCTGAGTCCCTGGGTTGACCCTGACCACCAGAGGGAGGAGATAGAGGGGCGAGCCACATCTCTCCACTCCTGCCCTCTGCTTTGGCCCCACAGAGCTTCCACTTTCCCCTCTTCATGACCATGCTGCATCTGGCCGTGATCTTCCTCTTCTCAGCCCTGTCCAGGGCGCTGGTTCAGTGCTCCAGCCACAGGGCCCGAGTGGTGCTCAGCTGGACGGACTACCTCAGAAGAGTGGCCCCCACAGGTAGGTCCAGCCTGAGGACGGCTGCTGGAGAGATCAGAGGAGCCCTTGCTCCCTACCTGTCGCCCGCTCTCCCCCTCACCCCCACCCCGCTTCTTCCTCACCTGTCTCCTACTGTTGCTTCTCATCAAAGCAGGCAGCATCCCTGTCCTTGCTGGCTTATGTGGGCCTCAGTGGGTTCCACCAAATGCGAAACAGGAGCCTTACTGGGTGACCATGCTAGGTCAGGCTAAAAGATTTCCAGGGTCTTGAGTGACAAGGCCTGAAAGGTGGATGGGCACCTCTGGCCCTGGGAGTGTGTAGTCAGAAGGGAGAGCCCTGCTGTTGGAAGAGCAGAAGTTGGCAGGCTGGGCTAGTTGTGGATGGCCAAGTGCTCTGGGAGCAGCTTGACAGGATCAGGTTAATACTCTTGTCTGGAGCCGTTCAAATTACTAAATAAAGGAGACTGACAGGCCTAGCCAATCAGGATGGACTCACAAAGGAGACTGATGGGCCTAGCCAATCAGGATAGACTCACAAAGGAGACTGATGGGCCTAGCCAATCAGGATGGACTCAAAGGAGACTGATGGGCCTAGCCAATCAGGATGAACTCAAGAAGGAAATTGATGGGCCTAGCCAATCAGGATGGACTCACAAAGGAGACCAATGGGCCTAGCCAATCAGGATGGACTCACAAAGGAGACCAATGGGCCTAGCCAATCAAGGTGGACCCACAGAGGAGACTGACAGGCCTAGCCAATCAGGATGGACTCTTGGCCAAGTGTTAACCTGGAGTTGCTTGGAAAGGAGGGGCAAGCAGGGTCTCAGGTGCCTCAGCCACATGCTTGCCAACTGGCTTCTCTGACCGGGTGTCCTCTGTCCCCATAGCACTGGCAACAGCACTTGATGTGGGCTTGTCTAACTGGAGCTTTCTCTACATCACCGTATCACTGTGAGTACTGGCCACACCCCCCACCCTCCATATAGGCCAAGCTCACTTGCTCTGTCCAGCGGGCAGTCTGTGTAGCCAGCAGTGGGCCAATTACTCCATCAGTCTCTGGGACCATCCCTTGTTCTCCCTCCGCTCCTTACTGGCACCCAGCAGTACTCCAAGAAGTCTCCAGCTCCTCCTTAAGCCCAGTGCAGAGAGAGATGCTGCACCTGCCCGCCAGGCAGCAAGGAGAAGCCAGGGGACTGGACAGAGCAGCTACAATTGCTTGTTGGGGGAGCAGTCAGCAGAGTAAAGAACCAAGCAGTGGAGCATTGCCATCAGCCCAGCTGGTCACCAGTCACAGCTCTGATATCTTGCTTTAGAGAAGGCAGTCCCTCAGGTCTCTGTCCAGGTTTCTCTAATCTTCCTTACCTAGACTCTGCCAACAGCCAGGTAGAGAACAGAACTTGGTGAACTTAACGTCAGACCCACTACTCCTCCCCCAGTGACTGTCAGGCCCCTAGGAGGCTTCTCTTAAAAGCTCATATATCAGCACAGATCTCACTGGCTTCCTGCTTTTGCTCTTTGGGTCTGCAGCCGTGTATTTGTGGGTATCTCTGCTCCAGGTATACAATGACCAAATCGTCCGCCGTGCTCTTCATCCTGATCTTCTCTCTGATCTTCAAGCTGGAGGAACTGGTGAGGCCCCGCATCCCTTTCCCTTCCTGTCATTGCATATGTGGAGACCACTGGCCTGGTCTCTTAAAATGTCTTTCTTGGGGAGGGGACCTAGATAGGTGTAGAAGAAGCAAGTGCAGGAGGGCCAGCATTCCCTGGGGTCTTGGGTTCCCATGAAGAAATTTGGTACTCATTGGGCACACTTGGAGCCTGGAATGGGCACCAGTACTTTGAGTACGATGTTAGAAACATGCCAGCTGTATGTCAGCCGTGTCTGCCAGTAGAACCTCTGATGGGGCGTGGAATGACTGGCTCCTGATCCCCAGCCCCAAATGTGGCACATGCTTGAGGCTGGAGCTCCCTGTGAGCTGCACTGTTCCCCTCCTAGCATGTGGCTTGAACCCCAAGCTCCCTGTGAACTGTACTGTTCCTCTCCTAGCGTGCAGCCCTGGTCCTAGTGGTCCTTCTCATCGCTGGGGGCCTCTTCATGTTTACCTATAAGTCCACACAGTTCAACGTGGAGGGCTTTGCCTTGGTGCTGGGGGCTTCATTCATCGGCGGCATCCGCTGGACCCTTACACAAATACTTCTGCAGAAAGCTGAACTGGGTGAGCCCAAGGGGAAGGTTGGGAGTCGGGCAGACAGGCCAACAGGCCAGGTATGACAACTTCCCATGTCGTGTTCTGCAGGCCTTCAGAATCCCATTGACACCATGTTCCACCTGCAGCCACTCATGTTCCTGGGACTCTTCCCTCTCTTTGCCATATTTGAAGGTACACTCTGTTTTCTACCTCTGAGAACCGTAGTACAGCAGATCCCACATTACTGCTCTGAGCTCAGCACAGTGCTACCCACAGGGGTTGCCCAGATCTAAAACTCAGTCCCTCCCCAGACTCCGTGGTTTGGGACTGGACAGACACACAGAGAATGACTACACTCTCATGACAAGGGTACAAGGAGTCAGTGTGGACAGCTCCAGATTTTCATTGCCCCATAACCGGATGTGGAGGACTATTTTCATCCCTATGTGGCAGGAGAAAGAAACTAAGGGAATGAGAAAGATGAAAGCTTGCCCAAAGCTCATCAGCAAGCCAAACTTGGTGCTCAACAACCTGGCATTAGGAGGCTAGGCCCTCTGTCACGTGGAGTGCATGCCTCCCAGGGAGCAGAGTCAGGGTCTGCCCCAGGTGTCATGCTTGGGTCGGAAGGGGGGATGGTAGAAAATGAGTGGTGGATGTCTGGAGTGATGACACCAGGACACCCTGGGAAGCAGGGCAGGAGGCTCTGCCTTGTGTGCTCAGGGAACGCGAACGCGGGCAGAGTGGCAGCTTCCGCGGCTGGGGTAGGAAGACAGCCTGGGTACACGGACAATTGTTCTGTCTCCTGTGGCTTCCAGAGAAGAGGCAAGGCCAGGGGGTTGTACAAGGTGGGCAGGATGTTGCCACCTTCCTTTCTTCTCTTCGGGGCTTTGGGATTAGTCTTGTTTACCCTCCTTCTCAGAGTCCCAGCTGTCCTCAGGGTCATTACCGAAAATTCCAGCCCACATCCATTTACGTTTCAAGCAGCGAAGCGTCTCCAGCCTCCCTGAGAAAATGATTCTGCAGCCTCGTTGTCCAGGAAACTTGTGTGTGGAGCCTCGTGCTCTTCCTTTTTAAAGACTCTCCCCATTCCTTCATTACGCCCCTTGTAGCAAACACCACACTCACCTCCTCCCCAGGCGTCCTCACTGTGTCCCCCCCCCCCCCCCCCCCCCCCCCCCCCCCCCCCCCCCCCCCCCCCCCCCCCCCCCCCCCCCCCCCCCCCCCCCCCCNCCCCCCCCCCCCCCCCCCCCCCCCCCCCCCCCCCCCCCCCCCCCCCCCCCCCCCCCCCCGCTCTGCAAACCTCATCCAAAAGCCCCTGGTCGCCGCCACTTAGCAAAGCTGCATGGATTTAGCTCCTTTAATCTTCTCTGGTAAATTAATCCCCCAAGCGCCTTCATTACTTATGTTGCTCTTACCCGAATTCCCTTCAATTTGCCACTGCCTTTGCAGTGCTGCTGAGCCCCGCACCAAAACAAGATGGCCCGCGTGCCAGGCTACTGGCCTGGGGCACACTGTTGTCACAGTTCTGTGCCCCCTCCCCCTCCTAACCCCCAAAGTTCTTGTCCCCCGTCAGCTCCCACCAGTGTCTACTGTGCCCAGTGGATTCTGACCTCACCCCTCTAACACGCCATGGGGACCTTCTGTGGAAAGAGCCCAGGACCTCTTTAGGGAGGGGCCGCAGCTCCCAAAAATGAAGCAAGGATTGACACTTGTACAGTGTGCTCTGGAGCGAGGGGCTGTAGGTTTGTCATGAAATTACATGTGTGTGGTTTGGTTTGGTTTGGTTTGGTGTGGGATGTGTCTTATGTAGGCCAGGCTGGTCTTGCGCTTCCTATATTGCTGACAGCTGAGGTCACAAGTGTGCGCCACCACACTCTGCTTTGAGCTTTTTTGTTTTTTGAGGTTTGTTTTGTTTTTGTGTTTTGAGGTCTGTTCATTAGATTATACTGCTCGTTGGAGAGATGACAGTCTAGTTGCAGCCCCATCATTCTCTCAGTAGGGAAACCGGTAGCCAAAAAGGAGGCATCTCTCCACCCAAATCTATCTGCAGCTTTGTAGTGGCAAAGCCCAGATTTGAGCCGGGCTGTATAGTTCAGTGGTAGTATATGCCTAGCGTGTGTGTGTGTGCACATATATGTTCACATACACACAATCTAAAGGTGAGGAGCCCTGCATCCATACATTTTGTGCCCCTGTACAATCAGCCTCTACCCACAGGTTCAGTTCCTCCTTGTTCTGTTAATGGGATCTGTAGTGCCACCATGGTCCCTGAGTCTCAGATCATCTGCATGGGACTGTTTTCACACACCCCATCCTGTCTCCTGCCTCAGACAAACGTCACACCAGGCCCTGGCCTCCCACTCTCTCCCTGTGGCTTTCAGGTCTCCATTTGTCCACCTCAGAGAAGATCTTCCGCTTCCAGGACACAGGGCTGCTCCTGTGGGTTCTTGGGAGTCTCCTCCTTGGCGGGATTTTGGCCTTCGGTTTGGGCTTCTCCGAGTTCCTTCTGGTCTCCAGAACATCCAGCCTCACTCTCTCCATCGCTGGCATTTTTAAGGTACATACCGGGAAGTAACCCTAGGCCTGGGTGTGCCTGCGTTGTACTTCACTGGCAGCTTGGCTCCCATGGCAGAGGCCTGGAGCCCTCATCTAGGTTGATCAGTGAAAAGTCCCAGCTTTGAGAGCTGGGCACATGAGTCAGGTCTGTGGAGGAGCTTCCCTCTAGACAGGTAGACCTCGTGCTGGAGTAGTAATACCCAAAGCAAACATTCGGGTGTAAGGGTCCTCTGGCTATGATGAGGAGAGCCCTGTCCATCTATGGGTGCCTGGCAATGGCAGACTCCCTCCTGTAGGGCACCTGAGTCGTCGCCTGGGGCCCGAATGGCTTTCTGCTTTTGCTGGGAGCCTGTGGGGAGCACCTGTGCACCTGCATCTCGGTGACACCGGGAAGCCTGCAGGCTGGTGATCCTGGCATAGAGGTCCCCCACTTCTGCCTCAAGGGTCAGCCTGTCATACCAGCTTCTGACCCAATGTCCTGCCTCTGCCACAGGAAGTCTGCACCCTGCTGCTGGCGGCTCACCTGCTGGGTGATCAGATCAGCCTCCTAAACTGGCTGGGCTTCGCACTCTGCCTCTCTGGCATCTCCCTGCATGTGGCCCTCAAGGCCATGCATTCTAGAGGTATGGTGGCCTCCTCCCCATGGCTTAGTATTATTGACTGTCCCGCCTACCATCCAGCTACCTCTTACCAATGGTTGCTGTAGCTTGGGACATGTGCCAGATGGCACTGCCACCCCGGGAGGATAGAGGTCATCTCCAGAGGTTACTAAGTCAGTAACCGGTGTGTCTACCCCAAGGTGATGATGGCCCTAAGCTCCCGAAGGGCCCAGACCCCAGCGCTGACCTGGAGCTGCTGCTCTGGAGCAGCCAGCAGGAAGAAGATGACGAGGAGTATTTTGTGACCCAGGGGCAGCAGTGACCAGTCCAGGAGCAGTGGAAGCAAGCCACTCTGCTGTCCTCTCTGCTGACCACTCTTGGTGGGGACAGGGGCCTAGCTGCTTCCTCAGAGCAACTGCAGGTGGTGGCCTTAGAGTCACCTATAGGACCCTGGTGGGGGGTAGGGGTGGCTCCTGCTCTTTCCTGGGGAGTGTGGTCCAAAAAGTGGATGCCAGGCTCACCCAAGACCTGGCAGTGAAGGGAGCCAGTAACCTCTTCACCACTGTTGCTCTGGCTCAGAGAGCCAAGATGAACTTCAGGTGTGTAGTTTCTCCGGTTGCTGGGTTCGGACTGCAGGGCATTGCATCTGGGAAGGAGCCATGGAGAGGCTGGGCCTCATCACCTGGACAGCCGCTTCCTCAGAGAGTGGATTTATTTATAGTTGAAATAATGATTTCCTTCTCCACTGCCCAATGTTGCCTGAGGCATGAGAGCAAGGAGAACCCTGGGGCCTGGCCTCTCCTTCCCCTGCCTGGGGCCTTTTCCTCTGCCCTGCCCTGCCCTCTGTACCTCCTGCTCCTCTTTCTGCCCCAGACCGCATCCTTAGGGCCATACTACAGACCCACCACCAGAAATAAACGAGTATTTGCTCAGTACCATTGTCTGGAGACTGCCAGAGTCACAGCCTCGGTTTGCAATCTCTCTCCGCCATGTCCTACCCACAGCCTCGGTTTGCAATCTCTCTCCGCCATGTCCTACCCGCAGCCTAGGTTTGCAATCTCTCTCCGCCATGTCCTACCCATTGTGCGACTTTAAGTGGATGACTTAGTTTCTCTGTGCTGTAGGTTGTCTGTCTTTTAAGAAGAAAAGGAAAGAAGATAATGTCTATCCCAGGCTTTCTGGAGAATGTCACAGATTAAATATTATGTATGTATTCTTTAAATATTGTCAAGAACCGAGAGACCATGGCCTTAAAAAGAATTTACCGAGCTGCTGGGTGAGGATTCAAGGCTGCTTGCTGCGTGCTATGTGTGAGGAGGGACTCAGTTCCAGAATGTGGGCCAAGTTGTGCACTTGTCTAGACCACAGTCCCATGGGAGGCAACAGGGCCATGCTGGGGGGCTGAGCCCTCTCGTAGCTTGGCGACTGGTGGTTGCGCCCTCCTCAGAGAGCTGGTCCCCTCTGCTTTGGCAGGGGAGCCGCCGACCAGGCTCTCCTATAGAAGTGCTTCAGGCACTCACGGCAGGTGGCGCCATTGGCTCACAGTTTGGCTCCAGCCCTGCCTGCTACCACCCCTGCCCAAACCCTGGCAGCAGAGGGTGCCTGACAGCAGTGGCATCTGTGTAAGTTTGGGCAAAGACCCAAAAGGGGCTCTGTGTAGAGCTGGAGCGAGCGGATCTCCATTGGTGCCCAGAACGCACGGACCACAGACTTCTGGAAGGGACAGATAGTAAATATTTCCATTGAGGACCATATGGTGTATGTTGCAACTTGAAGCAGGAAAGAAGCCTTGCATGGCACAGACACAAAGGGGTGGGGCTACAACCCAATAAAATCTGGTTTCCGAAAGTGAGTTCTTGCCCACCTCCTGCTGGAGAGGGATCCCTGGGAATTGAGAGTCTGGCAAGGAGACTGAGGCCCAGAAGCAACCGTGACTGCCTGCAGCCAAGAAGCTGGAACTGTGATTGGTGTCGAGTCCCGGGCACCCTCCGCTCTCTAGAACACTACCTTATCTGGCTCCTGCCCTCTGCCTTGGGTTCTGCAAGCTTGGAGGTCAGAATCACACAATGCTCTTGTTCCAGCCCAGTGATGTGGGAAGAAGCGGTGGGGGTGGGGGAGAGAGTGGGGAGCTGAACTGGGGAGGCTGCCTGCGAGGGAGAGGGCTGTGCAGCCCAGCCTGTTGCCTCAGGTGGATGAGAGCTTCCTGTCTACTCTGCACCGCCCCCCTCTCCAGGACACAAGCTGGCACTGCTGTCTGGTGCAGTAATTACAGGGTGTGGAGTGGGTCCTCACCGCTCACATGTTGGGTTCAATGACAGCCCCTCACTTAGCAGCAATTACCAGCCAGGCCTAGAGGAGGCCTCCTTCCCTCCTCCCCCACCCAGCCCGTCCAGCTGCCTGGCCTCCTGGTCTAGACTGTCCACCCTCAGCCCTGAGCCCTCCAACCACCCATGCTGTCTGCAACCACTGCATCTTGGGGGCTGCAGCGTCACCATGGTAACTCAGCGTTTGCCCAGGTTGAAGGAAGCTGAGGATGTGACTGGTCTCTGAGGCTGTACTGTTTGTCCCCAGCTCCAGGGCTGCTACAGCAGCGGAAAGGGGAGGGCTGACCTAGGTCTGAGCTTTAAGTGCTTACATGCCCACCACCTCTCCCAGGAGCCCACAGTGGGAGGAAGGTTAATGACCCCAATATACTAGGACACTGTGGTTGGTGTGTGGACAAGAACAAGCCAGAGGTTTGCTGTGAGAGCCTGGTATATCTACAATTCCATTCTGGTACCCTCCCTACCTTAGGGACTCAGGAGCATCCCCCATCCATTTCTTCCTGTGTTAGAAAAAAAACCAGTGACCTAAGAGAAGTTGCCTGGCACCAGGCAAATTTGCCCCATGGTACCTACAAGCATCTTAGGTATCGTGAACTGGTGTAGACCTAAGGGCGGAGTTTCCTGGATCATCCTTCAGGGTGAGCCATCCAGGGAGTGTTGGCCTACTGCTGGGCTTGAAGACAGGGTCATTGTCCTTCCAGCCCAGGAAAAGAGTGGAGTGGGGGGGACAGACAGAAGGGCCATTCCCTGACCCTTTATTTGGGTTATTTAATTCCAAGTGGCCTAGTACAGCTAGAATTTGTGGGCCCTTTTCATCCTGGCTGTGGATATGAATCTCACAGAAGAGCCGGGCGGTGGTGGCGCACGCCTTTAATCCCAGCACTTGGGGAGGCAGAGGCAGGCAGATCTCTGTGAGTTCGAGACCAGCCTGGTCTACAAGAGCTTGTTCCAGGACAGGCTCCAAAACCATAGAGAAACCCTGTCTCGAAAAACCAAAAAAAAAAAAAAAAAAGAATCTCACAGAAGCCAAGGGTCTAGAAGTCATCTGTTTCCCTCTGCCCCACTGGGCTGGGTGACCTTGGACATGTTGCTCCTCTTTGTGCTTGTCCCGAGCAACTGTAAAGATAAGGGATGTATGGAAATCCACTGGCCATGTTGAACACACAGCTGTTAGCTCTCTCTATCCAGATTTCCAATGTCACAACCTACCCAGGTGACAAGGGAGAGGAGCAACCAGCACCAGAGCCCCAACACACACAGGAATCTCTTAATGAGTGTTTGCTTCATGGAAGAATTTCCAGTCGTGGGGAGATGGCTCTGTGAGCAACAGTGACGACAGGAAAATGCTCCTCGCCAATTCCTAGACTTGAGTGGATCCTGGGGCCCCTGCACAGTAGGAGGAGACAACCAGCTTCCCCAGATTGCCCTCTGACCGCCACAGGGTGTTGTGTTGCTCACGTGAGCACCTCTCTAAATGTTATAAAAATATTTTTCAAAATAAAGTGTGCAGGGGTGGTGCTAGTTGTAATTTTGAAATGATTTGTTCAGTAAGACGGGCAGGTTCCCATCCCCCACCAGCAGCAGTGAGTGCCAGTCCAGCCTCTGCCTGCCCCCTGGCCACACAGCCCTGACATCAGCCAGGCCCCTTCCCCCAGCTTCAGAGCAACCAATGAGCTTGACTGCTGTTCCCATGGTTATTTACAGTTTCGTTTCGTTGGCAACCCAGTACATTTCCCTGAAGCAGGCCAGCAACCCCCAGGCCCTGGCATCTGGTGGCAGGGCCATCCCTTTCTCTTAATGCCTGAGAAGAGTTCTCCTGTTGGGGACAAGGGAATCAGAATACATTCAGGAAATGCTTCTGGAGAATCTGCAGGCGCCTGCCTGATGTGAGCCATGGAGATCGTGAAAGTCATTAAAACATCCACTCGCCCTCACCGAACCCAGTGTCCCCTCTGAGAAGCCCATTGAGAGCCATGGAAGTCAACTAGAAAGTGGCCCTCGGGGAGAGAGATGGGTGGGACTTGGCAGTCCTGGTGCCTAGGCACTGGAGCTGAGGGCCCATCAGAGTTACCCTGAGGGATAACTGCCTTTACCTCAGTCCTAGTGGTGGGCTTACCTCTGGAATGAGGCATGACTTCCCGTAGGCAGTTTTCTTCAAGACAGTCAATCCCCCACTGCATCATGGTGTCGCTCTCCTCAGGACCGGTGCCAAGCTCCAGAACCATAAAGAATCTCAGCAGAGTAGAGTAACATCTAGCGTGGATATGCACACCTTCTTTGTTTTGTTGGTTCTTTTTGTTGTTGTTGTTGGTTGGTTTTTAGGTATAGTGCTCTTAACTCCTAAAACATTAGGAACTGCTGCTTTTCTTATTTTGGGAAAGCCCGGCTTGTCCAGTGTTCAGTGAATTCAGAGGTATACACTGAAGGCAATGCAGCGACTGGGTAGAGTTGGGTGGATGGATGGATGGTGGATGAACACTTGAGATGGGTGTGTGGGTGGTGGGTGAATGAGTAGATGGATGGATACGTAGATAAATGGGCAGTCGAGGAAATGGGCAAGTAGCTTGATGGATTAATAGGTTGGTGCATGGATGGATGGATGGATAGATAGGTATGTAGGTATATGTGGAGATGGATGATAGATTGACGGGTGAGGGGTAATAGACAGTGGTAGGATGGGAGACAGAAAGGGGCATAACCAATTGTCTGAACCCATCTGGGTCAGGAAAGGCATTTTGAGAAAGACTTGGCCTTTTGAATTTAGTCTTCAGGACAACATGGGCGCTCACTGGGACACAGAATAAAAGCAAAGCACACAAAGGCACGGAGGCTGGGTGGGCACTAGGATGGTACCTGGACTTTGAGGTCAAGTTCACTGTTGCTAGCCAAAAGTGCACAGGAAAGGGGGTGAGGACTGACTGGCTTGCTTCTGAAAAGACCCCAGGAGGCATTCTGACAGGCACTGCCCATCTTGTCCTCAGGAGCAGGTGTCCCCAAACAATGTTCACTAACAGGTCCTGAAGAGCATCCCAAACAAAAACTTTGCCACTTGCCCATCCGTGCCGTCCCTGCTGTTAGCCTGCACCCTGGAAATGGTTGTGTCCAGCCCTGTGTCCAGATTAAAACAAACAAAAACTGGGCTGAGAGGGGTTTGCCTACTGGCCCAAGGTCATTCACCCTGGCCACTCAACAAGGAATCCTTCTTCCCAGAGTTCCAAGCCTTCTTCTTCACAGCACTCACTGCTACTCTCTGGGAGGGATGCCAGGCAGTTTTGATTCCCTCCTGCCAATTAGGCCCCTCTGCCCAGGGGCAGCAGTAATGGCCCACCACAGGGGGCTGAGGTCTAGCAAGGCAGAGACCCCTGCTGCTATCTTTTGGCCCTGGGAGGAATCCCCCACTGCGCCTTGCCACCGTCCTGTTCCGGGCTGCCCCATGAATTAAACATGCCCCCGTGGTTAACTCAGTAATGCTTTTATTAATAGTTAATTACTCAACGTGCACTGGGGAAATGAGACTCACTCAGGCCTCGTAAATTAAGGCAGTGATCTCGCGCAGGAAACCAATGGGAGTTCATTACCAGGGCCCCTTCCCTCACTGTACCTCTGGGCTTGCCATTTAGCGGCGCTAATCGAGACGTGCTGGGTGGCAGGGTGAAGGGACAGGGACTCTCTGCAGGGGCGGTGGTGCTGTAGGGTGGCATCTGGGTGGGAACAGGGCCCACGGAGAGGAGTGAGGTACGAGCTAGGAAACGTTCTTCTGCGCTGAAGCAGCTTGCTCCCTGCCCGTGTGCCCTGTCATTACTAGGGAGGTGAAGCCTCCAGGGATTCCCAGACAGGACAAGGCTGCCAGGGCTGGACCAGGACCTCGTCCACTCAGTCCAAGCCGGGACCTGTCCCTGCTGCTGCCAACACCCCCACACACACACGCACACACACACACACACACACACACACACACACTAATGTATGCACGCACGCATGCACAGCAAGGCTCCCCATCAAGGCTCTCCCCATCCCTGCCCGCCTTTCTCATTTCACAGGTGTCAAGACTTCCACTTCTGTGTTTTTGTTGTGCCTGAAGCCAATTTCCCATCCTGAGTCTGCTGCCCGGCTGGATAAGGGTCTAGTCTAACCTGCCTTAGCTTTTCTAAATTTAACCCACTCTTGTGTGTTTTGTTTCCCAGGAGACGGAAGTCCCGGGAAAAGCCTGTCTTCCAGGAAAGACAGCTAGTGGGTACGCTGAACCTACTGTGTGCCAGGGCCTGTCCTCAAGTTCTCATGGTTATTGATTTCCAACCAAACCCCCCTACCTTTCTGTACCTCCTCTTCTGATCTGAAAGTGGAATCGATAAGACCTGTGTTGTGGGGTCGTTGAGATAGTATGTTTTGGGGGTGCAAGCACACGCGTATGTACATTGTAGTTTGTTTGAAGAGTCTCCCTGCTGACTGGAATTCATTCAGTAGACTAGACTGATTGGCCAGCGAACCCTATAGATCCACCTTCCTCTCTGCCTTTCTCCCACCCCCCACTCTCTTTACCTCCCACACTCCAGCTTGGATTACAAGCAAGCACCACACCTGTGGTTTTTTTTTTTTTTTCCTTAAAGGGAAAAAAAAATTGAACTCAGGTCCCCACACTTATACTGAAAGTTCTTCACCAATTAAGCTATCCCCAGCCCTGTTTTAGTTTAGGGGTTTTGTTTGTCTGAGCCCAGGTCTCATTCTGTAGCCCAGGCTAGACTTGAACTCATAGCAATCCTCCTGTCTCAGCCTCAGGGCTAGAATTACAGGCCTGAGCCATCACATCAGGCTTTCGGTGGCTGTTATAATTACTGCCTTCCTCATCCGCATCTGCCAGCTGAATATGTCTCCACATTATAGATATGCAAAATGATTTGTGTCTGTGCCCTTCAACTTGCCTGGGAACACAGAGTTCAGAATGAGTTACCAACATCACTACTTACCTCTGATGGAGGCAAAGTGGGCAGCTGGTTCCCCTGGCAGGGCACATTGCCCAAAGCTCAGCAAAGCTCTGCCATCAGTCACAAAACCTCCCCGAGGCAGTGTGGATGAGAGGCTGCGAGTCCCACCATGTGTTTGGACTGGCCCAGCTCGGAGTCCTTTCTCAATCAGCAATTGTGTCCACTGCTTCAGTTTTTTGTTTGTTTTTTTGTTTTTGTTTTGTTTTTTTGAGACAGGGTTTCTTAGTGTAGTGTTGGCTATCCTGGAATTTGCTCTGTAAACCAGGCTGGCCTCAAATGCACAGAGATTGCTTGCCTCTGCCTCCCGAATACTGGGATTAAAGGCGTGTGCCATCATCTCCTGGAAATTGCTTCGGTTTTTACAGCTAGAAAATGGGCACACAGTGACACTTCCCTCCATGGGAGGACAGCCATAGGATTTCTGGATATAGGGCCTGACATCTAGAAGATTCTTTTCAGAGCACGTCACTGGTCTCTCTGCATGAAGTGGGGCTCAACAAGGACTCCCTCCCTTTTTTATGGAGGCCTCAGTGGTCACACAGGGAATAGACCTCCCTGAAAGTCTCAGCTTCTAGGGTTAAATGCTTCCCATTCAAGGTGACCCATGAGGGCTCTCCTAGACCAAGAAATGCAGAGGCGCGGAGACAGGTGGCTGCCCCACACCCACCCCAGTTCCGAGCCGCTTTGGCAGTGGAAGTTAGTGTCTGGAAATGACCCCCAAACTGCTGGAGCTCCTGGCTCACAGGCACAGGTTGAAGCTTAAAGCCTCCCCAGTTTGGGAGCTCTAGCCTCAGGAGTGCAGCTTGGGGTTCGTTTATAATATGTAACGTCAGATTTAAATGTCACTGCTGCAGGCAGCTGACCCGGGTTCCCACACAATGGGCCATGAGGGGTGCCTCTGCCGCCTCTTCATCTTCCTGGCGGTAGCTGACCAAAGGGAGGGAGATTTGGTTTCTTAAAAAACTAAACAGTTGTTGAGCACTCTGGCGTTGCCTGGGCAACAGCCGAGGGGGAGAGAGAAGCATCTTATTGTTTAAAGTTATTCTTGCTCGATTTCAAAGGTCTGCTCTGAAAAGACCGTATTCTCCAAACAGCCCAGGTTCTCCTCTTCAGCACAGGCATGCAGGCAGCCCCAGCTGCCCTCAGCCCCATCGCCACTCCAGCCTGAGGCTGTGGAGGGGCCCTGCTTGAGCTGACATTAGGAACCCAAGGCTACTTCCCTGCTGTCTCCTGGGCACTCACTCTAGGCCAGCGGGGGGGGGGGGGGGGCTCTCCTGTAAAGGCACGGGTTGCATACCGGGCTGTCCCAGCCACTGACTGCTTTTCCAGTCACTTGGGGACCTGGACATTTGGTCACAATGACAGTGTCTTGGGGGATGGAAACATGCAAGGGCCTGTTCTTGGAGGGGAGACCCACATTGTACTTGAGAGGCAGACATCTTGATTTTCAACCCAGGGGCTAGATGACAGTGACGACATCCAGCCGTCACTTGCGGACAGTAGCCCAGAGCAGTCACTGGGACCATTTAAGAAACAGTTAAGCAGCCTGGCATCCATGCTTTCTGCCCCTCCCACAACACTGTACTGGAATTGTTTGCTCTTCTCTCTTCCCCACGAGACTGTCAGCTCCCAGGCAGCAGGACCACATCTATTCATCTCTGTATGTTCTCATAAGCCCGAATTCCTTGCAAACGCTGCAAACCCAAACAAGATGTACATTTATTTTCTTAATTAAAAGTATTTAGATAGCGAATACATACACACGATGCAGGACTCAAAAGGTTCAAGGGACCAAGTACTCGTGGCTCATAGCACTCACTTTTTCTGCATGGGGACAGTCATAGTTCCCTTCTCCAAGAAACGTCTGCCATAAAACGCAAGAGAGTGTCCAATAAGATGTGTTACTCATATCTCAGGCCTCAGTGCTTAGCATAAGGTATAGCATACAGTGGTGGGGGTGGGGAAAGAGTGGATGGATAGCAGGGTGGTGGAGGTGTGAGAAGATGGATGGATGGGTATATGGATGGATGGATGGATGGATGGATGGATGGACAGATGGACGGACGGACGGATGGACGGATGGATACATGGGTGGGTGGATGGGTGGGTGAGAGGATAGATTGATGGTGGTGTCTTACAATTTCTATTGCTGTGATAAAACACCATGACTAAAGACAACCTGGGGAGGAAAGGGTCTATTTGGTTTACACTTCCACATCTCAGTCCATCATCAAAGGAAGTCAAGATAGGAACTCAAGCACGACAGGAACCTGGAGGCAGAAACAGATGCAGAAGCCACAGAGGAATACTGCTTACTGGCTTGCTCTTCCTGGCTTGCTCAGCCTACCTTCTTATAGTACCCAGGACTACCAGGCCAGGAGTGGTACCACCCACCATAATCCCACATCAATCAGCAGCAGCAGCAGCAACAACAGACATAATGACAAAATGTACCATAGTCTTGCCTACAGGCTTGCCCACGGGCCAAGATGGTGGGAACATTTTCTCAAGGGAGGTTCCCTTTCCCCAAATGACTCTATCTTGGGTCAGGCTGACATAAAACCAGACAGAACAGGTGGTTAGATGGGTAGGTGGGTAGAAGGATGGATGAGCCAATGAATGAAGGGATAGGTGAGTGAGTGGATGAATGATTGGTAGGCATATGGTTACATATTAGGTGGGTGGGTAGATGGGGAATGGATGGGTAGGTGGTGGGGCGAGAGGTGGATGGGTGATACGTGGGCAGGTGGGTGGTAGACAGGTAGGTAGGTGTCCCACGTGCCGTGTATTCGCTCGTCCACCTGTTCTCATCCTCTAAGTGCTTACACACCGACCTTATACCACCAGCTCTCCTTTGTCTCGTGTGTGCAGACTCCCCGAGAAGTCCCTGAGAGGACAGGTGACTCAGCATTGGACTCACCAAGTCCCAGGGGCCTTGCATCATCCAGATGGCACTGTCCAGCAGAAGCAGGATTTGTAATTGTGTCCAGTGGAGATTCTATCCCAATGTTAGTGACAAAACCCAATTAAAATGGCTCAGGCCCTTAAAGGGTTTTGTCCCTACCAAGGGGAGTCCAGATAGAGGCTGATCCTTTAAAATATCTAGGTCTATAGTGTCCTGGTTCCCTTCACTTTTCCTCATAATATACCAAAAAGACTCTTGGAGACAGAGGCCTTCAACATCCTGCCCATGTTCCAGGAAGAAAGAGGAAGAAGAGGGGCAAAAGAATGAGTCAGCCTCCTATAAAAAGCCTGTTCCTGGAAGCCCCACCCGATGACTTCTAATTAGATCTCCATGGCAACCCTTAACTGCAAAGGAGGCTGGGAGATATGGCCTCTAAGCTGGCCATGTTACATTGCAGACGAGCTTGGGATGCAGTCCTCATCATCAGAAGGGGGAAATGGACCAAGGCAGGCAGCTGGCAGCCTCTGCCACGGGTGAAGAATGAGGAGCAAGATGACCGAGGACCAAGAGCCCAGCCAATCGGCTGGGGACACGCATGAGCCAGGCCAAGAAGGACTTGGGGCTCCTTATACTGGTGCAAGCTCAGTCTCCAGTTCTCTCTGCAGGAATGCCCACCCCTGTCTGGTACAAGCCACCATCATGCCTCCCCAAATGCCTGACCTTGTTCCTGGTCTTCCTCTTCCTTTTCGGCTGTTCCCAACCTCTCCTCCATCTCATGCCAATATCCAAGGCAAGTCCTTCTCTCTTCATGTTTGTTTGAATGTGTGTAGTGGGCTTGTGTGTATTTGTTTGAATGTGTGTGTATTACATGCGTGTGTGGGCATCCTCCTCGACCACTCTCCCCACCTGATTCTTTTGAGACAGGGTCTCTCCGAACCTGGGACTCAGCTGGCAGCCTGCAAGCCCCAGCATTCCTTCTGGTGACAGGTGTGCATATAGCCACACCTGGCTTTTCATAGGAGTGCTAGGGATTTGAACTGGGGTCCTCACTCTTGTACAGCAAATACTCTAACCCACTGAGCCATCTCCCCCGCTCCCCAAAGTGGTCTTTCTAACCCACACATCTGATGGCACAGGCCTGCTCGGCGGCAGTCCTCCTCACTCAGAAAGTGAGACCATAGGCCATGCTTTCCTTGCTCGTCTGCCTTTTCTCCCATGCTAACTTTGCTCTAGCGCCCTGGGCTCTCGGATCCATCTCAGGCTAGGGTCGTTGGCCCTGGGGTTCCCCTTTCCCACTGTGAACTTGACTATGCAGTTCATTTTGGAGGCTACCTTTGAGTAGCTGATAGAATACCCCTCCCCCAGAGGGTGTCCTGTCCTGGGTACTCCATCTCGACCTGGTCCTGCTTATCACCCTCCTGCGGAGGCATAGGTGATAACCCATTAAAGGCAGGGCTGTGTGAAGCTTATGACCCCCTAACTCAGAAGAATGTTTGAAAAACAAAGGAAAAAATACACAGATTGGCAAAGGCAGCTGATTATATTGAAGTACAGTCTTCAAAATATTTGCAAAACAAATATGAGATCCGGTCCCATACCACCGTCTTACTGGCACATCAGACACAAAGATCACGTAGCTGTTCCATTAACTGCCACGATTTTGAAGCGGTGATAAGTGTCAGTGATCTTTCGAAATGTCTGCGACAACCACCACGTGACAGGGAATATCTGATTTCTACAGGTGACAGAGTCACGGGCACTGTAATACTGCCTCCTGCGTCCCCAGCCTGCGTAACTGAAAAGAGATGTTGCGTTTCAGGGAGAGACTGGGGAAATAGGCTGTTTTCCTGTCGTCCCTCGCCCCTCACTGATCGCTGGAAGCCTATCTGAGGAGTCTCACTTTCTTTTCTTTTCTTTTTTTCTAACCTTCCCATCCCTGCAAGAACTTGGCTTGCTCACTGTCAGGTCCTCCAGGACGGCAGAGCGGCAGAGGCCTTGCCTATCCTGTCCTCTGCTGTGTCTGGAACACTGCCAGGCACACAGGTGGTCAGCAGAGGATTTTAGTACAAATGAGCAATCAAGAGGCCACGCTGGGGAGATGGGCCCACACAGAGAGGCCTTCAGGGCTGCGCTCAGAAGCATGCCTGAGACCAGAGGGAACAGACTCGCTCTAGGAGGGGAGGCCAGCCTGAGGGATGTCCGTGTCCTCACAAAGTTAGGCTGGCAGGCGGGATGACTAGAGGTGTGCAGGCCGCACGACCGATCCGGGCATCAATTGTGAATGTCAGCAGTTACTTTGCTCCCGGCTGCCCTCTGTCCTCATGGCCTCCCTGGATGTTAAGCAGGGACCTTGGAGAAGCTTGGCCCAGACTACTGTCATCAGCTTTCAGTGTCTCCCGGGTGGTAATGGTATGCCAGGGACAAGGGGAAGCAGAGGGCAGAGGCTAACAACGTGTCTTGGGGCTGTCCCAATGGCAGCTGTGGAGACGAAGCCAGTGTGTGGAGTCAGGAAGACAAGGATGAACCAGTTCAGTCATCTCAGACTGGGGCAGGGTGTTCAGGGGCCCAGATCTCACAGCTACCTAGGAGTCAAAGAGAGAGCCGCCTTCTGGAACCTCAGGTGACACCCACCCTGCCACCTGTTTGTTGTTATTTAGTTTTGAGAAAGAGTCTCACGTCACCCAGGGCAGCCTTGAAATATAGGCTAAAGATGACTTTGGATTTCTGATCCTCTGCGTCTGCGGCTGGGATTACAGGCGTACGCCACTAAACTCTGTTTCTGGGGAGTAAACCCAGGGCTCCATGCCTGCTGGGCAAGGATTCTGTCAACCAAGCTATGTCCCCAGCTCCACTGCCACCGGCTCCTTCCCTGCATGTGTCCAACAGGTTACATTCTAGTCCTACAGCTCTGTCCTGGTCCCTGGGGTGAAGGGATTCCTTCTGCATGGCAGGTTTGAGAGGGAAGCTCTACAGGCCAATGTCAGGGACACGAGAGACACTCAGCCACCCTTACTGTGGCCTTTGTCACCACTAACAGAGACGATGACTTGATGACACAGCCCATAGTCCTGCCGTTTCCCTCATGAGCCACCTCATCGGCCTGCCCAGAAGGGGAGGGAGGGTGGAGAATCTAGGGTTAGCATGAGGCCAGTAGGTCAGGGGTGGAGTGAAGAACTCCGCTGTTAACGCCTGTGTGTCTCTGGGAGAGCCACAGCACCTCTCTGAGCCTCACTGGCCTCATCTCATTAAACAAGGGAAATGCTTTACCCCCTGCAGCGTCTCGAGCCATTACAAGCCAGGAATGATGGGAGCAGAGTCCCTGGGACAGGCCCTGGCCCTCCATAAGCATTCAATCAGCGGTGGCCATAACGGCATTATCCCAGCCGCAGCCCCGCGCAGGGAGCCAAGGACACAGGTAACAAGGATCATCTGTCACTCTGGTCATCCTTAGAAAGCACCTCTCCCGCCAGCCCTGCGGGGGGGCCTGGGCTTGCTGCCCTCAGTCATGACAAGCCAAGCTGGTGACAGGGACTTGCAGGAGCAGCATGCTCCGAGCTTGCAGGGCCGGACGTCACTGGACAGACAGACAGGCCCTGAGCTGTCCTGGAAGGAAGCACCACTGAGCAGTAGGCCCAGAGCTGCCCTCAGCCTGGAGGACTCAGGTCTAAATTGCCCTGTTTCTGCAAGGGGAGGGAGACCCAGGATTGCTTATGAGTGTCAAACTGGCAGCAGCTAACCATGTGCTCACCCTGACCTGTGGACAGGCCAGGAAGAAGAGGTCTTGCTGCTCTTGATCTGGGCCTCTCCTTAGACCACCGTGATCCCAACACAAGGGTCCTACGTGGAGGACCAGAGTCCTAACACTTGGGAGGAGCTGTGGCATCCCAGCTTTCCTCTTGCCCAGGCTCTTTGGAAAGTTAGACCAAGAAGAAAACGCTGCCCAGACTCATCTGATGTCAGGAACCTATTTTACAAAGCCACATCCCTTGCCTCTGGGCTGTGCAAAGGAAAGAGCACAGGGTCTGGACTCAGGCCAGCGTGGTTCCAGGGCCAGCCTTAGACTGGACCAACACAAGATGAAACGTGGAGATGGTGGAACCCAGAAAGTGAAGTGACGTGATGGGATCGAGGACACCCAGCAGTCCTGGTCTAGATAGAACCTGGGTCCCCAGACTGTCATCAAGACACATGGCATGGCTGTCTCTCTGACAACCAGGTGGCCTGCTAGGGTAAAACATCTGGGGCCACTAGCCCATTACTACCTCAGGGCTCACAAATCCAAGACAGGACACATGGATTGATGGAGCACCTTACATCCAGGGCATCAGCCTTCTCTTGCCTCTCAGCCCAGCACCCTTGTGCCGGGTACAACCTATAAAACCATACACGGTAACCCTCGTTAGCTCCTTCATGATTCCTCGCCCCTCCCACCCCCGGTGCCTGCACACCCAGCCCTCAGGGTGCTAGACTGAGCCCAGTCTATGCCCCTGAGAGTTCAACTTGGCTTAGGGACAGCCTAGTTGTTAGGTTGCACTTTCCGAAGCCCCAGAGCCGTGGCGGCCAAAGGTGCTGACTCAGCAAACTTTAATTTATCTCACAGGCCAGGGGTGCACATGAAGCAATTAGTGAAATAATGGTTATGTCGCACTAAAAATTATTTATAGAGTCACCGTGCACACAGCTGTGATTAAATTAGACAACCAGGGGGACTTTAACTGCCAGCTGAACTGTCATCCCAGACCCAGGCTCCAGCTGGCTAGGGATAGGGCGGAGCTGCTTCTCACACATTCAGTGAGCGCCCCCACCTACCCCCTCCACCGTCCAGCCAACCTGAGCCAGATGGGGTGGGGAAGGTATGTGTAGGAGGGGTTTGGGGGAGGATTCTGACCCTGCCAGATGGCCTGAGCCCCAGGGCCCTTACACATGCCTTCAGCAGGGGCTTCCCACAGTGGCTTAGCTCAGGCACCTTCCTTCCACCTTCCCTAGTGAAAGTGATCAAGTGACCTAGCAAAGTTGGTCTTGGAGCTCTGTGGACTTGACAATGACCTTACCAAGACCCTGAGGTCTTTGGGGGGCCGCACTGGAAAGTGACAAGGGCTGAAGATTGGCTCTCTGGCTCCTCACAGGCAGGCTGTGGAAACTTCAGCCATGCCTTTCACTGGACTCAAGTCCATGTCCCTGAGAGTTCAGATACGGCACAGGGTGAGCACCTGCAGCAGACTGTCATCTCCGTGGGTGTTTGCTTTCTATTTAATTTCTTACAGCATTCCTGTATCCATTCCCTCTGTGTGTCTGTCTTCTTCCTTTCATTCCATCTTTTAAATTTATTATCTATCTATCTACCTACCTAGCCATCTATCTGTCTGTCTGTCTGTCTTTGAGACGGGGTTTCAGTGTGTAGCCCTGACTGGCATGGAACACACTCTGTAGATCAGGCTGGCCTCAAATTTCCAAATATCCATCTGCCTGCAGCGTGCTGTATTATGCCCAGCTCTCTTCTTCCTATTGAGACAGGGTCTCATGTATCCCAGGCTAACCTAAAGCTCAATATGTAGCCAAAGACAGACTTAACCTTCCAGTCCTGCTGTCTCCATCTGGATTTCTAGGGTTGCCACTGTGGCTGGTTTCCTTGGTACTAGAGACTGAGCCCAGGGCTTTCTGCATACTAGTCAAGCACTCTGCCAACCGAGCCACACCCTCGGGCTTTCAGTAAAGTCTACTTACTCCCACTTTACAGATGGAAAAACCAAGGCTCGGAGAGGTAAAAAGAACTGCCCACCATTATACATCAGTGGACAGAGGGGGGTTTCTGGAGCACTGCAGGGTTTCAAGCATTTGCGGGATGCTTTCAGGGTGATGCAATGGGAAAATAGGGCTGTCCTTGAAGGGCAGCAGGACAGACACTTGGACGCAGGCAAGGAAACTTGAGTTGCAGGGTGGTTCAATGACTGGCTCCCAGCCCCTCGGGAGGGGTAGACATCACATGATGTCTCTACCTGAGCTAAGAGCTTGAGTAAGGATATAACTGAGTCAGGTGCTGCAGGAGCCTGGCAGCTGCCATCAAGGGACCTAGGTGACAGCTGTGACCATCTGCAGTGCCTCGCAGGCTCTGGCTTCAGCTCCTGTCCCTGTTGTGATATGAGTTCAGGCCACCTCCCAGCTCTCTGCCCAATGGCCAGGCTCCCTGGGACTCCGGATCTCCCTCCGCATGGACAGCGCAGCATGTGAGTCCGCACTGGGAGCATGGATGCATTCAGAGGCCCATGGAGTGCCAGCTCCCAGCCTGCCCCCTCTCCTGCCCCAGGCACTGCATTGCTGGCACTCCTTTCCCTCCCCTCTGAGCAAAAAGATGTTTCTAGATTAGTTCACAAAGCTTCCAACTTCATTTTTTCATACTGCCTGGGGTGCTCTTTGGCCCTCTCTTCCTCCAGATAGACTCTGAGAAGTGGGGTAATGGAAAGGGGCCTCTAGACAGGCCTCCCCACTAGCACACCCCAGTCCCTTTCCCACCAGCACCTCTCCTGTCTCTGCCGTGACCATGGGTTCCTCTGCCTGGCAATTCTGCCAACACAGAGGAGGGAGATGCTTCCCCAGATGCCGCCTGTCCAGGGACACAGACTCAGGTTTTTGCCAACCCACACGAGACCACCCCCAGAGGAGGGCTGAGAATAAAGGGCACAGCTGAGATCACCGGGGGACCCAGGGTTCATCTCCCAGCAGATGCTACATGAGATGGGCCCTCACTCATGGCTCCTTTGGCTGCCCATTGTGCCCCTTCCTCCAAGTCAAAGGCTGGCTTGGGTTACCTCCCTCTATATAGAGGCTTGCCCCTCTTCTGGGCCTCTCTGGGGCCTGCCACTGCCTCTGGTCACTTAACATGCAGCCCTGATGGTATGGGCTGCAACAACCAAATGAGATTAGCTTGCTTGCTAACGCAAGCCCCTATTCGCTACCACCCACGGCCCTGCGCAGCCACCAGCTGTCGCAGTGAATCTCCCGCAGCCGCAGCCAGCACCACCCATCTAAACTGGGGCAGCAAAGGCCAGGTAGGAGCATAAAAGACCCTACCCATCTCGGAGAATGCCGTCTTTCCCCACTGGGGCTCAGTGATGGGGTAGAGCGCAAAGGGAGATGCACGGGGTTCAGATTCCACACAGCCATCTGTCCTCCATGACACGTGAAAGAGACTTCACAGGGCCACCTTAGCCACAGGCCCCCTGTGTCTCTGTAACTGCCTTAGCCTCTCCACCTATAGGGCACCTGCCCAGCCAGCAGCAAGATGCTGCCAACGCCACCCAGTGGTCTGCAGTCTGGGGATGAAATTCCTGCTCCTCTTTCTCCCTCTCCAAAGGGTCCAGCTGATAGGAAGGAGCCAATGTGAGGGAGAATTCTGCCTCCTACCCTTGCCTAGAAGAAAAGGATCTAGTGGGCCTTTTCCAGTATTGCCTCTCCTACCCCTTTCCCTGTTTGTCCTGTTTGTGCGAGCTTCCCAGTTCCCCCACCACAGCCCCACACATTTCCAGACTCTCTCTTCCCATCTGCAAGATGGAGGGATCCCATCTAGTACGAGGTCCAGTGAGCTCACTGCTCTGTCTGAGGGTGTGAATTACTTATAGCGCAGCCCTAGGAATCATCTGCTGTCATCGACAATTCTGGTCCTCCTGGGTCTGTGTCCTCTGGCCCTTGGCCTTTGTCCAGCCATGGATCCACTGCTCAGCAGGGTTCACTCGGAGTAGAGGGCTCTTCCCGAGACGGCACGTGAAGCAGCAGAGGAGGGAGCCTCAGAATGCAAAGGCAGCTTGGATTAGAAGCCCATCTCGGGAGGGAAATGGCTTTCTTATCATGACACAGCCTGATTTGCCAGGTCCAACACTGGAAATTGAATTGCTTCCCCCGATGGCTGCCTCTCTCTTACCTCTTCCTTCTATGGTTGCCCCTCTGTTACCCCTTCCCCCATAGCTGCCCTCTGTTACCCCTCCCCCCCATGACTGCCCCTCCATTATCCCTTCCCTCCGTGGCTGGTCCCCTGGCAGATGAGACCAAGAGAAGAAAGTAAGAGAAACAAGTACTCAGGTAGCTAGGCATTAGATGGGGACAAAGATTGGGGACAGAGGCAGGGTCAGCTGGGCCATGAGGGGTGAGACAAGGCAGAGAGATGAAGATGTCCCCCATCCTGCTGGTCCTGCACATGTCCCTTGTCCATTAAGCCTAAGTTTCATGGGCCAGGTTGCGCCCTCTCTATCTGCTGGCCCCCGTCCAGCCTCCACCTTGGCGCCTCCACAGGGCCCAGGGAAAAGTCCTGATGGCCAGGGGCAGAACCCTGGGCTGGAGCCCACCAGTGCTTGGAAGAAGCTGCAGTGAGTTCCTGGCAGAGCCAGGCTGCAGGTGGTGGGGAATGGGCCATGGTGGCCAGGGGACAGCCAGCTGTGTAATTAGGCAAGCTCTCACCATGAAAACCGTGAAAGCTGAGAGTTAGCAAAAGGCAGGAGGCGGGCAGGTCTGCAAGGCTGGTGTTTAGGGAAGACCTGATTCCCTCACCTCTGCTGCCTACCTTGGCCTCCAGGCAGGCCAACCTGGAGCCTGGGGCGGAGTTTAGAGTCTAGAACCACAGCAAAAGCTGCAGAAGCTACGCAGAGGAAGGCTTGGAGGAAAGCCCCCATAGCTCCAGCCCAGCCCAGTGTGACCAATCAGACGGTGCTGCCCCACCCCCACAACTTGGTACCCCCTTTACCAACCAGCACCTCTGCTAGCAGCCTGAACGTCCAAGGGGCTCTCCCTAACTGGCAGGCCCTCTCCAGGAAGGAGTCTCTTCCCTCAGTTCCCCTTTCCCAAGGCCCCAGCTCCCGACCACCATAAGCAGACTAGTCCAGATGGCCTGGGGATAGCAGCCACAGAAACCAGGGAGCCCAGCACAAGGAACATTAGCCCAGAATCAAGTGACTCCTCTCTTTATCATCCTACTTTCCTCCAAGCCCCTCACGCCCTCCTCCAACCCCCCTCACACCCTCCTTAGTGTGTTTTGAGCACTGGTAAGATGAACCAAATGGACAAGCCTGACACCCTAAGTTCTATCACCAGAACCCACATAAAGCTGGAAGGAGAAAACCAAGCCACAAAATTATCCTCCGGCTACATGCACACTGTGGCAAGAGTTCACTCACAGACACATGCACACACACACACAATCAAAAAAAATTTTTAAAAAGCGAGGCAGGGTCTTGCTGTGTAGCCCAGGCTAGCCTCCAACTCAAAGCAGACTTTCTGTCTCCAGTTGCCAAGAGCTAGGCTTACTGGCAGGCATTACTATGCCTGCCTAAAAGGTATTGTTGAATCTCAAGTTCGCACGTGATAACTCTGTTTTTTTTTTTTTTTTTTTTTGAGACAGGATCTTATAGATCTGTCCTTTAACTCTCTAGAGAGGCAGAGGTGACCTTGAATTTCTGATGTCCCTGCCCGCATTGCCTGAGTGATGGACGATAGGCATGTGCCACCGGACCTGCTTTATGTGGTGCTGGGATTGAGTTCAGAGCTTCACTCATGCTAGGTGAGCGCTCTACCTAGTGAGCCACGTTTCTCAGCCGAGCACGCTATAGGACTTAGTCAACTCCTTTTACAGACGAATAAGCTAAGACCCAGAGAGAGACAATGGCCTAATCCAATGTGACACGGGACTCTTCCTCAGCCCAGCCAGCTCTCCATTTACAGGAAGATCTCCCCAACAGCCCTTACGGGCCACAAACTCTTGTCCAACTCTTGGATTTTCCTGGCCTCGAGTTTACCTGGGTCTTTCAGACTTGGCCAATTGCAGAGCCCCAAAGTTAATAAATCAAGGTGACTTTGGGGACAAGAATCGGCCTCTTTCTCCCTTGTCCCTCCCATTTGCATAATCCTGGCTGGCAATATGATAATGATGTTTGTTAAAGACAGAGCACAATAAATTAATACCGTTAAGTTGTTGCTGCGAAATGCAAAACAGGTAATTTACTGCCAGCGAGGAACGGAGCCTTTAAACTGTAATGGATTAACTTTCCCAGCAGCAGCGGGTTCCCCGAGGGAGGGAGTTGGGGAGACTCAGGCAGGGCTGGAGGACCACAGGAACCAGAGTCATGGCTGGAGTGTCCAGGCCCCGTGGAGTCCTCCGCAGGGCAGGGAGCAGCAGAGGTGCTGGGGCAGCAGGAGCTCCGTCTGGAAGCTCACTCCCTATAGGGTAGAGAGTCTTAGATGCCCATTTGCACACTGGCTCCAGGGGCTCAGAAGCAATCCTTGTGATGAACCCTCAACGGAACTATAGATGTCCTAGGACCCAGCCCCACCTCGTTGCCCTGGACCACGCTCAGCCAGGGAGGGTCCTGGGTTGGATGAAGACCAGAGGAAGGAAGTGACAAGGGAAGCAGCTGGGTGATGCTGACACCCTGGCTGGGGGACCTTCAACAGCCCCCAACCATCCTCAGATCCCAGAGAGAAAGCTGTGGACCGAGACAGAAAGGGCCTCAAAGGGTCAAAAGTACAACTCCTGCGGGAGGGGCAGGGGCTCAGGGGGAGGCCAGAGGCTGGAAGGATGGAGAGGCCTCTCAGAGACAGCCCCTCCATTAGGACTCAAGACAGCCCCGCCTGTCCGGGGGAGAACTGCGCAGCCTCTGCTCAGGGCAGGCTGGCAGGCTGGTCCCGGGGACCCCAGTAGAATTCTAATTTCCCATTTATCTCTGCAGCTTCTCTGGCAATATTAAAGGGACACGTTCTGCAGCCGGCTCCCAGGCTAATTGGATTTGGGCCTCCTCCTCCAGGGCGAGGGAGGGGCATCCTGATGGGGGAGGGGAGGCCCAAGGATCTAGGTTTGGCCCAGTGTGAGTGTGAGCGGCTGTGGTCCCTAAAGCCAGGCCCTTAGGTGGCAGCTCTCCACACAGTTCTGCTTGTAGAGTGGTCTTGCTCAAGCCTTTTTCCAGCCCGGACCCCTCACTCTGTGGTCTCAGGTGGTGATCATAATATAGCAGGTTTTCTAATGGCTGGACACTGTCTAGGTGTAGCCCAGACCCCAGCTCCTCTAATTCTTACAGCCCAGGCCAGTGGGTTCAGGCGAGTATGCTGAGGCCCAGTTAAGAAAAGCCCTACACTGACGGTTTCAGATCTGAAAGGCATAGAGTCCCGGTTTGAAAAACTCAGTTGTGCCCAAACAGACTTGAGGTGTGGATGGTCTTCCCAGTGCCCATTTTTCAGATGAAGAAACTGAGGCTTGCTCTGGAACTGCTCTTGGCACTAGGATTCTGGCTCTCCCACTGAGAGCTTCTTTCCCCACCCCAGAGTCCAGGGCCCAAAGCTGGGTTTTCAGATACATCAGGGTGACTAAGGTCCTCTACCTCTGACACCTGCCCTTGCTGAATCCGTCTGTCACTCCCCTGACCAGAGTTGAGACTTCCGTGGGGACTCTGGGCCTGCTAGGTCACCCTACTTGGGGGGGGGCAGACCCCCTCTTTAGCTCAGAACCATTCTGAGTGAGTCCAGTGAGCACAGGTCCAGTGTGGGTGGAGGGGGCTCACACCACTGGAGCCGTTTCATATGAACCAGACTCTTTGTGTGGTCCCCAGGTCACCTTCACCATGGACCTGGCACTGCTCATAGGCCCCTTTCACAGATTAAGCACCTCAAGCTCCTGTGAAGAGCTCGATGCAGGGGATGGGACTGAGAAAGATGCCAATCAGGTGTTTCCAATGCTGAGCTCCGCTTGTTTCGCGATGGGGATACACCGCCAGCCCTGGGCAAGCTCTCCAGCACTGAGCTAGCTCCTCGTTCACATGTTGCACAGTGGAGAGGCAGAGCCACCAAAGCTGCAGCCCAGCGTTGGGGTGAGGTCTGGCGCCAGGGCAAGAAGCTATGGCCTAGGGCAGCCAGCAGGCCCAGAGTTAAATCTCCATAGGGCCCCAGTCCACTGTGGGGTCCTGGATAAATGATCTCACTTCTCTGAATCACAAGTAAATGGAGATGGTAGCAATTTCCACCTACTGCTCCAACTATGAGAAAGTACTTTCTACAGGCAGATTCCTCCGAGCCTCCCTGGGTTGCTAGAGTCTCACATGGGACCAACATGGAGAATGCTCTTGCCCTTCGGATGGGAAAACTGAGACCCAGCATCAGAACAAAAATTGGCAGGGCCGGGACTGAACCCCAAGTCTCTTGCTGCCTCCCTGCTCCCACTGAGTGATGTCTCTTGTTCCAGTCTTCTCTTGTCCTGGATGTCCGTAGCATCTGTCTGTCTGGACATCCCTCCCCTCCGAGGCCAGCTGGCCAGCCGACCAACCCTCTGCCGTCCACCTTCCTGAGTCAATGCAAAGAGAGCCCCTCTGGAGGCCGCTCTTGCCATGCGTCCTCTGCCCAAATGTTAATTTTGCCAGGACTTTGATAAATCTTCCTGTCGTCTCCATGAGCTTGAGACATAGATTTCATCTTATTGAGAGGTGACACTTCTGCCCTTTGGTACCAGCTATCAATTTCAAGCAGAGAGCAACAGAGGCCCAACCTTGTGTAACCCCTCTACTGGCAGAGCCTCTCCTTGAACCCATGGGGCCAGCCGGAGACAACTGCTGAACCCATCTTTCCAAAGTGGCTTCTCGTCCTTAGCCGTTCAGTACACAGCTACATGGCTGGCTTCCAGCTTCTGGCACCGGCACAGCTTCGCTGTCCAGGTGGCAGATGGGAGAGGCTGGGAACGATGTCCAGCTTGTAAGTGATGACTTAGGACCTGCAGCTGAAGTGTCCAGGACTGGGATGGGACTCTTGCGCAGGAGTGGAGCTTCCAGAATCCTCAGGGTTCTGCTCATCTGTTGGCACTGTAGTAGCAGGGTGTTTGTTTGTTTGTTTGTTTGTTTTTTGTTTGTTTGTTTGTTGTGCTGGCTGCTTTCCCCACTGCAGGTACTTCAGGGATCACTTCCTAACAGCAGGTTGCCCTCGAATCCTTGTCTAGGGTCCTCTGCTGAGGGAAGTCCCTCCCCAAATGCTGAGCTCTTGAAGACCTGTTGCTGTCTGGCCAGTGATAAAGAAGCATCAGGAAGGGATGGGGAGCTAACTCAGGTACAGTGCCTACCTACATAGCATGCACGCCAGAAGAGTGCACCAGACCCATTATAGATGGTTATGAGGCTCCGTGTGGTTGCTGGGTATTGAACTCAGGACCTCCGGAAGACCGGCCAGTGCTCTTAACCACTGAGCCATCTTTCCAGCCAGGCCCCAGACAAGCCTTTCTTAACACCAAGATCAAATTACATTTCAACAGCAAGCCTGCATGGGCTTTCCCAGTTTTGCAGGTAAGGAAGAGGCGCTAAGAGAGGTAAAATCATATGCTGAGCATCACGAAGCCCAGCAAAGACAAGCTGACATCCAAACTCAGGCTGCACCCTGCCTCATCTGCTCTCTTCCACCCCTCTGATAATGGGCATGCCATGGAGCTAGGACTACTCCCAGCTATGAACAGCGGTTCAGTCAAGCAGGGTTCGCCTAGGGTATTTCTCTCAGTAGCCTTCTGCGAGGTGCTAAGGGCACAATAGTAAAAAGATGCCCTTCCTGCTGGTGAAGTTGCTGGAGGTCTGGTGTATGTGAGGAGGGTAAATCCCTAGGCTGTCGGATAGAGGTCTATCTCAAACATTGCACAAACAGAACAAGCAAGGCCCCAAGAGATTGACAATCGCCCATGGTCATGGTCCATCACCAGGGTGGCCCCAAGAGATTGACAGTCGCCCATGGTCATGGTCCATCACCTGGGTGGCCCCAAGGGATTGAGAGTCGCCATGGTTGTGGTCCATCACCTGGGTGGCCCCAAGGGATTGAGAGTCGTCATGGTTGTGGTCCATCACCTGGGTGGCCCCAAGGGATTGAGAATCGCCGTGGTCATGGTCCATCACCAGGGCTCTTGTCTGTGAGCTCTTCTGATCATCGTTCACACCCATGTCCGCAACCTTGTCTTGGTCCGTCCAAAGTCCCCAGAGAATTAATTAGCCTCCTAAGTAACTCTCAAAACTCAGAAGGCTCAAGTTTTAAATTTTTTAAAGATTTTTTTCTATATAAAATGTTTAAACTTCTGAACTCTTAAGGAGAAGTCTTTGTATGGATTTAGGAGAAGATATAGCAGAGAAACACCTAGTAGCCTTACTATACAAAGAACTTTTGCTAGTCAATAAGAGAGAGTAAATTTAAAAATAGACAAAACGTATGGGCAGAAGATGCCAGTTTAAAGCGCTGATGGCAGAGCTTCAGGTTCCTGAGGATTCTGAGGACATTAAAACTGTCATTACTTGTTAAATACGTGCTTATTTATTATTTAAAGGGCCATTAATAGAGTGGGTCACTCACAACTGCTTGTTAAACACTTTCAGTGCTGGGAGGTACTTATTTACAGTTACAACCAAGAGAAAGGTGGCCAATTGCCAGAGCCACAGACCTGTCCTGGAACCCACTTCCTGCCTCTTTTCCAGGATGTTGTCATTCATGGTCCCTCAACTCTAAGTGGAGTTGTAGTCCCTGCAGCCTGGATGAGGCCACTAGGGGCATCAGGTGGTCAGGGTCATGGTGGTCCTGTCTCTGACTGCTGGTGACCTGGGCCCCATCTACAGGCTTCAGGGTACTGCTCACCACCATGACATCCAGGGTCCCTCATGAGTCAAGAAGCCATCATGCATGGTGGAGGAGAACGGGGAGAGACTTATCAGTCTTCCCCTTCTACACTGAGGCAACCAGCGGAGCTTTAACCAACGTACAGAACCTCGCCCCCACCCATCCCCACTCCACCCTTCGCCACCTCCATTTCTGACCCAAGATCAAGATTTCACTCTGCGTGTGTTAAGTCAGGTCCGGAAGTCAGGACTTCCAGAAAACTGGTCATCTAGTGGGTACCAGAGCCCAAGACATGGACCCCCTCTTGCTCTCTGGAGAAGTGGAGGTTGGAGCCAAAGGGGTTCTGCCTCCAGTTTTCCTTCCCGAGGCTCCGCCTCCTGGACTCCTGGGGCTCCTCCCCCTTGGGTGGGCAGGAGGTGTTGGCTGCCCAGTGGGGATCCCCCAGCCAACTCTGGGGGTGGAACTGGGATGGGGGAATGAGGGTGTGTTCCCTAGCTCTTCTCTGAAGGCCACTGTGCCTAATACATTCTTGTCGCTTTGGGTAGGTAAAGTATGACCTTATGGGGAGGAAACTGTCCGTACACTTCACAGTCTGTATCTATGGCTGCTCCTCAGGAGTTCAGTAGCAGTCCCCTATGCCCCATGATGGCAGTAAGAAAAGCAGGGTTTAGGGCCAATTCTGCCACTCACTGTGTGACTCCAGGCCAGCGGGTCACCTCCACCTCTTTCAGCAGCAGGACTGTTGTGAGGGGCCAGTGGGATGATGAATTAAAGGTATTAGCAGAGGCCCAGGACCGGCAGAGGCGGGCAAGAAGTAGCTACTGAAGCTATCTGAAAAATGGGATTAATAACACCTACCGTAGGCTTCTCGGAAGGGTAATGGCATAATGCATCCGAAAGGCACGACAAAATAGCAGGGGCTCATTTAGTGGCCGCCCTGGGCCCAGACCAACAAAGGCTGTGGTGGCTCTGAGGGCAAGGGGGTCCATCCTGGCAGCTCAAGTGTTCACTACAAAGCATGACCCCTCATCAGCTCCCATCTGGTACCCAGCCTGGGGACATGGTCAAGCTGGGGGAAACAGTGTCCAGGATAGGGGGGAGCTTGGAGCTCAGGGAGGGGATGCAGTGATCGATACTAAGTCAATCTCCTACAAGATTACCCTGGCCTCCAGATCCAGCGGAAAAGAAAATCACTGGGCACGCGAGGGAGATGTGAAAAATGCCGTAGATTACAGTTTGGGATGTTCCAAGTGAGAAGAAGTGAGTCTGCGATTGTTTGCTGCGGTAAATAATTCATCCACTTTAAATTTTGTTCTTTCTTGCCAACTCCCTCACCCCTCCCACCATCTCGTTCTCAGTCCACTCTTTCCAGGACTCCCACCCCTGCCTCTGTCCAGGGCACCTCAAAGCCAGAAAGGAACCCATCATGCAAACATTTTGAATCTGTTAACGACCCTAATCGTCTTTCGCTGCTAATTAGTAACGCTGCCAAAGAAAGTTCTTTGATAATGAAGCCACGGACCACCCAGGCAGGGCAGCCTACTTAGGGCAGTGTGGGAAAGGTTGTGGCTGTGCTGGAAGCCAGATGTCACCAGTTGAGAACACAGATCAACTGCAAGACAGTTCCGGGAGCACGGGCTCCAAAAAGATGATGGGGAACACCCAAAGGGCACTCGAGGGGAGCATCCATGTACCCAAGGAGCACTGGGGGTTATCCATTCACTCGGAGCATCCATACACCTAAGGAGCACTAAGGGGGCATCGAGACACCTAAGGAGCACTCGGGGAGTGTCCATGCCTCTAAGGAGCATTCTGGGAGTTTCCATGCATCTAAGGAACCCTCATGGAGCATCCATGTACCTAAGGAATAGTCTAGGGGCATCCATGTACCTAAGGGGCACTCAGGAGGCAGCCATGAACCTAAGGAGCACTCGGAGGGCAGTCATGCACTTAAGGAGCATTCGGAGACATCCTTGGAGTATCCTGTCTGTGCACAGGAGCTGGGTGTCAGCAGATGGTCAGTCAACAGTCTGGACTCTACTCCAGCCACTAGAAACTCACAGCTTGTAGAGGGAGATGAATCATAATAATCTTTCTCCTTCCTCCCTCCCTTTCTCCCTTTCTCCCTTTCTTTCTTTCTTTCTTTCTTTCTTTCTTTCTTTCTTTCTTTCTTTCTTTCTTTCTTTTTTCAGTGGTGAGCACAGAACCTAGGGTCCCCACATAATTCTAAGCAAAGTGTTATGCCCAGGCACTACACCTCAGTCCTTGGTTTCTATATGTATGTATGTATGTATGTATGATGTGTGTATGTATGACTTTGTTTGTGTATGTATGAACATATGTATGTATTTTGTGTGTGTATGTGCCGATGAGTCATGCTATGTCACACATGTGGAGGGCAGAGGTCAACGTTCCAGAGTCTGTTCTCTCCTCCCACTATGTGGGTCCTAGGAATTGACCTCAAGTCATCAGGCTTGGCTACAAGTGCCCTTACCCACTGAGCCATTTTTGCTCCTTGGTCTCTGTAGACAGCCCCTCGCTCACTATGGAGCCCAATATGGCTTTCAACTTTCAGGCCTCTTTCTGCTACTCCAACACTGGGATCTCAGGCCTGCACAGCCACGCTCAGCAACAGCCTGCACTTCTTAGTCACCGTGACAGGCACTTAAGCACTTCACTTCAAACGATGTGGAGACAGTACCTTTTTCCCTAGGGTTTTTGTTATCTCTTGCTTTTAATTTTTTTCCAGATACTTTTACCATCTCCAAGGCACAGAAAGATCAAGCAACTTGTCCCTGCCATAAGGTCACCATGGCCACCATAATTTCACCATGGCAGAACCAGGACGGCGCCTCCAACTGCCCAAACCCAGCTCATTTGCTTTAACCATAAAACCAAGCGGAGAAGTAAAATGTCTTTTTGGGACATGCTAGCAAAAGGGACTTGGGTTGGTGGATCACGAGGAGGCATGGCATGAAGCTTCTGGCGCTCAAGGCGCGCTTCCTGGAAGAGGCGAGCTCTCGTGGGGCCTTGAGGGATGCATAGGTGTCAGCCGAGGGAGAAACAAAGATCTCCCAAAAGGCCGGGAGGGGAGCAGAATGAGCCAAAAGCCCTCAGGTGGACTCAGTGTTAGAAGGTGAGGGGTAGGGGCGTGGGTTCTGGGAGACAGAGGGAAGGCAGAAAGCACATGAAGCTCAGGAACTATGCAGGTGCAGTGGGATACCTGAGTCCAGGAGGCTCCCCCAGGCCACAGGCTGAAGAGGAACCAAGACAAGGGGATCTGCTACTGGCAATAGCCCAGAAAACCAAGGGCTGGGCTCAGGGCAGCCTAGGCTGGGATGAAGAGGAGACAAGCCCAAGAGTGATTTGGAAGGGCAGTGGGTCGGCGGGGTGGATGGGATGAGGATGAAGAGTAGATGGGGTGACAGAGAAGAGGAGGCTGTACCCCTTCCAGCATTAAGCTGGTGTCCTATGGTGGGGCCTAGCCTGCGAGATTAATCCCAGCTGGTGCTGCAGGGGTCCCAGCTGCCAGGAGCTGATAAGACAAGAAGTACCCATGCCCAATCTGGCCCGTGGCCAGCCTGCTTCTCCCCGGCATCTAAAATTCAGCCTCATTGCCTTGGCTAAATGATGCCTGCTCTCTGATGCGGACATCACAGGAGACTAGGACTCAGGCAGAGACACAAATAACATATCGTTGAGTTTGAGGTGCAGCTTTCCAGGGTTTCCCTAGACAGAACAAACTGTTTTGTGCCTCCGTGGTCCCCGAGTGCCTGGCATGTGTCAAAGCCCTGATGAACCTGGAGGGGTTTTCACCGCATCTCCCAAATGCCCCAGGAAGTTTCCAAAGGCAAAGCCATAGGCAGTCTCTGGGCACATGCTCTTGCTAGCCTGTTGGACTTGTGCGAATGTAGTTTTGCATTATCTATTCATCTCGAGGGTGTGTCTGTGCGCCTGTGCATGCCACAGTGCAGATGTGGAGGTGAGAAGATGACATGCAGGAATCCATTACATCCTTCTTCCATGTGGGCCCTGAGAACGGAGCTCAGGTCGCTGGGTGCATTTACCCTCTGAGCCATCCGGCCAGCCCTGAGTGCACTTTGGAAATGAACGTCTTTCCGCCTAAGCCGCAAGCCCTCTGAAGGTGGTCTCTTGTTTGTTTTATTTGAATCATCATACAGTAGCATTGACTTTTTTTTTTTAAAAGTGTACTCAGTCCTATAAATTTGAACACACATCTAGCTTTCGGCGACCTCCTTCTGATCAGACTTTCAATCCACAAATGGTATTATGCTGTAGAGACCCGCCGGTCTCGTTCCTTTGATCACATGCTTCAAAGCTGCGCCCTCGGCTCCCTCGCTGCGCAGTGCCTACTATTCTCAGCACTGCCAGGACAGGCACAGTGTGTGTCCCCCAAGCCTTTCCTGCTTGTCACTCACGTGGGTGCCCGGTGCCTGGACCTCTACCCTACCCCATCCCCAGCACAGTGTCAGGATAGCCACCCTCAGGTTTGTCCTTCATGAGGCATGCTAAGCAGTGTACGGAGATTTATAAATCTCACTGAGATTTTAAGCAGAATCTTTGTGTTTGGACGTTAGTCAACAATTCTTTCTAAATCTCCAACCATTGTGGAGGACAATCCCCAGTGGGCTATGCAGAGCTGGTGTGTACCAGTAGGGCTGGCTGTGCCGGCGCTCAGATGCGGACATATATCTGTGTCTACTCTAATGGGCAAATGGCTGTGTCACTGTCTTGACCCCCTGAAGGCTCAACCTACCTCCTCAGTACCAGCTCCTTCCCCGGCCCTTGACTCCATCCGGCATCTTGGAAGCAAAGGGCCACAGGTGGCCCTGCCTGGCTTCTAATGCCTGTGACAAGCCCTCACACATTCTGAAGGTCATGCATGCGTGTCGATGACCTCTGTAGGGGAATGGCGCCTGGGGCTGAAGCTCCCATCTGAAGGAGATGTAGGTCTTCTTAGCTCATTCCCATCATCCCCACATCCCCACAGCACATGATGGGAACTTCACTCATTCTCTCTCTCTCTCTCTCTCTCTCTCTCTCTCTCTCTCTCTCTCTCTCTCTCTCCCCCCCCCCCCCCCCCCCCCCCCCCCCCCCCCCCCCCCCCCCCCCTCTCTCTCTCTTCCCCTCCCTCCCTCCCTCCCTCCCTCCCCCCCCCTCTCCCTCCTGTGTGTATATAAGCCAGAGGAGAAACTGCAATGCTCTCCAGTCCTCAGCCACCTTTCTTTTGAGACAGGGTCTCTCACTGGCCTGGAACTCATAGATTAGGCTAGGTCAGCTAGCTGGCTAGCCAACGAGTCCCAGTGCCTAAGACCATGCACCACCATGCTCAGCATTTTTATGTGAGTTCCAGGACTTGAACTCAGGTCCTCATGCTCACAAGGCAACTTTACCAACTGAGCCATCTCTTCAGTCCTCTGGGTTTACTGAGACAAGGTCTTGCTATGGAACCCAAGTTGGCCTCAAACTTGTGATCCTCATGCCTCAGCTTCTTGAGGAGCAGGGAATAACAGGTGTGTGCCTCTGTAATGAGCATTTTTAAGTGCCTGCTGCCTTCCCAGAGCAGGCTCCCATCCATCTCAAGGCCATCCTGGCATCCAGAAAGTGGTTCTCCCTGTCTGACAATGAAGACTCGGACCCAGGGAATGGCGGTGGCGTGTGCAAAGTCACTGAGTTGGGAGTAGAGCCCAAGAGAGTCTGAAGACCCAGGCGGATCCCCAGCACCCCTGCTTTGAGAGTCCTCATCCACTGTATCCCACATGCAGTCAGATGGCGATCCCACCTCATCCATTTTCATCAGTGTGTTTGGAAAAGAGGAGCTGGACCACAGTTGACCAGTTGGCCCAGTGATGGGTCTTGCAGACACTTGATTAGACACACGTTCATTTATATTTTATAGTTTTCTTTTGGCATTTTGTAGCTAATCTTTGTTTTTGCTTCCCTTTACATCTTAATGTTTTCTGTGGGCCCTTAACAGCTCCCTGAGGGTTGGTCATAGGTTCTGGGCCCTGAAGTGATGGAGCCAAGTATCCTAACATCTTGGATGAACCCTGGGCTGTGGTGGAACAGTTGTTAGAGAGGCGGCCAGTCTGCCACCCTGAGAGTCTACATTCTCACCAGTGAAGGCTCTGTCCTAGGAGAGGGTCCTAGGCTCTGATTCTGGAGGCTCGGCACAGAGAGCCCCTGGGTGCCCAGCAGATGATGGGGGGGACTGTGACATTGTGGGAGGAAACTATAAATGACTAGAGTTTTCCAAAGGGTGGGGAAGGTGGGGAAGAGAGAGATTGACCATCAGGATTCATGGCTAACAGCTGTGCACCAAATCAATGATGCCAAGTAGTACCTGTGTCTACTACACTCCTACGGGATGTAGTCATCGTACCCCATCATCTCATTTAATCTTTGAGCCACTCTAGGACACAGACAGGGAAGATGTGTGGAATACTGACCCAGTGCAGTGTGGAAACAGCAATCAGAACATCAAGTGCAGGTGCTGAAGCAGGCTCTTGAGGCCCTAACAATTTGACCTTCGGTTTGGGCATCATGAAGAAGGGAGGTAGTGGGTGGTGGCCCAGAGGAAGGAGCAGGGAAGAGCATTTGCTGGGTTGGTGATTTACTGACCAGCGTGGAAATCTTGTAAGGTTTGTTTCATTTTCATCTCTTTGAGGCAGGGTCTCACCATGTGCCCTGGCTGGCCTAAGGACTCACTAGTAGGCCAGGCTGGCCTCAGTCTTACAGAGACCCACCTGCCTCTGCTTCCTCAATGCTGGGATTAAAGCTGTGTTCACCACATACTGTACTCTTGCAGGGTTTTGACAAACCTTAGCTAGCGTCAGTTCAGGCTCTACACCCCCATCTTACACCAAGGAAACCAAGGTTCAGAGAACTTTACCACCTGTCATCCAGAAATGCTCCCTAAAATCAGGCCTGTGCTGGGCTCACTCCAGTGCTCATTCATCACTAGGCCATCAAGGTTTAGCATTGCTATCCCCAATTTAGGCAGGGCCTGTGTGTGGCAGCCCCCAGACCCAAAGGACTGGTACAGTGTTGGCAGCAAGAAGGAAAGGGTTAACTGGGTCACAGCCCAGGACCGCCATGACCTCTTTCACAGGCTTGACAGACTGGCACTTGCCCTGGCCTTTCATCTCCATGGGCTCCAGGTGAGAGGAGCTGGAGCCAGGCCTGCCAGGACCCTAGCCACGTGGCTTCTCTTTGATTCCTGTGGAGTCTGCCTGCTCTGAGCCCAGAATCAAAGGCACGCAACAGCCGCCAGTGCCCCCAGCGTCCCCAGGATGGCAGCCTCGCCAGTGCCCCCAGCGTCCCCTGGACGGCAGCCTCCTGTTGCCCCTTCCACCTGCCTGGCCTGAAACTCTGCCTGGGGAAGGCCCTTCCTGCCAGACTCTCAGGGACAGAGCAAGGCCATAGAGAGTCTGGGGCGAGCTAGGGCTATAGGAAGAAAAGAGACAATGATGACAGAGGGTGTCAGGGACTCAACCCCGAGCGGTTTATGGGGAAGTAGTTCTAGAAGACTGGAAGAGAGCGCTAAGGTCCAGAGAAAACACAACCATGACTTTTCCCTGTGGTGCTGATAACCCCCAGGGTTCAGGTCTCAAGGTGAGAGCCTGCGGGGGGCCAGAGAGAAAAAACATGGAATATAAAAGGAATTAGTCAGGAGGCAGTGACAGGCCCATTCTGAAGCAAGATGAATGGGTTTCAGTTGGCGAAAATGATTCTAATTTATAATCTGCTTCTCGCTGCCGCTCGCCAATTAATTCTCTATAGATACATAAATAGGCCGCGTGTTTGCTTTGCTTCAAACGTAATAAACATTACACTCTGTCCCCTTCTTTTGTGCCGGTTCCTGTCACGGCTTTAGTCCCCACAGCTAATTCCTCACACCTGTCTTTGCCGCTCAGGGGAGCGGGGCTGAGTGGGGAGGAAGTGCTGGGCTCCAGGAAACTCCTGGCACCAGGAGATAAATTGCGGATCCAAAGCTGCAGGCCCCCGCAGCGCAGGCTAGGAGGGTAGAGGGAGGGAGAGCGGTGCATGGGAGCCCCCCTTTCCAGACTCCTATGTCATCAACATTGGGACCAGCTTTCTGTGGAGAGAAGGATGAAGGGAAGGAGACACAGGAGCGATCACCTGACTCTCCGACCCTCCTAGCGCCCACGGACCCACTGAGTGCCACACTCACCAGGCCGCCCCTGCTTCTCCCTTCTGCGCCTGCTCTTTCCTCTGCCTAGAAGGCTCTTTCTCACCAATACCACTACCTTCTTTGTATCTCTCTGCCTGGATCGTCTTCTAGGGGAGCTGTTTGCCTGCTCCTCCTTCCTAAAACTGACAGCCCTCTGCAGTTCTCCTGGGGCCCTTTTCCTGCCTTAGATTTCTCTGACATGCTATTTATTTTACTAATTTATCTTGCTCACTGGCTTCCCTACTGGAAAGGGAAGTCCTGGATGTCTGACACCATAGATGATCAGTAAGTGTTAGTTGAGTGAAAGAATGAGTGAATGAGCTAAAGAGATGGAGATGAGGTGGGCGGGGAAGGGCAGAAGATGTGGCCCAGAGATCGAAATGACACACCCCCTGAGCTCAAGCTGCTGTCTCTGCTGGACGTGAGAGGAAGGCGAAAACCAAGGCATGGGTACTGGTGACTGGTGGCTGGGGACTTGTCTGAGGTAACACAGTGAGTTAGAGGTAGAGACAGGACCAAGATCCCAGACCTGGGTTCTTCTCTGAGGCAGCTTCTGAGCAGCCCACAGCACCTCCACCAACAGGAAACTCAGAAAGAGAGGGGTGTGACTCACCTAATCATACAGCCACCTGCCCCATGAAAGAAGGAAACAGTGGCTCTGCTAGGCAGTGCTGGAGATGAGGCTGCAGGAGTGGGTGGGACAGGAGAGAACCCTGTCCTCAAACCGCTCCCACTCTAGAGGGACACAAACCCGATGAGCCAAAAGTGAAATGGAAGCGTCGCAGTGAGGAGAGCACCTGAGATTGATAAACAGGGCTAAAAGAATGCGCAGTGGGGGAGGGGTTGGTGCAAGAGGGATGGACCTCTCCACCAAGGCACCATTGAGCAGAAACACCGACAGCAGGTCTATGAGCCCAGAGCAGCGCTGGGTGTCCATTCTCATTGATCCACTCCTGAGTGCCTACTGATGCGCTTGGACTATGGTCCCTCATGAAGAGCATCTCAGACAGGGAGGATGAGTGTAGGGCAAGCAAGGAGTCCTGAGTGGGCAGCCATTGAGCAAGGAGGGAGGTAGGAATTGAAGACAGGAATGACAATCTCTCTAGCAGGCCCATAGGGGCAGGGCCTGAAGTGGGCACTGGGAAGTCCAGGCTGACCAGTTGGTTCTGGAGCAGCCTGAGGGCAAGGCTTGGATAAACACGCCCAACGGGCTACTTCCAAGGGCTTGCAAAACTGGCTTGTAAAATTTCTAGCACGTGTGTGTGTGTGTGTGTGTGTGTGTGTGTGTGTGTAACAGTTGTTTTGGATAAACCAGTATAAACCAGCTATTTCAGGCCTGAAGTAGAATTCACGGAGTGGGAAATTACACAGAGGCAAAGCCCCCTGGGTGCTAATGACTGGGAAAGCAGTGCTCCTCATGCAATGATCAGTCACCCTCCTCGTCTCCTACAACGCCCCTTCTGTTTCACAAGGTAGAAAATCAAGGCTAAGAACAAGACAGGGACCTGCCCAAAGCACAGTGCCCTGGGACCAGTGTGTTGGGACCATAGCCAGGACTGGGAGGAAATCGCTTCTCAGCAAGCCAGGGACCTGCCCGAAGTATAGTAAGCTGGGACCATAGCCAGGACTGGGGGTGGAGGGACACTTCTCAGCATCCCCACTTCCTCTCTCTGCTTCCAACCACCTGTTCTCAAGTAGCTGTGATGGCAGATCACCGGTGATGGCTGTATGCTGTTTGACCATTGAGGATTCTGATATTCATTTCGCGGTCCACAAAGGAGGCAGCCAGAGCCAGGTGTTCCAGGCTGATGAAGTGCGGAGGCAAACAAGCTCCTTGCCATCCACTGGAATTGGGGTTTGAGAGATAAACAGGAGTTTTCCAGCAAGTCTGAGTCCCAACAGAGTTCCAAGTGGTAAGAACACTGTAAAAGATCAGAGTTAGGATAAAATCCTGAAATAGCTTGGCGTTTCTAGGATGGGAGATGCAGGAAGGAAGCCAGTAGCAACACAGGCAGCTGGAGAAGTGGTGCCCTGCTCCTCCCCGAGTGCTGAATCGGGAATGGTGGGCTTTCGGGTAACTGCAAAGAGCTATTTTTAGATGGGTGTTCCGGCTTACCAGAGCAGGTGAGGGAGGGAAGCACTACACCCTTCACACATGAGGACCAGCAGCATGGGGATCTGTGGCATCCTGGCCCAGCCTTCCTACGATTTAGTGGGTCACCAGTCCCATGGTGGTCTCTCTCGACTGTCCCTCACAGATCCACACCCCTTACATACCTGTTCTTTTTCCAGGCCAGGAATAGAACCTCATGTCTGACAATCCTCAGTGGTGTTTAAATTTAATGGGCCTTCCTGGTTTTTTTTTTTTTTTCTTCCTTCCTGCTCAGCACCTGGGTTGGGCGCTCTGCAGCAGCCCTGGGGAGAGGCAGGTGAATAATTCAGGGAGAGAGAAGTGTTTGAAGTGTGTGTTTTTGGGGAGTGGGGGTGTCAGGGCTGTCTCACCCTGCAACCACAGGGAAGGAGGGGGTCAAGAGGGACACTCCAGGTGCTTGGGCCCTGTTCCAGGCTGCTGGATCTTTAGGGATGATCAGAAAAGCCCTGGGGACCTTTTCTCTCATCTCCACACAGCCACCTGCAGTGTCAGCCTCAGGGCTGAAGGCAGTGAAGAGAGGAGGCAGGAGAGACACGTTCCCCAGTGGGACTCCTGACTTTGGATCTGGGGCCAGAGGGAACAAGAAAAGGGACGTAGCAAAGCAGGCGAGATTGGCAGCGGGGGTCTGGGGTGGGGGCGTGGGCAGAAGGCTGGAGCCTAGCTCCAGGCAGAAGCTGAGAGAGCCGGCCAAACGGGTTAGAACAATCTCTGGACAGCGCCAAGGCAGGTGGGTTGCCTCCTGTCACCACGTCTGCTGTCCAGGGTGCTGCCGGCTCTTAGGCCAGATGGGAGTTATGGATTTGAGCAAAATCCCATTCTAGAACTCCCCAGGGCAGGGTCCAGGCTCCTCTCCAAGCCTCACTGCTCCTCATGCCTGCCCCTCACACACCTGCAACCGAAGCACCTTTCAATTGTCTAACCTTGATGCGTTCCAACATTTTTATCCATCTATTCGCAAGCGTTTATTGGACATCTACTATGATCCCCCTCCACAGGACATAGCAGGGAAGCGAACAGATAACTCAACCAGCTAGAGTGCGAGTCCCAACCCTGTGCCCACAAACCCCAGGAGAAAGGAAAAGGAGAGAGGGAGGACTTTAACCCCTGCTCCTCCCTTAGGTCATCTCCTTCTCTAACTCTTGGTTTCCCTTCTGCAGTATAGGGGCCCACCATCCTATCCAGCAGATCCATTTCTTGTTGGCTACAACAAAAACCTATTCTAAATGTCATGCATGGGTTAATTTATCTAACCTTCACCCCAGGCTTCCGACATGGACGTTGCTAGAATCATCTTTGCTTTCCTCTGAAGAGCAGGAGTAAAGCTACTTGCTCAGGGTGACAGGGCTGAGAAGTGGCAGGGGTAGGGTCTGCATTCATACACTCTGGCTTTGGGTTGGTGAGTTTGAACAGGATGAGTTGGTGGGGGGTAACAAACCCATCCAGCTCTGCTCCCCAGAGCTCCCAAATGCCAGCTGCCAGCCTAGTCTTGCCTTGGTCCAGCTGGCAGCCTTAAGGTCTTCTCTTCCCCCACCATGCCTGCCTCTGCCCCACCCTGTGCTGAGATCAGCTTTGAAGAGGTACAGAGCCATGATAAGGGACCTCCACCTTGTCTGGGTCAAGAATCCCCTCCTAGGAGTCACAGGGGTGTGCCCCAATAGTTCCCCCACCCGCCTTGTGGGCTGGCGGCCCCATCCTAGCATTGACATTTCTTTGGTTGTTCATGTCACGGCCCTTCAGTCTGCGCAGTTTTACAAATGTGCTGGCGAGATGAAAGGCGCCGGGAACAGCGACTGCAGAGCAAGTTCGGAAGAGCTTTTAACTTCCAGCTCCCAGGGACAGAGAGGGAGGGGGAGAGGGAGTGAAGGGGGAGTGCAGGAGGGAGGAGAGGAGGGATGGGAAGCATGGAAGGGAGAGGAGGAAAGAAGTGAAGAGGGAGGAGGGAAGATGGGAAGGGACCAAGCTGAGGTCAGAGAGTCCAGGGAGGGGGGACTATGGAGACCTGAGAGCAGAGGGGCTGATGGCAGAGACAGAAAGACAGAGAGAGAGAGAGAGAGAGAGAGAGAGAGAGAGAGAGAGAGAGAGAACGAACTAAGGAGAAGCAGACAGCCAAAGACAGCGACAGGGTGGGGGGATGTGGGGACAGGTAGAGAGGACAAGTGAGGACATACATTCAGGAAGCCTCAGAGAAACACTGCTGGAGAGGAACAGACAGCCAGGATGGAGGGTGTCAGAAGAGAAGGCAGAATGTGTGTATCAAGGCAACAGGCAGACAGACAAGCAGGAGGACAGAAAGCCATTCTGGGTCTGTAGGTGGGGAGAAAAGAGAGGCAGGTGAGCCCTGTGGGGTCTGGTTATAGTGTAAGCAATTGTAAAAGGGAGAGGAAGAACCAAGGAGAGGAAGAGCCTGGACCTGAAAGTGTTTCTGTGTGTATGTGTATGTGCACATGCAACACTCTTACATATACATAGAAACACACACAATGTGTGTATACAGACATATACATATAAATGCACACACATACACATATACACTCTCATATATACATATACAGACATATACACACATAAACACACATAGACACATCTGGTAACACCTGTTCAAAAGCACAACACCCTGGGGCAGACCCTCATGCCGGAGCCCTGATGGTCAGCTAAGGCTGCCTTTGCCCTTCAAGAAACGTTTGGCAGCATCTGAATGTTGTCTTATGGTTGTCACAGCTAGGAGAAGAGGCTGATGCCACAGGACTTAGTGAGCAGATATTAGAGACACTGCTAGGCAGACTGCCATGCACAGAACAACACGGTGACAAAGGGTTATGGCCCCAAATGTCATGAAGTAGAGGAGGAGGAAGCCTGGGTTCAAAAGAGGGTGAAGGCCAGGGGCCCAAATGACTACTCCAAAGGTCATCAGCGTAACGAGGCCGGTTGGCACTCTTTCGAAGGAATCTCAAGCTTCTCCCAGAAAAAACCCTAATTCATTCCTCCAAGTTCTTCATGTCTCCATCCAGTCCTGGAGGAGTGGTTCTCCTCTTCCGTGGTCACCTTCACACATGACATAAAGACACCCGGGATGCACTAGGCCCATTGCTAACCTGGAAGCAGAATTCCATGCCAGTTCAGCTCAGAGGCCTGTGTAGGCCCCAAGTCCAGCTCTTCCACGTGCCCTGTGACTTTCAGCAAGTTTCAGGGTTTCTCTTTGCCCCAGCCTCCCTGCGTATAAAATCAATGGGCAGCACAGGGCCTGCTAACCGCTATTGTAATGATCATCTGATCCGTGCATCAACACTGGGGAAAGAGGCCTGCCTCCTCCATCCCAAGCAGAACAGAACGGAGACAGTTCTATTACACCACCCTGCCTCTTGCTGCGTTGGTCACATACTGCAGTCAGCAAGACTCTTGCTTACCCACTACCAGACCGGAGGAGAACAAGGGTGAAGGACCCAGGCAGAATGCATTAATCTGCTCTCACCACTTGTTGCCTGTGTATTCCTGGTATTCCAAAATGTGACACCTCAGTTTCCTCATCTGTAAAATGGGACTGATATTGTATCTTCATAAACAGGATCACGACAATTGTGATGATGGTGAGTCCCGTGTATTCCCAGAGTCCAGGACAGTACCCCTGGCATGTGTCCAGAGGAGGTTTGTGGGGAAAAAAAAAGAGTCAAAGGTAAGGGCAGAAGGCAGCCTCAGATGGGGAGGCTAGATATTGGCAGAGTAAAAGGTGAGGTTTTAATAAAGAGTTCTGGGTAGGAGAGCACCCCAGTATGTACAGTCAAGGGTGGAGGGCAGCCCAGGCCCAAATAACCTGTGGCCATGTAATTAGGTCAGACTCCTTAGAGAGCAGCACACACCCAGGCGTGGGGGGGGGGACAAGAAAGGAGGACCCACAGCTGCAAAAGTCAGTCTGAGAGACGCAGAAAGGGAAGAAATGCATCTGGAAAGGCCAGCCTCTGGTCTCTGAAAGCATGAAAGAGTAGCAAGAGTAGCGGCTAAGAATAGGGAGAGGAGGGAGGAAAGAGACCAGAAGGGGCTATACAAAAGCGAGGCTTGGGAGATCAATGAAGGGACTGAACCGCGAGAAGGACTTAAGGGAGGGAACTGGCTGTCGAGGTAGAGGATAAATCTCAAAATAAATAAGAGTGATGGAGTTTAGCGGGGAGGACCAGAAATGCAACCACCCAGAGGGGAATCGGGTCACCAGGGACCAGCGAGTGTGAGGGGTGGAAATTAGAGCGCCCGGCGGCGGTGTGAGCGGGCCAGGGTAAGCTGAAATGTGGCTCCCTGGAGACCCACAGGAGACAGGGTCTTGGAGGAGGGTGCTGCCTCCACTTTAACGTTAGTGTTGTTTTGCAGGCTAGGGTGCCTGGTCAGGGGCGGGATGGCAAAGACATACTTCAGTCACCTAGCTGGTCCCAGTGCAGCCAAGAGAAAAAGCAGTCCAAGCAAAAAAGACAAGGGGCAGTGGGCTAGCTCAATTTGAAGAAGGATGAAAAAGCCGATTTTCCAGGCGTTTCTGGACAGCGGGTGGATTTTATTACACCCGTGCAAGAGGACACTAAGTTTAGGCTGGGCTGGTTTGTATTTTGTTTTGTCTTGGTTTGGGTTTTTTGGTTTGGTTTGGTTTGGTTGGAGGCAGGACTCCGGAGCTCTCTCCTAAAGAGGGATGGTCCAGCATGGCTCTCTTCCCAGGACTGCTCACCTTCCACCTGCCAGCAGACTCCCAGCCCCAGAAAGGGGCTCTGTCCACCTCAATGCACAGTGATTGTTTCTGAAGCCTCAGTCTGTGCAAAGGGCCTTTCTGGGCAACCAGCCAGGGGTGGCCTCTTGAGAAGCCAGCCCCTACCTTAGCTTGCACCCCCTTCTTTTGAAGCCAAGCTTTCAGTGGTGTGTGTGTGTGTGTGTTCGTGTAGGTTAGATACAGCGAAGTCTCTGGCCAGGGGAGTAATGGGAACAGGGTCTAGTCTGCCACGGGTGCCTCGGGGCAGCTGAGCCGCCAGGCAGGGAGGAGCGTGCTCCCCTCCTGGGGGCGCTCCCTTCGCGCGAATCGGGGCCGGGAGGAGGAGGAGCACTTCCCCGGGGGCTTTCCCGCGGCCGGCGGCAGGGGAGACGGAGCCTCCCGGCCCCGCGGGCGAGGGAGGGGCGCGGTCGGGGCGGGGGGCCGGGCTCCCCGGCTGGCTGCGGGGTCCGGCCCGGCGGCCGCCTGCGGCTCGGCACGGCGCGTCGCTCCTGCCCGGCGGGCGCTGCATTCTCCGAGTCTCCACCAGAGGCTGCGGGAGGAAGGAAGGGATCCGTCCCTTGCACACTTCCCCCCTAGTCAGACACGCACACTCCCTCGCTCTCTCGCTCCTCCACACACGCGCGCACTCGCCGCCGCGGCTCCCCATCTCGCTCCCGCTCTCCCTCGGCTCCTCCAGGCGGACGCCGGAGCCGGACCTGGCCGGGATCCCGTAGCTCGCTGGCGTCCCGAGGCGAGGGGACCAGGGTGCAGCCCGGCCGCTCCCCGAGGTAAGAGCGCGCGGCGCCCGCGGGAGGCCAGCTGAACGCCGCCGGGGGAGGCTGCGGGCCGGGAGGGCGCACGGACCGGGGAGAGGCGGGCGCGGCGCGGGCTCCGGGGCAACGGCACAAGCGCGCCCATCCCGCGCCCCCACCCCGGTAGGGCGAGGGGGACTTTTCCACGTCCAAACTTTCCCCGGCTCTGAACCCAGCCCGGCCACCTCCCGGACCCGGAGTCGCGGTCCCTGAGCCCAGAGCTCGGGGATGCCCCGCAGGCCGGGGGGCTGGTTGGGGGGGGGGGGGAGGCGGAGGCCGCACCGGCTAGCAGGGCCGGCGCGCGGGAAGGGGTGCGGGGATGGCAAACCCAGCCTAGACACCGGCCGGGATCCTGGCGTCCCCGCAGCTCACCCCGCGCTGCCCGGGCTGGGCTCATGGGCTCGTGGGCTCGCGGCCCCTCCCGGAGGTTCGGCGATCTGCGCGGCGGGAGCGTGTGCGCCGCGCGGGTGCGTGTGCGGGTCGGGCCGCCGAGACACGCGCGGCTGCGGCCACCCTGGGGTGGGGTAAGCAGGACAGGCTACGGGGACCCTTGCGGCCCTGCAGACGTGACCCCTGCACCCCTCGGCCGTCGGATGAGGGCGGAGATTGAGGGGCAGCGCTTTCCTCTTCCTCCGCACCCTACTCCGGGGACTCTGTTCCCACTACGGAGAAAGACCAGGCTTTACAAGCTCACGTCCAAAGCGAGCGCCACTCGGGACTGACCCTCGAGGCCCGGGGTGCGGAACCGGGAGGCGTGAACCGTGTGGCCGTGAGGGTTGCGGGACCCTCGGTGGACACTATCCCTATCCATGTCGCCTTTGCCTGGAGACCTGACCTCACCACTCCCGCTGTGGCCTAGTAGGGTCCTTGCCTCAGTCGGGGAGCTGCGGGAGACTACCCTGTGGGGTTCAGCGAGCAGAGCGCAGACAGAAATCGGAGTCCCCCGAGGTCTCCCCAAGCCACAGGGGCACCCCCTGCTGGTGGGCACAGGAGCGCCGGCTGGCTGAAGCCAGCCCTTAGGTTGAAAGAGCAGCTGGGAACCCTCTGCTTTCTCTCCCACTCTCCCTCCCTGGTCGCTGGCTTGCGGGATGGTGTGCGGTCCAGTTCTGCTTTCAGGGTCTGATTCTAGCGCTCCTCGGGTTCCAGAATGGGCTGGCCGGAGTGCCCAGCCTAGCCAGTGGCTTGTTTATTAGCCTTGGCAATTGCCTCTGCAGGGCTGCTGGAGCGGGGTGCATCCTCCCAGCTCCCACCCTCTTCTTTCCCTACTGTCCTGAAAACCTGCCTATCACGTGCTCCGTCCCTAGGTATATCCCTCACGCTTTCCCACCAGTGCCCACTCCTACTCTTGTCCGTCTCATCCTTAGTGTGTCCACCTTTTTTCAGCCTGCCTCAGTTGCCCTCTGCCAGGTCAGGAGGCACCT